>NW_006399892.1:1020971-1045215 GCF_000299155.1 Elephantulus edwardii | reverse complement strand
AATAACTTAAACCTCAGATAAACTCTGTGTTATATCTTATATTACTTTTTTCATGCTTCTTATTTCTAGTTCACCCAAGTATTGTTCTCTGTTACTTTTTAGCCTCTGTTTTAATGCTGAAAACAGATTTCCTACCTTGATGAATGAGTTCTGCCAGAGCTTATATACTTTGATGCCCTAGCACCTCTTCAAGTAATAATGAGAATGGCTGCTTCCTAATAGGTATTGCTGTTAAGTCTAGTGAGAAAAGGGATTTTACAAGATGATTTATTGACTCGGCAAAACAAACCCCAACCTGATTTCTTAGCTGACAAGTAACAATAATATTACCAGTTGATTTTAAACCTACATAAATGGAAAGTTAATATAGAAGTCAGGTTTGTTTTTTAAAAAAATACATATTTCTGTGTTGACATATATAAAATGAAAAAAAAAAATCTAAATTTTTTACCTTAAAGGCTTGGGGGCTTGCAAAGCAACAGCTTGCATATGAGTATCCAAATATTGGATGATTGTGATAGCTCAGAGATAGCCTTGAAAACATAATTATTCAGACTTATCCAATTCCTTGCCTTGATTCCTTTTCCATTCAAATAGTTTCTGCTATTTGTGTTCATATGACTATGACACAGGCATTTTATTAGAGTGGACCATGAAATGCCCCGTGCCTGTCCACCAAACATCTTAAACCACTGATCAACTTTGAGAAATAAAGTAAAATCTGTTCCATTTAAGTACACAATAAAAAAAGAATGTTATCTCTCTGCTCTATTGATGATGGAAGCAAATTAATCTTGTTGTTAGGTACATTCGAGTTGAGTATTACCCAAAACTACCCTATGAACAATGGTTCTGAACCCTGTTCTATCCTGTGCAATTCTCAGACTTTTGACACACTACATCCCTGTGTCAGTCCACCTGGTTGAGTCATCTTCTTCTGAGCATCATGTCTCTCTGTGTTTCCAAATATCATGACCTTCTCAAAGGAATAGTCCCTCCTAGCAACATACCCAAAGTATGTGAAACAAAGCTTTATCATCTTTGTTTCGAAGGAGCAGCTGCACTTTTTCCAAGACATACTTGTTTGTTCCCTTATCAATCCATGGAATGTTCAGTACTTTTGTCCAACACCATAACTCAAAGACATCAATTCTTCTTCTGTCATCCTTATTCATTGCCCAGCTTTCTCATGCAGAGCAAGTGATTAGAACTGACATCATTATTCCTCTGTAATTTGGAGAGATTCCACCACTGCAGTCTTTACCAATAAAATACATCTGCTTCCCTAAATGCTGATGATTGGTTGTGGATCCAAGTTCTATGAATTAGTCTTAATGCCTACTAAATGAGTGTCCTTAATCAAGGTAGCAAAAAACCCCATGAACTGGGTAATATTATCGCCCATTTTTTTTACGTTCATTCATTATGCATGTGGATTTTGGAACTCAAAAAGGAAACACTGTATGTTTTAAGAAAGTAAGTTCATTGCCATTGAGTTGAATTGAATTGTTAGGCCACTCTATAGGATATGTGGGAGCTCTGGTGGCCTGGTGGCAAGAAATGTGTTACAATCATAAAGGCATGCAGTTCAAATTGACCAGCTATGCTATAGCCGAAAGATGGGCTATCTCTTGTGTGATTATGTGCTTCTGAAAAATCCGCTAAAAGGCAGTTATGGGTCAGATCTGACTTGAAGGTACACAACAACAACATAGGTTAGGTAGAATTGACTCACAGTTTCCAAGTCTGTGATCTTTAGGGAAGTAGCCATTGCATCCTTCTTCCACAGGTGAGTAGATTTTAATCACTGACATTTCAATGAGAAACTGAGAGCTCAACCACTGAGCAACCCAAATACTTTGAGTATGATACCACATATTCCTCAGATGGTAGATTTGGAAATTAAATATATCTAAATTTAACTGTATAATCTAGGATAATGCTATTTTTCAATAGAACCATAAAATTTTACTTATTTATTAGTACTACGCATTGTTTGTACAGAGGAGGAAGAAGAAAAGAACAAAATAGAGTAAGAAGAGATTGTGAATATTGCACTAGCATGCTGAGAAGCCAAAGCAAAGGGAAGAAATCAGGAAGTTAAGGAACTGGACAAAAGATTTCAAAGAGCAGCTTGGGAGAACAATTTAAAGAATTATAATGTGCAAAGATCTGGAGTCAGGAAATAAAAATTAAAGAGCTCACTTGACATTTCTTACACTGAAGGAACTGAAAAAAAAAAAACAACAAATTCAACCGGAAGGTTACAATACTTAAAGATACTATGGGCAGAATATTGAATGATCTAGGAACCATCAAAAGAAGATAGAAGGAGTACACAGAGTAACTGTACCAAAAAAAGAATTGACTGACACAGAAGAATTTAATAAAACAACATATAATCAAGAGACAATGGCGATGAAAGAGGAAGTTTAACCTGCTCTAAAGTAATTGCCAAAAAATAATTTCCCAAAAATTGATGGAATACCAAGTGACATATTTCAACAAACAGATGTAGCCCTGGACTTGCTCACCAGGTTGTGCCAGAAAATGGAAGGACAACTATTTGACTGACTGACTGACTGGAAGACATCCATATATATTCCCATTCCCAAAAAAAGATGATCCAACAGAGTGTGTAAATGATTGAACAACATCACACACATGCAAAATCCTGCTGAAGATAATCTAAAATAACTGGAACAGTACATTGACGGAGAAATACTAGACATACAAGCCAGAGTATATAGAAGAGTCCATGGTGCTAGGAACATTATTACCAGTGTTAGAAGGATCATGGCTGAAAGCAAAGAGCACCAGAACAAAATATCTATTTGTGTTTTATTTTCCTATGCAAAGACACCTAACTGTGTGAATCCCAGTAAATTTAAATTGGGCTTAACATTGAGATGAATGGGAACTCCAGAACACTTCATTATGCTCATGCAAAACCTGTAATTAGTCTGGAGGCAGTCGTACGAACAGAGCAAGGAAACACTGCATGCATGATTCAAAACGAAGCAAGAAGTGCATCAGAAATGTGGCCTTGCACCAAACCTTTTCAAGACATACACAATCATTTAGGAAGCTGGACTTTATGGGGACGTTTGCAATATCAAGATTGGGGGAAGACTTAACAATAACCTGTGTTAAAAACAAAAACAACAAAAAAAAAAACAACACAATAACCTGTGTTATGCAGATGACATAAACTTATTTGCAGGAACTGAGGAAGACATGAAGCATTTGCTGAAGAAGGTCAAGGACTGTGGTCTTCAATATGAATTAAAGCTCAAGACCAAGAAAACAAAAAATTCTCACCACTGGGCCAATTGGCAGTATCATGATAGATAGAGAAGAGATTGAGATTGTTAATAATTTCATCTTGCTCAGATTCTCAATCCACACCCTTGGCACCAGCAGTCAGGAAATTGAAAGACAAGTTGCACTGAGAAAATTTGCTTTCAGGGACCTCTTCAGAGTGCTGAAGAGCAATGACCTTAGTCTAGAGACTAAGGTGGGTTTGATCCAGGTCACGATCATTGCAATTATTTGCTTTGCTCAGAGAGCTGGACAATAAATAAGGCTGACAGAATGAGAATCAATGCCTTGAAATTGTGTCGTTGCAGAAAAGTATTGAACATACAATGGACAGCTAAGAGAACAAACACATGGGGAAAGCAGGTTCTCTTTGGAGGTAAAGATATTGAAATTCCATCTCACATCCTTGACAAGAGTGAGAGAGACCAATCCTTAGATGTGAACATCATATTTGGAAGGTTGGAGGGTCAGTACAGGAGAGGATGACCTTGAATGAGACGGATTTATACAATGACTATGGCAATCATGTCAGGGGCATCAGAGACAGTAAGATTGGCTCAAAACATGGTAGGATTCAGAGCTATTGTACGTAGGGTTGTTATAAGTCTTAGCTGACTCAATGATACATAGCAACAATTATATGTTAATCTTCAGGGCAAGAAAAATCTTTTGCTTATTGTAATATTAATAAAGAGAAAAATAATCTTTCTATACAACCAAAGAAAAAACTTTTTAAAAAATTTCTGTATAAACAATTGTTTGGGGGTTTTCAAAGTAGAGGAGATACAATGACTTAGGTGCCATGGTTTTTTATCTGAAAATTTTGTTTGCAGAAAAAGCACTATTAACTGAAAAATACGTGAAGATAAAATCACTTATCAGGCATCCTATTCATTGGAGAGATGAGAAACTTGATGCGTAAAGTGAAAGAAACTCTGCATTTAGACAACTAGTCAGAGGGTGATCTGGGACTGAGAGCTGTGTTTTCTGAGTCCCTGAACAGTGCTCTTTCCACTTTACCAAGCTGCTTTTCTGATATTTGACTAGCTTTGGAAATTGCTGGTTCTAAAGGCTATGAATCCAAATGCTTGTACATTTGGCTTTTCCTTTGTGCATTTTATAATAGCTCAGTGGCTGTGGAGAAGGTAATCTACTTCTCAGTGTGCATGTTCTTTTACTGCAGGCGATAATCTACTGAATTCTGGAGTTCCCATAATATAAGCAACTCCCTTTGTGACTTTCAATTGCTGTGGGTCTGTAATGGTGCTTGGCACTTTAATAATTAGTCTACGGGGAGCTTTAATAGAGTGGGGCAACTATTTTAATTAACTTAATCCGCAGTACATGAGTTGACCATTAGACATCAAATCACAGTTTAGTTCCGAGAGTGTTTGAACTCTGAGGAAACCACATTTGTAACTACAGTGGGGATAGCATTATCTTCTGTTATAAAACAATGCAGCTGCAACCGATTTGGCTTCATTGGCCTCTGACTCTGTGGTAAATGGAAGTCATTATTTCCATTGGAATGAATGTATAATGGAAGTGGCTTAAGAGTTTGGCTTTGGGTAGTGTACAAATGATGTGTGCTGGCCCGATTCATGCAAAGGGAAAATAAATAGAAGGTACAGTGCTTTAAAACTTGCAGACTGTGTACTGTTGGATGAGTAAGGAATGTATAGTTTGAAATAACTGAGAGAGCTAATTTGGCTCAAAACCACAATGGAATAATAACATATTTATGTATTTTGATGATTTATCTTATGTTCCTTGTTCCAAAACCACGGGGATATTTTGTTATAATTTATTTATTAACAAAATTTTTATTATGTATAAATTATGCATACAAAAATACCAGGTGTGGCAATGCACAAGAAAATTATTTGCATCTACAGTAAAATTGCAAAGAGAGAATATATATAAATGTTGTTGTGTACCTTCAAGTTGGAAGTGAACTTTCCAGTGGTTTTTCAGAAGCAGTAAGCCACATGGCAGGGCAGAAGATTGCACTTCCTTCTCCCACAGATAATTTGGTGCATATGGACTGCATACCCTGTGGTTGGCAGCACAATTCCTTACCGTTAAGTCACCAGAAGAATATAGCCTTCAATATGGATTACATCTCAATGTCAAGAACACAAAAATGCTTACCACTGAACCAATAGGCAACACAAAAATTGATGGAGAAAAGATTGGAACGATCAACAAATTAATCTTATCTGGTTCAACAATTAACATCCTTGGTACCAGAAGTCAGGGTATCAAGAGATATATGGCACAGGGAACGTCTGCAGTCAGGCACTTCTCTAAATTATTGAGGAGCAATGATATCAGTTTGAGGAATAAGGTGAATCTGATTCCATTGTCTTTCAAACACTTGCTATAAATATGACAATGAATAAGGATGATAGAAGAATAATTGATATTTTTGAGCTATGGTGTTGGAGAAGAATACTGAACAGCCCAAGCATTGCCAAAAGAGTGCACGTTGGAGGAAAAGATAATAAAGTTTCATCTGACATACTTTGGCACGTTACTCAGAGAGGCTATTCTTTGGAGAGGGATATCATGCTGAGAAAGGAGAGGGAGACTCTAAACCAGGTGGATTGACACAGTGACAACTGTAATAAGCTCTAATGTGTCAAGAAGTGTGAGGATGACATAGGATAGGACAGATTTCAGGCTATTGTTAATGAGGTCACTAAACCCAATAGCACCTAACAGAAAAAGAAAAACTACCAGAGCTTCCTAGTATAAGCACACACAGAGAAACATTTTTAAAAAAAAAAAATAATAGGCCTTTAAAAAATCCTACACACAATAGAGCACACAAAATTGATTAAATATAACAGTGGACACTGATTGAAGCTCTTTCTATTTGCTGAAGGTGTTGTGTTAAACCATTGATTCTTCTTCTTTCTTCCTTTCTTATTTTTTTTAATTTTTTTCTTTCATCCTTTTTTATGGTGTGCTTATTTCTACGAACTGATCTCCGAGGACTGCCTTAGCTGTGTCCCGGAGGTTTTGGGCAGTTGTATCTTCATTATCATTTGTTCCAAGGAACTTTTTTATTTCATTCTTTATTTATTTTCTAACCCAATCATGTTCTAGCAGAGAATTCTCTAGTTTCCACATGGGTGGTTTTGTAAGCTTTTCTGTGGATAATTTAGAATTTTATGGCATTTTGGTCTGAGAAAAGACTTTGTATTATTTCATGTTTTTTTAATTTGTTGAGGTTGCTTTGTGACCTTATATACGATCAATTATGGAGAATGCACCATGTACAATTGAGAAGAGAGTAAATTGAATTTTAGTTGGGTGCAGTTATCTGCATCACAAGGTCAAGTTTTCTGATTCTAACCACTGGGCCATTTGGCAACATCGTGATAGATGGTGAAAAGATTGAGATTGTTAATAGCTTTAGTAGCTCCACAATCAAAATTTGTGATACCAGTAGCTAGGAAATTAAAAGACAAATTGCATTGGGAAAGTATGCTGTCAGAGACCTCTCCAAGGTACTGAAGAGCAATAATGTCAGTCTGGAAACTAAGGGGCACCTAACACAGGTCATGGTCTTTGTAATTACTTGCTATGTGCCAGAAAGCTGGACAACGACTAGGGATGATAGAATGAGAATTGATGCCTTTGAGTTGTGGTGCTGGAGAGAATATTAAATATATCATAAATGGAAAACAAGAATATAACTTAGAACAAACAAATTCATCTGCAGAAGGTGAAACAAGGCTGCTCCTTGGAGGCAAGGATTCTGATGCTTCGTCTTTCATACTTTGGACATGATGCAAGGAGGGACCAATTTTTGGGGAGGGACATCATACTTGGGAGGTTGGGGGAATAGTGCAAGAGAGGAAGACCCTTGATAAGATGGATGATTCAGTTACTGGGGCAATGGTCATAGGTGTATCAGTGACAATAAGATTGGCACAGTATAGAGCAGGGTATAGGGCTGCTGTACATAAGGTTGCTATGAATTGAAAGTGACTTGACGGGACATAACAACAACAACAAAATATAAGCATATAAATTATCTGTGGTATTTATTCTGTGTTTTCACAAAATTCTTTCATTGTGTCATGTAACACTTTTCGCATTTATGGATATATTGGAAGCATTTTTTTTTAATGTTAAGGTGTTCTGGTGGCATCATATGTTGGAAGTTGCACTGCTAACTCAAAATTGGGCAATTAGAATCCACTATTTCCTTCAAGGAAGTAAGCTTCCACTCTAAATGATTTATAGCCTTTGAAACTGAGTCATGAGTCTCTATAAGTTGGAATCAACATGACTGTCGTAGTTATGTGCCATGGAGTTGCCTGTGGCTCAGAGAAGCTCTACGTACATTAGCTTTGAATTCTGACCTATCATCAGATCTCAAGATCTCCAACAGACCTAATCCCATTTCTTCAGTCGCTGAGTTAAACCATCTCATCCTGTGTCTTCCTCTCCTGTGCTGTCCCTCTACCCTACCAAGTATGATGTCTTCCAAGGACTTAACTCTCCTGGCCATGTGCTGAAAATATAAGAGAGCTTCAAAATTCTTGTCACTAGGGAGCAGCTTGTTTTCACCCCACCCAGGACAGATCTGTCTATTCTCATGGCAGTTCACAATATGTTCAAAACCTTCTCCAGCACCACAACCCAAAAACATTTATCCTTCTTCTATCATCATTAGTTATTGTCCAGCTCTCTGACACATAGTAAGTAATTGTGAAGACTGTGACCTGTATCATGTGCACCTAGTCTCCAGACATTTATCATTGGTTTTCAGTACTCCAGAGAGGTCCCTGATAGCAGACTTTCCAAATGCAATTAATTCATCTTTTGATTTCCTGACTCTGGTGGCCTCGTGGCAAGAAGCTTCACTGCATTCCTGAAGGCATGTGCTTTGTGGCCACCAGATGCTCCCTGATAGAAGAATGGGTAATCTCCTCCTGTGTGATTAACTGCCTCTGAAATCCTGCAAGAAGGTCAGCTATGGGTCAGTTCTGATTCAAGAGTAAATAACACCGCCAGCAACAACACAACAATCGACTTGGTAGTTGTGGATTTTCATGTAAACAATGTACTAGGATCCAAGCAAGAAGACCCTCAAAGTGTCCTCTAAGATTAAAAAGTGACATGGATAGGATAAACAGGTAAAGAGAAAATGAAGTACTGTAAAACGGAATTGTGCAGAAGGAAAATTATTTGAACTTTAGTAACAGTCAAAAGGTACCATTCAGTGGTGAAAGAAAAAGTGAAAAGTGAAAGAAAAGTTCTGATAAGCCACTTCTGGTAATATTAAAGCCAAGAAGGTCCCAGCGAGAAGTTCTCTGTAGCACATGGTCTTGTCATGAATCTAAAATGACTTGATAGAAACTAGCAACAACATGAAGTATAAGAAAGAGCATTTACTAAGAGCTGAAAGTTCTCATACATGGAATAATATTTGGAATGCAATTCAGAAATGAAAGGAAATCATATCCAGATGTAAGTTTGTTTAAGGCAAGATGAGTATACAAGAATACAGATGAAGCAAACTTACTGTGTGTTTCATTTTCAAGAGATTTTTGCTCATGCAATAGAAAGTTCAGTTGGAGACTAGGGTGATGATTATATAATGAAAACTCTTTCATATCTTCCTATCAAATTTATATTTAATTATATAAAATATATGAAACTATACTCAAAACCATTAAGAAACTAAGGAAATGGAATAGAATAGTGTACTTTATTTAATACCATAGTAAAATATTATTGCATGCTTCAATATGTAATAAATACAAAACATTGATGAAATATTTTCTATTCCTTTTCAGAATTGAATGCATGCTCAACATTTACTTAGTCTTTTCTACTTACTTCACATCTTGATTTGAATTATTCATATTTCATGTGTTCATTAACTGCTTTAGCTACTAGTTTAAACAGCACAGCTATAAATCTTCCAGAAAATCTGGAGAAGTTTATTTCAGTTAGGCTTTTTCTCAGACGGGATGACCTGTTTTGGCTAGATGTCATCAGGTTCACTGGGATGCATAGATATCCTATGGACATGGGAGCAAAACCTTGCCAACCCCTATGCCATTCTAACATCTCCTCCATACTCAAGCTTTTTGTTGCAGTAACTGTGTTAATTCAACTTGGTGAAGGTCTTGCTCTCATTCATCAATACGTCTTTATCCAAGGACTGCCCCCTTCTGATCGTATCCCAAACCGTATCTCTCTATTTCTAAGGAGCACAATGGTTTAATTTCTTCCAAGACAGATTTGTTTTTGAAAGTCATGACATATTCAATACTCTTTCCAACATAATCAAATGTATTTTTTCATCATCTTCCTTACTCATTGACCAACATTCACACAATATGAAACAACTGAAAAGATCAAGGGTCTGGGTTATGAACACCTTGTTGTTGTTGTTGTATACCATCAAGTCAGAACTGACCATAGCGGACACTCCAGGCAGTTTTCAGAGTCTTTTAATCACACAAGAGGAGATGGCCCATCTTTCTCCCGCAGAACAGTTGGTGGATTCAAACTGTGCCCCTTCGGTATTGTAGCACAGCTTTTTTCCACTTGGCCATAGGAGCTCCCTAGGAGCATCTTGTTGCTGTTGTTCTTGTTGTTATATGCCGTCGAGTTGCTTGTGACTCATAGCAACCCTATGTACAACAGCTCTAAACCCTGCTCTATCCTGTGCCGATCACACTGCCTCTGACACACCCATGCTTATTACCCCAGTTACTGAATCAATCCACCTCATAGAGGGTCTTCCGCTCCTACACTGTCCCTCCACCCTCCCAAGTAGGTTGTCCGTCTAAAAGGACCTATCCCTCCTTACAACATATCCAAAGTATGTCAGATGAAGCCCCAGAATCCTTGCCTCCAAGGAGCAGCCTGGTTTAACCCTCTCTAGGATGAATATGTTTGTATTCTTGGCAGTCCATAGTATATTCAATACTCTTCTCCAGCACCACAGCTCAAAGGCATCAATTCTCCTTCTATCCTCACTAGTCATTGTCCAACTCTGATACATAACAAGTGATTTCAAAGACCATAGCCTGTATCAGATGCACCTTAGTCTCTCCAGTGGCACCATTGCTCTTCAGTAACCTAGAGAGGTCTCTAACAGCAGACTTTCCCATCCCAATACACTTTTTTTTATTTCCTGGAAGCTAGTGTCAAGAGTGTTGACCGTGAAGCCAGGCAAGCTAAAGTTGTTAGCAATCTCAATCTCTTCACCATCCATCCTAACACTGCCAATTGGTCCAGTGGTGATAATCTTTGTCTTATTGACATTGAGCCTCAATCCATAATGAAGAGTGCAGTCCTTGACCCCTCTGCAGCAAGTGCATAAGTTCCTCCTCAGTTTCAGCAAGCAGGGTTGTGTCATTTGCATAACGCAGATTGTTAGTAGATCTTCTACCAATGCTGACGCCACATTTCTCCTCATAGAGTCCAGCCTCTCTGATAATCTGTTCTGCATACAGGTTGAAAAGGTATGGAGATAGGACACATCCCTGGCATACAACTTTCCCAATTTTGAACCATGTAGTGTTTCCCTGCTCTGTTCTGACAACTGTCTCTTGGTCCAAGCATAGGTTTTGCATTAGCATGATCAAGTGTTCTGGGATTCCCATTCTTCTCAGAGACAGCCACAGTTTTTTATCAATGAAACACAGATATACATTCTTCTGATATTCCCTGCTTTCAGTCAAGATCCATCTAACATCAGCTACAATATCCCTAGTACCCTGACCCCTTCTAAACCCAGCCTGGACTTCTGGCAGTTCTCTGCTGATGTGCTGTTCCCATCGTTTTTGGGTAATGTTCAGTAGAATCTTGCTTGAATATGAAATCAATGATATTGTGCTATAGTTTCCACACTCTGTTGGGTCACCTTTCTTTGGAAAGGGAATATATATAGATCTTTTTCAGTCAGTTGGCTAAGTGGTTGTTTTCCAGATTTCTTGGCACAATTTGGTGAGCACCTCTAGGGCAACATCTGTTAGTTGAAACACATCAGTTGGTATACCATCTATTCCTGGGGCCTTGTTTTTTTGCTATTTCCTTCAAAATATCTTGAACTTCTTCCTTCATCACCATAGGCTTTTGCTCATATATTGTTTCATTAAATTCTTCTGTGTCTGCCAATTTCTTTTGATACAGTGATTCAGTATATTCTTTCCATCTTCCTTTAATATTTCCTGGATCATTAAATATTCTTCCTAAAGCATCCTTTATGATAGCAACTCGAGGTTTGAATTTGTTCTTCAGTTACTTGAGCTTAAGAAATGCTGAACGAGTTCGGCCCTTTTGATTTTCCGTGTCCAGATTTTTGCACATTTCATTGTAATATTTTGCTTTGTCATCAGGTGCTGACTTTTGGATTCTTCTGTTCAGCTCTTTAGTATCTTGAATTCTTCCTTGTGCTTTGGGTTCTCTGCACTCTAGTGCAATCTTCAGAGTTTCTTCATACATTGTAAGAATATAAATTTAAAGAGCAAGGAGCACCTTAGTCTTTAAATTTATTTCCTTGCTTTTTAACACTTCATAGAAGCTTTGCCCAAATTAATGAATCTTTTGATTTTTTTTTAATATTTTGATTTCTTGACTCTTGCTACAATGGGTGTTGCTTATTTAGAGAGTAAAGTCAACAAGCATATTTAAGTTTATCCCAAACCACATTTGCCCTTCTTCATTTTTTTTCACTTGCTTATGTTATGTTTAAATCTGAACTTTAAACAGTGTAGCCTCTGTCTTCTGCACACACACACCCCCTCCAAAAAAGAGAGAAATTCATATGGAGACGGAAGTTACTTGCTGACCCTTAAGTATAAGTAGATCCACCTAGTTTAACTTCAAACAATTTCAAGCTAAATAAATCCTTATTATCTTTCATTATTAATTTGCTAAGGGATTTGAAGTGGTCTACTGGATAAGGAAATGCAATGCGAATCTAAGAACAAGAAGTTCAAATCCACCAGTGATTCTGAGAGAGAAAGATCAGTAATCTCCTGTGCAATTTACAGCCTCTGAAAATCCAGTGGAGGTTCAGCTATGATTCAGTTCTAAATCGATTACACATGACAACAATTATTTTCGTAAACTGTTAATTACCATATAAGTTCATGTTTTGTGTGTGTGTGTGTGAGTGAGAGAGAGAGAGAGGGAGAGAGAGAGACTGACGGACTGAAATTTTTTAAAAATCTGTTATTTATAGTGAAAATAATTCATGTTAATAATTTTATTATTTGTTATTAGTTTGCTTATGATCTGAACAGTTAAAATACAAATGAGGGACATGGAAATAATTTGTTAAATTTGTATTTGAATTTTGTAAATAAACTAGTAGAAAAATAAAAACAAAACAAAAACAACAAAAAAATCATAAAATTTCCAAACCAAAATAAATATTCTTGTTGTTGTTGTTGTTATGTGCCATCTACAGCCTGTGACTCATAACGACCCTGTATACAAAAGCTTTGAACCCTGCTCTATTCTGAGCGAAGTTTATTATATCTGGTGCACCTTCCCCCATTATCCGAGTCACCAAGTCAGTCCATCTCATTGAGGGTCATCCTCTCTTGTGCTCTCGTTCCAACCTTCCGAACATAATGTCCCTCTCAGAGAAATGTTCTCTCCTTGTAATATGCCCAAGATAAGTTAAGGAGACAGGAATCCTTGCCTCCAAGGAGCAGCATGGTTTCACCTTCTCAAGGATGAAGCTCTGTGTTCTAACAGTCCATGGTATATTCAGTACTCTTCTCCAGCACCACAGCTCAAAGTCATTAATTCTCCTTCTATCATCTTTAGTCATTGTACAGCTTTCTGATGCATATCACATAATTACAAAGACCATGGTCTAGATCATGTTCACCTTAGTCTCCAGACTGATGTTGTTGCTCTTCAGCACTCTGGAGAGGTCCTAATAGCTGACTTTCCCAGTGAAATTTGTCTTTTAACTTCTTGACTGCTGTTATCAAGAGTGTTAACTATGGAGCCAAGCAAACTAAACCTATTAATCTCTTCACCATCTATCATAACACTGCCAATAGGCCCAAAATTGAGAAACTTTGTTTTCTTGATGTTGAGCTTCAATTCTTCTGAAGGCTGTAGTCCTTGACTTTCTGCAGTAAACACTTCAGGTCCTCCTCAGTTTCAAGAAGCACAGTTGTGTCAACTGCATAATGCAGGTTGTTGATGAATCTTCCTCCAATCCTGGTGCCACATTTCTCCTCATAGAGCCCAGCCTCTCAGATAATCTGTTCTGCATACAGATTGAAAAGGGAGGAAGACAGGACACATCTCTGGAGTACATCCTTACCAATTCTGAATCATGTGATGTTTCCTTGCTCTATTCTGACAACTGCATCCTGGTCAAAGTATAGGTTTCACATAAGCACAATCAAGTGTTCTGGAATTCCCATTCTTCTCAGAGGTAGCCACAGTTTGTTGTGATCACCACAGGGAAATACCTTTACCCAGTGAATGAAACACAGATAGACATTCTTCTGGTACGCTTTGCTTTCAGCCAAGATCCATCTAAAATCAGTTATGATATCCCTAGTGTCATGCACGGCCTCTTCTAAACCCAGACTGCATTTTTGGATAATTATCGGTAGGATCTTGCTTGCATGTGATATTAATGAATTTTTGTACTCTGACAAGTCTCCTTTCTTTAGGAATAGGAACAAATATAGATCTCTTCCAGTCAGTTGGCTGGGTGGCTGTCCTCCAAATTTCTTGGCACAACTTGGTGAACACATACAGGGCAACATCTGTTTATTGAAATATGGCAACTGATATGTCATCAATTTTGGGGGTATTGTTTTTGTCAATTTTTTCAGAGCAGCTTGAACTTCCTCCTTCATCACAACAGGCTCTTGTTCATACATTGTTTCATGAAATTCCACCAATTCCTTTTGATACAATGACTCTATTTACTCTTTCCATCTTCTTTTAATGATTCCTGCTATTTACTCTTTCCATCTTCTTTTAATGCTTCCTGGATCACTTAAAATTCTTCCCAAAGCATCCTTAAGTATTGCACATCAAGGCTTCAATTTTTTCTTCAATTTTTTTCAGCTTAAGAAATGCTGGGTGAAACTGGCCCTTTTGATATTTTGACTCTAGCTCTTTGCACATTTCATTATAATACTTTGCTTTGTCTTCCTGAACTACCATCTAAAATCTTGCGTTCAGCTCTTTGATTTCTTCCCTTTACTTTGACTTTTCGGTGCATTAGTGCAATATTCAGTGTCTTCCTGACATTAATCTTAGTCTTTTCTTCCTCCTTTGTCTTTGTAATGACCTTTTTCATTTTTCATTCTTGATGTTTTTGATGGCCTCCTACAGCTCATCTAGTCTTCATTCACTAGTGTTTAAGGCCTCAAATCTATTCCTCATATGCTTTTGAAATTCTAGTGTGATAGACTCAAGGTCAAATGCTGAATACCATGGATTTGATTTTACCTTCTTTAGCTTCAGTTTTATTTTGCATGTGAGTAGTTGGTGGTCTGTTCCACTATTAGCACCTGGCCTAGTTAAGCTTCTCCAGTGTTTTTTTCCCCCACAGATGTAATCTATCTGATCCTGTGCATACTACCAGATGAAATAAATGTATATAGTCTGCATTTATGTTTCTTGTAAAATACATGTTCCAAAATATATGTTTGTTGTTGCTAAGTGCTGTCAAGTCCTAGGCGACTCATAGTGACCCTATGAAGGGAAGTCCTCAACGCTTGTATGTATTCTCTCTCCAGGTTAATAGGTTTCCGAAGGCAAGCTATTATGGAAGTGGATGCCCCTTGTTTCCAAGCTTGTTGTAACAGGGGAGCTTCACCAAACACTGTCCACCATTAACACATCTGACACATCAGTGTCCCAGTGTTCAGCTTGACAGCAACAGCGGTAACTTGTGGTTGCCAAAATAAGTACACAAATAAAAAATAAGTAGTCAAAACAGTCCACCTTTCTTCAGGGTGTTTATCATGAAGTAATGTATACCAGTGTTGACCAATTGATCTGTTCTGTTTTAACACAGAGCCTCTTTGTAAGTTGTCTTGTTTTTATTACTCTGATTTATTTATAAAGTTTGAATACATAGTTTTTCACAAAAGATCCTTCTTATTCCCTTCACTCCACTGGCCCATGTAAGTTGTCTTTATGAGCAGGTTATAAATTTTTTTAGAGTTACTTTTAAACTGCTATCAATTTATCTTCTTGAAATTTTGGTTCAGGTCACTTAGAAATGAACATAAGTCCTTTGCTAAGTTCTTAGAATACAACCTTAAATATCTCCATAAAATCTCTCAATCATTGATAAAAGCAGTTTGACTTCTTTAAGGCTAGCAAAATTATGAAATACGTATAAGGTGGGCTTGTGGTAAGAACCTGCCCTGCAATCCCAAAGGTATGTGGTTTGAATCTACCAACTACTGTGTGGAAGAAGGATAGATAATCACCTCCCATAAGATTAACTACCTTTAAAAACTGCTGGAGGGTTATTTATGAGTTGGTGTGACTGATTGACACAGAACAACAACAACATACTATTGTTTAGAGTTTGTAAGAATTTGAACTTATGTGTTTTCCCTTCCCTTTCAAGACAGGTAACGTTGAACTTTAAAATCTTATACTTGTAAATGTTGTCCTATTTTGATACAGAGGTTTTCTTTTGTTAAATCTTGTCACTAAAATAGAATAGGTTCTAAATCTAATCTTTTCTTTGTGAAGTTTTACTGAAAAAGCAGAATAGACATACAGGGAATAAAGAGGTTTCTAGAAGTCCAAGAAAGGTAATAATTGCTTACTCATCGACCCATTTACTATAATTCAGTCAATTCTGACTCCTAGTGACTTTCTATCATGTTTTTGAAGCTATAAATCTCAACTGAGGAAATTACTAAATACATAACCATTGACCAGTTCCTCATAGCTATTCTCCATCTAGTTGCCAATACTATATATCTTTAAGGGAAAAAACTGTCATCTTTCTTCCATAGAGTGGCTGGTAGATTTGAACTCTTGACCTTTCAGTTAGTGGCACGGAATAACATATGCATCTGGGGAACATAAAAAAACAAAGCAAAAACAACATACACACACACACAAAATGAGGTTTTCCTAGAGTTAATAACTTGAATTCAGACTGAAACTTCCTGAACTGAATCTTTGGTTCTGTAAATCCATTCTTCAGCAATATTTCATTATGGCATCTGTAACAAACTAAGACAGCAAACTTTGTTCCTAAATATTCATATCCAACAAATGTGCATGATTCTGTTTTTTGATTTGTATATAGTCAGCAAATGATTTCATGTCTTCATGATACAGGAAAAATGTTAATTCAAACGGATATCTCTTCTATGAACCTTCTACAAGGTTAAAGAAGTTCTATTTTTATTGTTGATCATACTTTCTTTTCAGATTTTGTTGTTCAAAGTTGATTATGGGAGCCTTTTATTTAAAGTAGTTGGGATCCAGAAGGTAGGTCTTTTTTAAATTTAATGAATAGTTAGTTGGGCTTTCAGAGCCTCTTATTTGAGGCAGTTGAGATCTGTAATGTGGGTCTTTTTTATTTGATTAAGTCAGTTTTGGGTTGGAAGCCTCTTGTTTAAACAAATTAGTACCCAGTGGGTGGACCTTTTTGATTAACTATTGAGTAATGAGAAGCTGAATTTGTTATTAGAGTTAAAAACTAAATTGTCAGTTTGTTGTATTTGAGTAATACATTGCTCTAATACAGCACTTGTCTGTCAGTTTCCTATACTGAGGTAACTTGTGGGTTGTTGTGATACTAGAAGCTACATAGCTGGTCTGTCAAATGCCACAAGGGTATTACATGGTACTGTTTTAGGAGAGCTCTCAGATGAAGACAGAGTAGAAAGTAGATTGACCATCTACTTCTTAAATAACAGGCCTCTAAAATCCCTATCAATAGTAAAATGATATGGATAGTTATAATTTTATTTTATTTTATACTAGTTTATTTACAAAGTTTGTATACATTGTTTTTTACACCAGATCTTTACCATTTCCTGCCCTGATTGGGAGTCATTTGAAATGAGAAAAAAATAAAGGCAAGCACCTGGAATATGGGATGTACAAATCTTGAATGTTGGTAAACTAGAAATTGTGAAAAATGAAATAGAAAGCATCAATATTCTAGGCATTAATGTGTCGAAATAGACTAGCTTCGGTCACTTTGGATCAAATAATCACATGGTATACTATGCTGGAAATGAAAAACAGAAGAATAGTTGCTTTCACTGTCAAAAAGTGAATTTCAAGTTTTATTATGAAGTATAATGCTGTAAGTGATGGAATATTATTGATATGCATACAAGGAAGACCTGGTTTTTTCAGATCAGTTAATACTAAAAGCATCATTGTACTACTCTTAGACTTTTAAATATGATAAAACAGTCCTGATTGAATTCTACTTATATGCATACTCACACAGCATCTTAAGAATTTCAAATACAGAAAATAATAAACTCAACCAAAAATTTCTTTATATTTTACCTGAAGGAACTCAATATTGTTGTTGTTATGTTGAGTTGCTTGCAATTCATAGTGACCCTATGCACAATAGCTCTGAGCCCTGTCCTATTCTGAGGCAATCTCACTGTCTCTGACACATCTAACTCAGTTTTTCCCTAGTTACTATGTCAGTCCATCTTATCCAGGGTTTTCCTCTCTTTCCCTGTTCCTCTATCCTTCCAAGCATTAAGTCTCACTCCTGGGACTGGTCTATCCTGACAACATGCCCTAAGTATCTCAGATCGAGCTTCACAATCCTTGCTTCCATGGAGCAACTTGATTTCTCCTTCTCCAGGGTAAGGAATATTTTAAAAAAATTAAAAGAACCAACAAATATTGTCTTCAAGTTGATTCTAATTAATATTGAACCTATAGGACATAACAGAACTTCCTCAGAGGATTTCAAATGTTGTATTATTTATGCAAACAGATTGCTTTATCTTTCTTTCACAGAACTGCTGGTAGAATTGAACAACTTGCGTTTTCATTTTTGCTTTGTTAGCCCTTGACTACACCATCAGAACTTTTTAAGGAAGATACCAGGATAAATAATATAACTCTAGGTTCTATCACCAATCCCATAGGCCTTGGTAGGGCAGTGATTAAACTGTAGGTGACTACCCAAAGTTCTGCAGTCTAAACCCATCAGGGTTCCATAGAGGACAGCCCTGGAAATCTTCTTCCATATAGATAACTACATTAGAAACTGTAACATTTTTACTCTACCCTATAGACTCAGAATCTGTTAGAGTACACTCTGTGGTACCAGAGCCAATACAAAACTTTCTTGTCTTTTCAGGATATAAATTACAAAGTTGGTGATGTCTACTGATAATGTACTTGCCAATCACTTTTTATCCCATTTTATACAGCCTGTTTTTCATTTATTCAATGTTTGAGAGCCTGCTATCAAACAAGAATGGCTCTAAAAACTGAGGATCCAACAGGGATAACAAACTAATATTGGTATTTGTCCCTGAGGAGCCAAACTGAACAATAAACTAGAAATACCGAAATTAAATTATATACAAGGTGCTAAGAACAACAACAACAACAAAATCTGAAGAGAAAGATATTTGATTGCTTTGTAACCTATATACTCCCTTCTTTTTTTGAGAGGAAGACTAAATTTATAGCAGGACTTTGACTGTTAATTCTCCCCATTCATGTTATTATACCAAGAAATCTAAATTTTAAAAAATTGGTTATTTTAAGTTTACCTCTTTTGCCATGATTAAACCTAGAAGAACCAGTTTGAAGACTTGCTTTTCATTACTGAGTAGTATTCCATTGTGTAGATGTACCACAGTTTATTTAACCATTCATTCACTGATGAACATCTACATTGTTTGCAGATTTTTACTATTTTGAAGAAAGATGCTGTAAATATAGACATCAGTATACAGATTTTTGTATGAATCTTAGTATTTCTTTGGAATAAAGAAATGAGCCAAACTGTGGTTGCTGGGTTGAATGGTAGTTTATTGTTTACTTTTCAAGTAAATTACCTATTTGCCAGATGGATGGCAACCATTTCATTCTCACCAGCTCTCAAGTACCTGCTGCAGAAAGTCAAGGACTGTAGACTTCAATATGGATTGAAGCTTAACATCAAGAAGACAAAGATTGTCATCACTGGGCCAATTGGCAGCATCATGATAGATGGAGAAGAGATTGAAATTGTTAGTAGCAACAGGTTGCTTGGCCCCACAATTAACACTCTTAACACCGACAGTCCAGAAATCAAAAGACAAATTGCACTGGGAAAATCTGCTGTCAGGGACCTCTCCAGAGTACAGAAAAGCAATAACATCAGTCTAGAGACTAAGGTGTGCCTAATCCAATCCATGGTCTTCACAATTACTTGATATGTATCAGAGAGCTGGTCAGTAACTAAGGATAACTGAAGAATAATTGATGCCTTTGGATTGTGGTGCTGGAGAAGAGTCTTGATGATAACATAGCCTGCCAGGAAAACAAATGTATCTGTCTTGGAGAGGGTGAACGTTTCTCATAGGAGGCTAGGATTTCGAAGCTTCATCTTACATATTTTGGACTTGTGGCCAGGAGAGACCAGACCTTGGAGAAGGACATCATGCTTGAAATGGTGGAGGGACAGCAGAGGAAGGGAAGAGCCCGGATGAGATGGATGGAGTGACATAGTTACTGGGACAATGGGGGCTGGTGTTTCGGAATCAGGTAGCTCAGGATAGAGCAGGATTCAGAGCTACCATACATAGGGTCACTATCAGTCACAGGCGACTTGATGGCACGTAAGAACAACAACAACATGTATGAATGTCCCATTTTAGCCTATTCTTAATGCGGTCAATATTTTTTTTTTTATTTTTGCCGTTATAACTGAGTGTAGTGATAACTCATTATAGTTTTAATTTTCTAATAGGGCATTCTCCATTATATAGAGAAGATAGTGGGAAATATGTTGTGTGTATGTATATAAAATGCTTGGAAGCAGAAGAGGCATCAACTTTCACAATAGTTTGCCTCCAGAAATCCTATGAACCTGGAGAAAAGGTGAAAGTCATGGAAGTGTCGAGGACTTTCATTCATAGGGTCGCTATGAGTGATCTACTACTTGATAGCACTTCATAACAACACAACAAAGGTGCTAAGAGTTATAAATAGATAGATCTGGGATCAAGTAACACCTAGAGCAGAGGATGACTCATCAACAACTGATGCTATGCAAATGATAAAACCTTGCTCACTGAAAGTGAGGAGTTGAAACATATACTGAAGAAGATCAAAGACTACAGCCTTCAATACAGATTACATCTCAACATCAAGAAGGCAAAAGTCCTCACCACTAGGCCAATAGGTAACATGAGCCTGGATGGACAAAACACTGAAGCTGCAAATGATTTAATCTTATTTGCATACACAATCAACATCCCAAGTACCAGCAGTAAAGAAATTTAATGACGAGTTTCATTGAGAAAATCTGTTGTCAAGGACCTCTCTAGAATACTAAGCAACAATAGTGTCAGTTTAAAACCAAGGTGCTCCTGGTCCAAACCATGGTCTTTTCAATTACTTTCTATGCAAATGAAAGTTGAACGATGTTTGAGGTTGACTGAAGAATCATTAATGTTTTTTGAGTTGCAGTGGTTGACAAGAGTATTGAATAAATATCTCATGGATTTCTTAGAGTAAAAACAAGTCTGTCGTGGATAAAATGAAACCAGGTTGCTTCTTGGAGGTAAGGGTGGAAAAACTGTGTCAGTTACTTTGGACATGCTATCAGGAGAGGGCAGTTCTTGAAGAAGGACATCAAGCGTGGCAAGACGGATGATCAGTGTAAGAGAAGAAGGGCATCACTGAGGCTTGACCAGTGAATGTAACAATTGGCTCAAGTCTGTCAGAGTTGGTGAGGATGACAACAGGATCGAGCATGGTTCAGAGTCATTGTTTATAGGCTCACCAAGAGTCATAGTCAACTCAACAGCATATAACAACAACAGATCTGGTGTGAAGGTTAAAGATTTTAGGAGAAGAGTGATAAATGTAGGGGATAATGTAGGCCTCATTAAGAATATGACATACTACACAATCTTGAAACAAGAAAGGGTTAGTCTGTGAGGGAAAGTCGTCAAAATAGTTGTTCAATGTCCTAAGACTGAGTGTGTCTAATGTGTTTCATAAACTATGTGTAGTAGAGAGCAACCATGAAAAAGATATAGGAGATAATATAAAGTAATAATGAAGGGCCATATTATATTAAGCCATGCAATATCACATATTGCACAGATTCTGGCTTTTATTTTTATAAGAAAAAGATTGGGCAAAAAAAAGGATAAGGCAATGGATGATCTGTAATGATTGATTCTTGATATCAGAAATTTTATTCATTGTTGAAAGGAATACGATTTAGGGGATTTACCAGTATAGATACATGAGGATTGTTTTGGGGGTGATTTCAATAATCCACTCGAGACATGATGGTTGTTAGACCAAATTGATAGCAGCATGATATAGAGAAAAATTGGAATCTTTATTTATGTTGTGAATCTTTATTGAAGGTAGAAAAACACCCTTTATGTAGGGTAGGACATTTTTTAGCTGTGTAATATACTCTGCAAGAGAAAGAAAGGATTCAAGGAAGTCTTCAGGGTTTTAATGAGTACAGTTCAAAGGGGAGTAATGGCACTTACTGGGCTGAAAAACTGGTGGATGGAAATTTTTTAGAAATTAAAATCAAGTGACATGTTCTTGAGTTCCTATCTCCACTCATCTACAACCTCCACAAAATCCCTCCAGGGCTGATATATAACACCAATTATCCTAGTTTTCCAAGGTTCAAATTAGGTAATATGAAATAATTAAAGAAGTTTAACCTAAAACTAAAACTCTATAGAAATGACAAAATTTGTTAAAACATCACTCCAGTTTAAATTGTATCATTAAAGTATCCACAATAGCTACAGATTTTTACTCTTCTAATCCTACACAACATGAATGAAAATTAGAACATCACTATCAGAATTAACAGTAAATTTGACCTTGTATGTAGGAACTGACCTTAACTTTGAAAATGGCTGCAAGAGAAAATTTTTGTAGGAGATCAGGTAGTTAAGTATACATAAAGTTCAAGGACTCTTGATACTGTTAAGATATGTTAAGTATTTTAATTTATCTTACAATAAGAAGAAAACAATGAATATTACTATTCTGGGTTATATTTGCATTTCATAAATTCTGACTTTTTGTACCCTGACTTGTCACAAAATAAAACTAATAAATAAGGTCTGGATGGACTCAGTTACTAGGATAAAGGGGGTAGGTGTGGCAGAGTTTTGCTTAGCATAAATCAGGGTTCAGAGCTGTTGTACTTAGAATTGCTATGAGTCACAAGAGACTCAAAGACAACAACAGAGATTTCTTGGCAATAATCATTATGGAAACAAAGTACAAGATCTTTTTTCAGTAGCTGGTAGAGTTTAAATTGCCAATATTTACATTAGCACAGCATAAACATTTTGTACCATCCAGAGAAATATATTTCTACTGAGCTAAACATAAAATACAATGTATTATCTGATTAATTCCTTTTTAAATGGCATAACCCTCACATACATTCAGTGTCACTGAGTAAATTTCAAATTTTCGTGGTTCTCCATGTGATTTCTGATACTTTAAATTTTAAGAAAGGGGACAGTGCATCTTACTTTCGAGTGTCTGTTAGTGGATACAAACCAATGATATGTCAGAGATGTACAGTATTTTGGTTATCAGTACACAGCATGCTATAAAAGGAAATATACAATGTCTTGAGAACTTAAAAGTGTCTAAAACTCAGGGAAATTTTAGTATGTTCTACAGAGTTCAGTCTGATTGAACTGGGCTTTTCGAGCTTATTTGTCTGCAGCAAGACACTCAATTCTAAATCAATAGAGATATGTTTATCAAATAAATTAGAGGAATGTTTCATTGGAAGGCAGTATGCTTGGTTACTGAATATTAACTTTTTATTGCAATATACTAATCACATGCTATGAAATGATTCTTTTGCAATTAGGAGAAAAGTATAGTGTATATTTATATGGTTTTGTTTTTTTAAAAAATGTGCATGTATATATGCATAGATATACATGCATTATTCTTGTTGTGTCGTTAGGTGTCATTGAGTAAAGTACAACTCTTAGTAATCCTATGAACAATATACTTGACTCCTGTCCTGTCTGGTGTCATTGTCATCAATTTTGATACACCTGAGTCCATTGCTGCAGTCATTGTACCTATCCATCTCATTAAGGGTTTTCCCCTGCTTAGTAGACCTTCCCTTTCCAAGCATGACATCCCTTTTCAAGAGATAATTTCTTCTAACAACGTGCCCGAAGAAGGAGAGGCAAAGCTTCACCATCTTTGCTTCCAAGGAACACTGTGACAGCACCTTCTATAAGACAGATCTGTTCTTTTGTTAGTTCATGGAATATTCCGTACTTTTCTCTAACATCACAAGTCAAAGCACTAATTTTTCTATCATCCTTACTCAATGCACACCTCCCAGATGTGTAGTAAGTGACTGAAAAGAACATGGCTTTAGTCCTAAGTCCATGATCCATTTTGAGTTGCTTTTTTGTGTATGGAATGAAGTGTGGATCTTGCTTGAGTTTTCTACAGGTAATTTTCCAATTTTGCCAGCACCATTTGTTAAAAATGTTATTTCCCCATTTAACTGATTTCATCTCTTTCTCAAAAATCGGTTGACCACAGGAAGATGGGCTGATTTCCGGGTTCTCAATTCTATTCCATTGATCTATGTGTCTGACATTGTACCAGTACCATGCTGTCTTAACCACCACAGCAGTGTAGTAGGATTTGAAATCAGGGAGTGAGATGCCTCCTATTTTTTTTT
>NW_006399892.1:1011155-1016237 GCF_000299155.1 Elephantulus edwardii | reverse complement strand
GGGTGGGGGTAAGACTGAGAAAAACTGGATGAATTATGTTTACTGCATTGAAGTCTATGGGGGAGAGAATAGTTTAAAAGTATTATATTTTAGGGCATTATGTTTATCATAAGAGTACGGAATGAGGATTGCAAAGTGGATTATATTTGGGGTTGAGGATGGGGTTGGGAGATATGTGGGGGGGGATTGTGTCCCAATGAGGGAGATTTTCTTTTGCTTATCAAGGAGAGGAGCAAATGGGGTGTGGGGGCGGGGAGGTGGGCGAGTTGGGGAGAAGGGTGCAACAATGAATGAATGGAATTCCAAAATCTCTGTAGATGTTCATTGAAATGAAAATGAGATTAATTAATTAATAAAGAAAAAAGAAATATACTTCAATGGCTAAGGAGAAATAACTGCGTATGGATTCTGAATTTGGGCAACATAAAGCTGCCAGTATACCTAATCCCTTAGCTAATACTCTATTAAGTTAGCAAATATGTTTTTCTTTCCCTGTGGAGTCTGAAAAGACTTGATGAACAAAAACACAAATGAAAATTAAAATGAAATGACAGTGTCATTTAAAGTTATTTAACCTTAAAACTAGAAAACTATATTTTTGAATGACTAAAATAAGATCAATCACTTCCACTTGTCATTATAATTTAACTGAAAAGGAATAAATATTTGTATAATCTATTAATTTGGAAAACAATTATTTTTCAGGAAAAAAAATTTCCATTTTCTTATCTCTTTATTACTTGGTTATCAATAACAATATCAAGAATTAAAACTGTTTACAGAGTACTTTCTTCCAACAGGATATCCTTGAACTCTCTTTGAGATGCAAGCACTTCCAGTGATCTGCTCTAGGCTGAGGCTCTAGAAACTGGAACAAGAAAGTAAGATTATTGTGGAGTGGTAGTATTTTGAATATGTTGTCAAGAAAGACCTGTCCCTGAAGAAAGATATCTTGTTTGGTGAAGAGCAGACAAGAGGTAGAGTATCAATAAGATAGATTGACACAGTGATTGCAAAAAAGGTTTCAAGCATGGTATAGACTGTGAGGATAGAGCAGGTGTTATCAAAGTTTCATTGTGTTGATCTTGGCATCACTGTAAGTTAGAAGCAATTCTGTGGCATCTAAAATCAGCACATGTAATAGACAGATTTTCAAGGTTATAAATATTTATGAAAGCCAACTCTCACAATTTTCTCCTGTAGAGAAACTGCTGGGTTTGAACCATCAACCTTTCTGTTATTAGTTGAATATTTTAATCACTGTGCAGCTAGGGCTCTTCTAAACATTACATAATAGTAGTTATTGTTAGCATTGTATTCTTTGATTGAAAGCAATATTCATTTTGTAACTCAATACACACAAATTGTAAAGTTTAAATTCACAGAGGAATCAACCTTTTTTTTTCATTCTTTTCTTTAATATCCCTTACAGTAGCTTTTAAAATCACTAACATTTATTAGAAATAATATCTAAATGCTGACAATGTCAATTTTACAAGTTACTTTGCAGGAAGTAATATATAACTTCTACAAATATTCATTATGTCCTGTTCTGTTGCAGATTTAAAACCCATGTTAATAGATTTAAAACTCATTCACTCTAACAATGGGTAATCTTCACTGTAGATTTCATAGAAAAAGACAGTAAGCTATCATTATAATGAACAGTTTGAAATAGATGAATTGATATTTCTTGTTATTAAAAAAATAACATTTTTAGATAAATACCAAGCGGACTAAGAGCAACATGACACAATTTGTATGGTTAGATTTAAAAATCTATCATCTCTTTAAATCGCTATGAAATAACTTTCCAACCGCTACGTGACTATCTTTTCTTCCTATAATTCAATTTTTGTGTTTCTATTCAGTGAACACTTTAGAAATAAAGAGTCTTGATGAAAATAGGATAAAATGCTTTGCCTCACTGCTAAACCATACCTAAGAAGAAGATGAGCTGATGGAGGAAAAGCCTTTCAAATACAACAGACTGCAAATCCAGAAAACTGTGCTGGACCATAGTCTGTTATGGGTGCTCTTTGCCCCCCTTTAGCGAATACGTAAGCATTTATTTTCAAGTCTGAGATTGCTCATCTATCTTCTGCTTTTATCATTTGTCCCATTAGTAAGGATGACTCATGGCTACCCCACAGACAATCGAGCAAAACCTTGCTGGGTGCTGGGCCACCTTCATGATCATTGGTGTAACGGAGTGAGTCCCCAGAAAAGACCACCGAGCCAATTAGCTGAATTAATAAAGTTTATTTCAAGTTCGAACCCGGGCTCTCGCGTGCTGACACAGGAGCATCCACCGGAGAGCCCCAAGACAAAGCGAGCCCTCCCTTTTATACTTTCTTGCTTCTTTGTCTAGCTACACAGTTTATGGTTGGTTACTTACAGCAGTTCTAGTACTAGTTTGCTCTTTATTGGTTAGCCATAGCTCAGGGAGGCAGGTTGGAGACTTGTTTGAGCCTAATTGGTGGGGAAGCATCTTGGAGTCTGACTGGTTACTTCAGACACAGTGCTGCAGAAAGAATCCCTTATGTCCTTGAAGAAGAGTTCCACTTTATGGAAGTCTGCTAACAGAGTGTGGTTTATCACAGGTGGGGGAGGTTGCTCGCTGGAAACTACGGAAGCGAGTGGGATGGAGGTAGGTGCACTTTGTCAGAAACTGAGTCTTACAATTGGTATGATTGGTTTAAGGTGGTGACTCTGTGTATTTTAAGTGCTTTCCAACGTATGAGCCTGATTTCTCAGGTCTGAGTATCACAATATTCTGGTGATAGCCATACGGTTTTCAGTGGCTAAATGTGAGAAACATGTCAGTGGATGTTCCATTGATTCCTGGGGACTTGTTTTCTGCCAGTGCCTTCATTGCAGCTTGAACTTCTTTCATTACCATTGACTTTTTTTTTTAACAATCTTTTCAACATTTTGCTTCCTGTTTTACCATTGTTCTTTTTAGTCATATTAATTTCTTATTGATTTGACATCCAAGACTTACCGGGCAAAGATATGCACACTCAGATCCTACCATTGCACCTTCTGTCCTCATGGGTTTTTTTCCCCCCCAAATCCAGTTTTTCCAGGAGCCAATTTTTACAACTCAAATTGATCATTAGACTTTATTCACCACCTCTGGCCACTGACATGCCTTCCAGTTGCTATTGTCACACTCCACTGAAAAAAAATAATAATAATTATCAAAACCAAGTGGCTGTTGAGTGGAACTGTGTCCCATGGGATTTCTGAGAGCGATTTCTTAAAACCAGCAGGCCTTTCTTCCAAGGCACTAGTGAGTAGATTTCCAAGCTTATATTTAGCAGCTAAGCTTATTAAACATCCAGTTGCTGCCATGCAGGGTCTCTGCTCCCAGGAATACTCTCTAATTAGTCCAAGAGATAAAAGGTGATATTGAGGTGGTATGTGAGGCACTTCTAGACAAACCAGTGAAAAGAGAAACAGACAGAGGGCAGGACATAAAGATGATGCTGTTCCAGGGAGCTGGAGGCTTATGTTGAAAATGCACAGGGCAGATCAGCCTCCAGTCTGATTCACTTGGCTTGAAGGGTATGCAGAGCTTGCTGATGTACAAGGTAAGACTAATGGCTAAGGGGAAAGGGAGTAGGGGTAAGGGTTGACCTCTTTCTCCCTCCCCTTAGGATGGGGTCTTTTGTCTGCAAAGGGGGAGGGGTTCCCTGAGGACCCTGTCCCTCTCCAGCAGCTCAGATCATCCTCAACAGCGCCTGCCAATCACCTATCACTTTGGACAGGTACAGAGGGAGCCCCTCACTTTCTGCTGCTACACCCTTCCTTCCCCCAGCAGGCAGTTTGTAATAGACTCACAGAGAACCTTGAACATTAACTTTCAAAACACTTAAGCTCAGTGACTCAGGCTGGCTTCTGGTGAGGGGTACCCCGCAGTTGCTGGTGGGTGCAGTAGGAATTCTGGAAGCTCCTGGCTCTCTGAAGAGCTGCCAATGAGACTACTCTGCCAGCAACCCTGCTATGGAAAGGGGAGAAAGCTGGATTCTAGGGATCTCTAGGGAGCTGGGATCCGAGGACACCCCCAGGGGATGGGATGTCCAGGCTGTATCCAGGTTGGACTTTCTTGGGGGCAGAGATGGAGGGGCAGCATCCTGGAGGGTCAAGCTGGGTGGCTGTGGTGGGAGGGCCAGCAGCAGGAGCTTTCCTGAATTCTAGATTCTTCAGGTGATTTGTGGGGAAGGTAAGGCTGGGAGAGAGAGAACTGTGTTCCCTGGGCTGCTGGGGTCTGTGGCGCAGCTGAGGGCCAGGAAAGAGTGGTGCTGTCTTGGCTGGCCTCTGAGGCGTTGTTTGAGCTGTGTGAGGTGTTTGAGGTCTCAGGGTTTTAGAGAGATGATGAATCAATGGGCAGGCAAAGGGGTTGGCATTCTGGTGAATATTCATCCCTAGAGTGTCTTGTCTGGTACCTCCAGCTAGGGGAAGGAGGTGGAAAGAAAACAGGTGAGTTGCTTGGAGGGGAAGTTGGCAAGACAAACAGGGCTGGGAGTGCACAGGGGCGCTCTCACCAGGCCAGAGCCATCATCAGGAGGACCCTCAGTGGCGTCAGTCTAGGGCACTGGCTTTGCCAGAGGCTCTCTGTGTTCTTGGCTCCCACTGTCTAAGACTGTCTAGGATCCTGCATTGCAAATCCAGTTCTTCCCGCACCCCAGGAAGCTGCTGTCCAGGGCATCCTCTGCTCACAAGTCCCTGGTATCCTCAAGGCTCTGAGGGAGCGGCCTGGATGAGGGTGGGCAACCTCAAGCATTCATCAGAGATACCCCCAATCCTGATATGGTGGCTCTGGGGTTTTAGCCCTGGCCTCCTGCCCACACTTACTCAAGGGGTTTAAAGGATCCCTCTTTCATCTGGGATTGGACCAGGAGGCAGTCGTCAGAACAGAGCAAGGGAACACTGCATGGTTCAAAATTGGGAAGGGCGTACGCCAGGGATGCATCCTATCTCCATACCTCTTCAACCTATATGCAGAACAGATTATCCGGGAGGCTGGGCTCTATGAGGAGAAATGTGGGGTCAGGATTGGTGGACGATTTATCAACA
>NW_006399892.1:1010003-1011055 GCF_000299155.1 Elephantulus edwardii | reverse complement strand
TTTTTTCTATTTTTAAGGAGTGCTTTGCTTATTCAGGGCTTCTTGCCATTCCAAATGAAACTGGAGATTACCTTTTCCATCTCGTTGAAGAATGGGACTGGTATTTGTATTGGGATTGCATTAAACATGTAAATTCCCTTTGGTAGTATTGCCATTTTCACAGTATTGAGTCTTCCTATGCATGAGCAAGGAATATTCGTACACTTCTTCAGCTCTCTTTTTGTTTCTTGTAGTAATGTTTTGTATTTTCTTTGAATAGGTCCTTTGTTCTTCTGGTTAGATTTATTCCCAAGTATTTAATCTTGTGATTAGCAATTGTGAAGTATATTGTTTTTCTAATCTCCAGTTCTGTTTTCTCTTTATCTCTGTAGAGAAATCCAGTTGATTTTTGTATGTTGATCTTGTATCCTGACACTTTGCTGAATTGGTCAACTATGTCAAGTAGTTTTCTTACTGAGTCGATAGGGTTTTCTAAGTATACTATCATATCATCTTCATACAGGGATAATTTCACCTCCTCTTTGCCAATTTTGATACCTCTTATTTCCTTGTCTTGTCTTACTGCTATAGCTAAGACTTCCAAAACAATATTGAATAGGAGATGTGATAGTGGGCATCCTTGCCTAATCCCTGTTCTCAAAGGGAATTCCTTTATTCTTTCTCTGTTGAGAACAATGTTGGCTCTCGGACTTGCATATATACTTTTTACTATATTGAAGAAATCCCCCTCTAATTCTATTTTGTTGAGTGTTTTAATCAGGAAAGGGTGTTGGATTTTGTCAAAGGCCTTTTCTGCATCAATTGATAGAATCATGTGGTTCTTGTACTTTGCTTCGTTAATGTGAATTACATTAGTAAAATCAAGGACTGTACCTTTCATGAAAGAAAAGCTTGGAAGAACTCCAGAAGTCCTAATCCACAATATAAACAGTCTTCCAAACGTCCTGAAAAATCTACAACCATAAGAGGATAAAATAGATGAATGGGACCTTCTAAGAATCAAATCCCTATGTGCATTTAAAAACTTTTCCAAAAGGAAAGCCACAGATTTA
>NW_006399892.1:993097-1009903 GCF_000299155.1 Elephantulus edwardii | reverse complement strand
CGGGATGGGAGTGTCAGAGACAGTGCGATTGGCACAGGACAGAACGGAGTTTAGGGCTGTTGTACATAGGGTCGCTATGAGTTGCAGGTGACTAGAAGGCACATAACAACAACAACTTTCATCTGGTGTCTCCTGCTGGGACTGAGAGGTTAGTTCTGCACAGGATAGATTGGGGTGCAAAAAACAGTGTAAAGAGGGAGAGCTGGTCCTTGGGGAGAAGAGAGTGAGTTGTCTTAGGGCGGAAGAGAAGGGAGAAAAGTTCCCTGGAGTGTGAAAATAGTTAATGTGCTTGGCAGCTAATAAAAATGTTGGCTGTTTGAGTCCTCCTGGAGGTGTCTTAGTAGAAAGGCCTGGCAATATACTTCTGAAAACTGCCTTGGAAACCTCTCAGAACACAGTTCTACTGTAAAACACATGGGACTTTTGGTTTTATGAGATTCCCTGAAATTTTCAGGAAATTAAGTTAGTCTTGTGGCCAATGATTCTGTGTATTTCTTTTGTCTTTGTTTGTTTGTTTGTTTCTTCCTGAATCATTCAAGATATTGCCCATAGCATCTCTCAATATTGCAACCTGAGGCTTGATGTGTTTTACAGTACTTTCAACTTTAGAAATGCTGATTGAGTTCTTTTTAATCTCCAATTCCAGCTCTTTACACATTTTATTAGGATACTTTGTTTTCACATATTATTAGAATACTTTATTTTGTCTTCTTGATCTGCCCTTTGAAATCTCCTGTCCATTTCTTTTTCTTTAGCTTTATTTTTTTTTTTTTTATATTGGCTTGCGTACAAAATTCTTGTCCATTGTATTTCCCTTTGGAATTTCATTCATTTTGGCTACTCAATACAATTTCCAGAGTTTTCTCTGATATTCATTTTAGTCTTTTCTTCCTTTTCTGTCTCTGTAATATCTTTTTTTCTCTCTTAATCTTTTATTTCATCCATAATTCATATGATCTTCTATCATTAGGTTCAGTGTCTCAAACCTCTTCTTGTGATGATTTTTAAATTTTTAAATTCAGATATGAATGACTCAAGGCCAAGTTCTTGAGGACTCATTTCAAGTTTTGTCACCTTCAATTTGAACTTGCAAATCAGTAATTTATGGTTTCACAATCAGCCATCTGGCCTGATTTTGACAGCCGACATTGAGCTTCTCCAACTATTCTTTCCATAATAGAGTAAATTTGATTTCTGTTCAGTCCATCAGATGAGGTCCCTATGTAAAGAAACCTTTTGTGTTTTCTAAAAAGATATTTGGGATGAATGAGTCATTGAGAATACAAAATTCGATCGTTAGACATACAATCCCATTTCTATCACCATTCTGACTTGCATTCCTTCCTCATCGTTTGTAACTTTTGCTGTTCATCTGTTTCAAGTAATAGACGCGGCTGTGAATGTGCTTACCAGTCTATTCTAGGAAATATGGAGGAGAGCAGCTTGATTGACTGACTAGAAGAGATCTTTATTTGTCCATGTTCCCACAAAGGGCAATTCAGCAGAATGTGGAAAATTTTCAAACAATATCATTAAAGTCAAGTGCAAGCCAAATATTGCTGAAGATTATTAAAAAAAATAGCTAGAAAAGTACCAGAAGTTCAACCTTGGTTGAGAAGAAGTTACAGCACCAGGGATATCATTGCTGGTGTCAGATTTTAAATGAAAATGGAGAATATAATACAACTTTTATTTTCTATTTTATTGACTATATAAATGTGTTTGACTATATGGATCATAACAAACTATATATATAATATAAAGAAAAATAGAAATAGCCAAACAGCTTTGTTCATATGAAACCTAAATCTAGACCTAAATCTATTGTCCAAACAGAGGAAATGAATACTGCATGGTTTAAAATCAGAAAGGTGTGTATCAGGGTTGTATCCTTTATACATATTTAATCTGTAAACCAAATAAATCGTCCAAGAAGGTGGACTCTGTGAAAAAAATGTGGTATCAGAATAGGAAGAAGACTCATCAACAACTTCTGTCATGCAGATAACAACCCTGCTTGCTGAAAGTGAGGAGGAATTTAAATATTTGCTGCAGATGATCAAAGACTCCTGGCTTGATATGGTTTGCACATCAACATCAAAAATAATGAAAACTGTATTGAAATAGATGAGGGAAAGAACTGCCTTTGTGCATCAGTTGGTGTTGGAGAAGAGACTATCCTATAGAATGTAAGAGAACAAACATATGTCTTGGCGAGGTTACAGTCAAGAGTGTTCTTTGGAGGAAAGAATGAAGAGATTTTGCCTCGCATATTTTGGGCGTAGTGCTAGGAGGATCTATTTCTTGGAGAGGGATATGATGTTGGGAAGAGAAGAGTCTTCAGCAAAGAAGATAAAGACCCTCAACCACATGGATTGACACAGTGACTGCCTCAATGGGCTTTTTTGTGTCAAGAAATGTGAAGATGGTGCGGGTTGGAACAGGGTTCACATCTTTTCTTCATAGTTTCTCTATGAGTTGTACTGGACTCAGCGTCACCTAACAACAACATCACATGCGATCTTGAATCTTTCTTTCCCCTCTGCACTTACTAGAATGCTATAGCTCCTAAACTTAGACATCAGTAGATGCATTTTGAATACATGAACTATGGCTTATATTTCAAGTATTCATCAGATAATTTAATGTGTATTGTGTTAAGTGACTGGTTTAAGAGTTAAGCCTCAAAGCAAACCATATCTCTGACCTCATGGTGCTAGTGTTGCACCAATGACAATATTGTTGCATGTGTCAAGCTTAGAGGTACTCACCCAGAAATGAGAATCACAAGTCTGAATGCAAGGAGAGTTCTATTGTGAATCTCTGTGATGCTAAGAGATCTGATGCTTTTCTCATTGATGTGTGATGTGTAGAACAATTATATTAATATGTAGCTCTTCATCCTCATGTGGAATCTGCTGGCAGGAAAACAAACACAAAATGAAGAACTCACTTCAAATATCAAAAGATCAAAAAAAGTTTGAATTTAATATTTCTGGTCAATTGGTGCTGTTGATATGTGAAAAGAAAGGATGACTTCAGTTTTCTGAAATAAAATTGAAAAAAAATTGCAAACCTCTGGAAAAATGATTTCCAATGTATGGGATTTAGGTGGCGTCAGGAATGTGTGCAGAGAAGAGTATACTGAACGGGACTAGAAATAATAAGCAGGACTCCCCCAAAAAACAGACCTGTTTTGTCAGACGCTTAGACAAAAATGCACATGAGAGGCAAAGATGAGCCAGTCTTTGTCTCACATACTTCAGGTATGTTGTCACGAGGGGCCAGGACTGAAAAAGTTGCTGGTAGGAGGAAAGAGAAGACTTTTAACAAGATGACTTGACATTGTGTCTTCAATAGTGGGCTCAAGCACAGAGATTGTGAGGATGACTCATGATTGCTAAGGTTTAGAAGTGTTAGGCCTGGTTTTACCGCATCCTGAGTTGATAGCTTGATTGAAGAATGCTAAAAGGGAAACTGTAAGCAGGAGTGGCATCCACTTCCGGAATAGCTTGCCTCCAGAAACCCTATGAACCTGGACAGAGGATAAAAGACAAACAGCTTTGAGGACTCTTCTTCATAGGGCCACTACGAGTCACCTGCAACTTGACAGCAGTTAACAACAGCAACAGAAAATAAGGCCTCTGTGGGCCTGGTGGTTGAAATTTCTCTACAATCCCAAAGGCATGCTGTTCAAACCCACCAGCTGTTCAGTGGGAGAAGGAAGGACAATCTCCTCCCATGTGATTAACTGCATCTGAAAACCTGTTGGAGAGTCAGCTGTGGGTCAGTTCCGACTTGGAGGCACACAGTCACAACAAAAACAACTTTTTTTTTTTTATCTGGCCCCAGTGTCTGTGAAATACAGTAAGTTTTCAGAAAATGATTATCTTGTTTGTATGGCTTCATAGATGCTGACATAGTCCTTACTAACATAGTGTATTGCTAGACCCAAGACTTTATGTCTCTGGTGGTTCCCCTAAAGAAAGATGGGCAGTCTCCTCCAATTTCAGTTTTTACTGCCTTGGAAAACTGATGAAGGATTTCTATTGTAATTAATCTTGTCAGAATTGATTAGATGGCAATGCGTTTGTGAGAGGCATGTGGATGTGTTTATATTTATACACATAAACAATGTCCGATAGAGGAGACAAAGAGAAAGAAAAAATAAAATAACTTTGGATAAATTACAGGACTTAATCTGTGATTAGGTGTTATCATCTTGACCATAGTTCATATAGGGACTCTACAAATAACAGGTGAGAATTTTACTCTGTGTCATTTATAGTGTGTCATTACCACAATCTCCACCTCCTTTATGCCTCTTTCTTTTACCCATGCCTACTAGTCCTAAAAAGTAGCTTTTACATAAGGATAAGCAAATGTTCTAGGATTCTTGTTCTCATCACCAGTAGCCACAATTTATTGTGTGATCCACACAATCAAATGTCTTACATAGTCAATAAAATACAAACACTATGTACTTGCTGCTTTCAGTCAAGAGCTATCTGACTCAGCAATGATAACCCTACTTCCATGACCTCTTCTAAACCCAGCTTGTATTTCTGAACGTTCTTCGTCAGTGTACTGGACTAGTAGTTGTGTTTTTATTTTTTTTTTCCAATAATCTTCAGCAGATATTATTTGCACCTCATATTAATGATGTTGTTGTTGTTGTTGCTATGTGCCATCGAGTCGCTTGCGACTCATAGTCACCCTATGTACAAGAGCCCTAAAGGCTGTTCTATCCTGTGCCAACCTAGCCATCTCAGACTCACTTATTCCCACCACTCCAGTAACAGAATCGGTCCATCTCACAAAAGGTCTTCATCTCCTTCCCTTACCCTTCACTTTGACAAACATGATGGCCCTCTCCAAGGACCAGTCCCTGCTTGCAACATGCCCAAATTATGTCAGACGAAGCTTCAGAATCCTTGACTTCAGGGAACACCCTGGCTTCACCCTCTCCGGGGCAAACCTGTTTGTTCTCCTAGTAGTCCATGTGGTATATTCAACACTCTTCTCCAGCACCAGATCTCAAAGACATCAATCCTCTTTCTAACAACCCTATTCACTGTCCAACTTTCTGATGCATAGCACATAATTGCGAAGACTATAGCCCGGATCAGGCGCACCTTAGTCTCCAGCCTGTCATCGTTGCTCTTCAGTACTCTTGAGAGGTCCCTCACAGCCGACTTTCCCAATGCAATTCGTCTCCCGATTTCCTGGCTGCTGTTACCAAGAGTGTTGACTGTGGAGCCAAGTAAATTAAAACTGTTAACTATCTCAAATCTCCTCACCATCCATGCTGATGCTGTCAATTGGATATTGTTCAGTAACTTATCCATTCTACTGGATTATTTTTTGGGGGGAATGGGAATTTACATTTATGTCTTCCAGTCAGTTGGTCAGATCGCTAGCTGTCCTCCAGAGTTCACGGCACAACTTGGTGAGCACATCAACAGCTGCATCTGTTTGTTGAAATGTCAGTTGGCATTCTATCAATTGTTGGTACCTTATTCTTTGCCAATTCCTTCAGAGCAGTTTGAACTTCTTTCTTTATTCCTCTTGTTTCTTGACTATATGTTACTTCTCGAAACGGTTCTATTCTTTTGTTATCATTGATTCTGGATCATATGCTACTTCTTGAAAACAGATTGCTTTTTGGAGACAAGGATTTTGAAACTTTATCTCACATACTTTTTGCATGTTGTCAAGAGCGGCTTGTCCTTAAAGGACATCAAACTTGGGAGGGTAGAAGGTCAATGCAAGGAAGGAAGGCACTAGACGAGATGGATTAAAAGAAATGGCTGTGGCAGTGGGACAGGTGTGTTCGAGATAGTGAGGTTGGCTCGCGATAGGGCAAGCAAGGTTCAGAGCTGTTTATAGGGCTGCTATGAGTTATAATCAACATGATAGCACATAACAACAATTAATGTTACATTGTAAGTGGTAGAGTAAAAGCTTTGGAAATTTATATAAAACTATATGGTCACTGTACATTATTATAGCATTGCCCTTATTTACTCAAAATTGCTTACTCTTTTTTAATCAAGTTGCACTTTTTAAAGGAGAATTTCCTTAAAGCTCAAAATTTCTTATATAAGGTCCTGGCATAGTAAGAAAAAACACTGCAAGAAAGTAAGAGATTCACTTCAGCAATGACACTGGTAATGGCATGAACTGTCCATGGAAAGATTTGATGCAAACCTTTCCTCCTTCAATAGAAATTAAGGAAAAAAATATAAAATTAGTTGGTGTAGGTTGTACAGTTTGGGATCAAGATAGATATTTGAATTCATTTCAAAAGATAATTGATTTGTTCTGAAAAAAAATCACATTCGTTCCATTACCCAAACTGCTCTAAGTGAGCCTGTTGCATGCTCCATGTTATCTCCATGAAGACAATATCTAAGCTTACAAGTTTGCATCTCTCTGTACACTGTGCTCTCAAAACATAGAGTTGTGGTTTTTTTTTTCTTTCTTTAAAAAAGAATTGCATTTTGTTTTCTATTTCTCTATATAGATCCATCTTTTATTAGTTCCTGGCCCCAAAAGTACACTGAATATAATTTACTTAAAGAGCTATGGGAAAACACTGTGCTGTTGGCTATGATGCTTTCTACCCATTCAAGAAGCTTCTTCTTTTTCCAGGAATTATATTATCAGTGCATTTGTAAAGAAAAGGGGATCTGCTTTATTGGAAATTATTTGCCTAATCTATCTGTGATATGTGTGTGGGTATTTTAAAAGAAAGAAAAGCTTGCAGCAATGAGTAATGAATATTTTCCTCCTTGAACATGACACACTTCATTACAAATATATTTGGTTTTAAGCCAGGGTATCCAGGCTTTCATTTATCTTTTCTTAAATTCAAGTGTGCGACTGAAAGCTAAAGGTCACTTTATTTACCAAAACCAAAATGGCAACAAATAAGCATTCTTCCTGCTCTTTTCTCAAATCAGCATGCATGAAACATTCCACAATGCTCTAAGACCTTCTCCACAGAGATATTAAGGGAAACCATTAATCCATACAAAAATATGTTAATTCCTGGTCTCCTCAGCCCACAGGAAAAGAACGGATAATGTGTCAAGAATCAAAACCTTGCTTTCTAAATAATCCTTTCATAAGCCTTCCTGAGTAGAAATCCCTGGGAATAATTGCAGTGCTTCTGGGAAAACTGGCCTGGGACAGGGAGCTCTTGGGTTCTGAAGGGACCAGTGCTATTAATGGCTGTGTAAGTGCAGACAAACTGCTGGACTCTCTAAGTCCTCGTACTTAACTATCTGTAAAAGTAGTAATAAAATCTGGCTGGAATATTATTGCTGTAAAATCACACAAGCTATTAGAAATTGTAGAAGTCTAATATTGCATAGAAGCTAAAACATATAACCTGATAGTACCAATTCATTTTAAAAAAGATTGAAGATGATGAAATAACAATTTTGAGTGTAAATCCGCTTGAGGTTTCTTCCGCACCTCTGATTGTGGCAAATACTGGAAAATGTTATATTACGTCATGTTGTTGTCATTATGGACCATCGAGTTGCCTGTGATTCATAGAGACCCTATGTACAACAGCTCTGAATCAGAGCTTATCCTTAGCTAGTCTCACTCATTCTGACGCATCTACCCCTATTGCCCCAGTTACTGTATCAATCCATCTCATCAGGGTTCGTCCTCTTCTGCGCTGTCCCTCCACCCTTCTAAGCATGATGTCCTTCTCCAAGGACAGGTCCCTCCTGGCCACATGCCCGAAGTATGTGAGATGGATCTTCAAAATCTTAGCCTTCAAGGAGAAACTTGGTTTCACCCTCTCCAAGACAAACTTGTTTACTTGATGGTCCATGGTATGTTCAAGACTCTACTCAACCACTACAACTCAAAGGCATCAGTTCTTCATCTGTCATCCTTAGTCATTGTCCATGTCTCTGACACATTTTATAATATAGAAACAATTTTTTAAGTGTTTTATGAGCCAGGTATAGAGTCTCAGGGTGACATAAAATGTTGCTATCTGAAGTTTGGTTGTTCAAACCCACCCAGAGGCACCTTGGTAAAAAGACTTGAAAGTCTATGAAGGATGACAGCCATTGAAAAGTTCATGGAATGTAGTCCTCTGCAATATATTGAATGGTTATGAGTTGAAAGAGAATAAATGACAAAACGTTTTCTCGTTTATGTACAAGGCACTGTCCAAATTTTAGCCAGATTTTTATAAATGGTTGTCTGTCCTTTTTTTTTTTTACTTTTTTACTGGTTTACATGAAACCATTCATTTGTGTTTCTTAAAATTATTCATTTGTAGTGTATTTCATATAATTAGTTACTCTTGATCTATACATATTATTACTCTGTCTTTTTGAGTTACCATTCATGTTTTCCAATTCCTTCACCCCCTCATCCACCTACCAAACTCTGCCATCCTAGTGAGTTCACCCTTTCCCTTTTTCCAGCCATCCCCCCCTAAATGGCTATATATCTTAATGCTGCAAAGAGAATTTGTGTTTGGATTAGAGAAATAAATATTAGAATAGGATTAATGGTTTCATGTAAAGCTAGGGGATTTAGGGAAACACATAAGTGCCAAATATCAAGAAAGAAAACTTCCAACAGAAGAGATAGATTAGTTTGTTGGAGGTTTTTTTGTGCGTGTGTGTTGTGGTTTTTTTTTTGTTTGTTTTATGATTGTTTGTCATGTTGAAAGTTTATTTGCAGTTCATAGGGATTATTAAGATTTTACACTTACTTTCCAATTCTCTACATTTTCCGGAAGGTAAGACTTATAGAATGTAATTTAAGTGCCTAGAAAAACAATGAGACTATGGGTGAAACATGATTAGAATTGAGAACCCAAAACTTACTCTATTTAATGTGAAAAACAATGTATGCGAACTTTGTAAGTAAACCAGTATAAAATAAAAATTTTATTCCAATTAAGATAATCTTCTTTTAATCAGAATTATAATGAAATAATTATAATCTTCTTACAAATATCTATAGAAAGGAGGTAGTTCAGTTCTGAACATAAACAAACTTCTTGTAATTGTTGTTGATTGCCCTCCAGTCAATTTTGACTCATGGTAGCATCAAATGTTTCAAACAGACACCATGGAGTTTGTACAGCTGTAACCTTTCAGAAGTAGATTGCCAAGCTTTTTCTCAGTGTATCCCTGGGTGAGTTAAAAAAGCCAAACTTTTCGCTAATAGTAGAGAACTTAAACTTAGGAAAAGTGGTTTGAGAAAATGAATTAGAGAAAAGATTCAATCTCTTGGAAACAAAGTAATATGCACAGACGTCAGAGAAACCACTCCCAAAGTAGAATAGGTCAGCAATCAGAGATGTTTTTCCTGGTGGTGTCAGATAGCATGGAGTTAACTGCAACTCTAAGACCCTGTGAACATCAGACAAGAACCTTGCAATTGCTTGCAGTGATCCACTAATGTTACACATACACAAATAACTAATAACTGGATTACTCATCCTACAAACACCCCAACAAGCAACTACATTTGAATGACTTCTCCTCAATTATAACACCATGTCCTATTTATCATTTATTCTCATTTATTTAATGCATACGAGCTCATTCACCTCACAAAAAACTCAGGTTGTGGTAGAAGACACTGTTGAGACATTGATAGAAATATGATAATTGGGTTCTGAGGCAAGCCGCTCTAGGGATACATTATTTTGCTTACCAGGATTCTTGGCACATGACACAGCCCCATTAAATATTTGTTACCTAAATAACTTCATGGATTATTAAACAATTTATTAGTCTCTAGTGGTGTCAAACAGATGAAATGGATTTTAACATACAACTGTACCTAGCATGGCTGTGATGAACTAACTATTTCACTTAAGTTGCTCACCAATTGTGTGCCCTCCTTTCTGAGGACAGCAGGACCCCTCAATAGTGTAAAAACTTTTGATATTACCCAACTCAGAGGAACCTAGGAAGATAAGTCTAAGCATCTACTAGTGTATGACCACTGACAGACGTTATTAAACCCGACAGGAAGCTCTGATGGTGTAGTCCACAAGGATTTGCACTGTTCACTCAAGGTGATGCTTCTCTTATGGCCCAAAATCCATCTGTGGCTCCTCGGGAGAAAGAAGGGCTGTCTCCTCCCCAGCGTGATTTACAACCTCTGAAAACTTTGAAGCATCCATCAACTTGGCAACAACAATGAGAGTTTTCAGAAAAATAAGAGTGTGCTGGTAGGGGCAAATGCTATCTGGACTGGAAGAAAAGAGTAGATGTGAGGTTAACTGCCTTCATAAGCATTGATTGTGAAGTGTTGATGAGTATTCTTCCTCCTTGTGAAGTTAGTGAGGTTCAGATGCCATTATCTTTATGGTCTCACTGTTTTAATGAGGGGTCAAACAAAGCTCAATGACAATTCAGACCTGCAGAGAGATTCCAGAATAAGGTGAACTTAAACAGACATGAAGTAATGGCAGCCTAATAGAACAAGGAATAATATTTTGGACTGTTAACTGTAAGGCTAGCAGTTTGGATCCTCCAACTTTTCTTGGGAGAAAAATGGGCAATCTCTTTTTCTGAAAATGTAAAGCCTTTGAAATACAATGAGGATTCTGTGAATCAAAATAATCTTAATAATAGGAGGTTTGATTTGATTTAAACAGTAGATAGAAGTTGAATAGTCCCCAGGGACAAAAGCAAGAATATTCAAGGAGACAAGAGCATTCATTAGTCAGGAAAATTGTTGAAATATAAACTTCATATCAGAAACAATCTCTGCTTTCAGAATTTAGTGGGAAGTTGTTGAAAACATAGTTAAGTGCTTCTAATTCAGTAACTTTGTGTGCTCCCTCTAAATAAAACAAAACAAACAAAAGCTAAAAGTTTTCTAACAGTAATAATGGCCACAAACACTTAGCATACTATAGTTGTAAAATGTTTTGCTATACTTAATATTTGTTATAATTTACAGACTTAAAAATTATTTTATATATTTGAAAGTTGAAGTTCATAGAGATTAGACAGCATTCTCCAGGCCATGTAACTGGTTAATATTAGAGTCGAGATTCAACAGATATAGATCTAAGATTCAAATCTAATCAGAATTCCTTAGTACCAAGTTGCTTATTCACTTCACTACTTCCAGATAGCTTTTAAAGAGAAATGAGCACATCTTCACGCTCCCGATATGTGTCTGTGGTTATAAATGCAGCACGAAAGGGCTCCAGTAGTTTGAGGAAATGAGGCAAATATGTTCTCCAGTTTCTCTTTTAGAGTTCAAGTTTCTTAAAGTTTCCCTTTTCTCCTAGCTCCTGATAATTTAATTATCACAACCGTGGTTAATCATTAATTATGCACTATCAAGTATACACACATTATTGTTTCAAATAGATACAATATCCAACGGACTGGACTAAAATAGTCCCTTTGCTTAATTGTCAATTTGCATAAACTCGAATGCAATGAGGTGTTGCACAGTGATTCATTAGGAACCAGCAGCAGCAGTAAAAACAACAGCAGCAACCTGAACAACAGGAGTCTCTGTTGAAAATTATTACCATTTTCGTGACAAAAGTGATTCCATTAAAACTGACTCTTCTTAGACTGGTATTGTGATAAGACGTCTGCAAGCTTAAGATTGCGTGGGCTTTGTAGGGAGACACTAAAGGGGAGCATGTACCCATGACCACTGGCAAGACATCTGTCCTGAGTAACTGAAACTTTCTCCTGTGCTGGCCCAGTGCCTTGATGGCAGGGCAATGGGTTTCCATGCTGGCGCTCTCATTACAGGGATGGCTCCTTGATGTGCTCCTTGAGTCTGGGGAGTTGAATGAGTCACTCCTCCCACTGACTATAAGGGAGGTTTTCGTTGAAGGTGAGTGAGGTGAACTCGCAAAACTTTTGTTTAAGGCTGTTTCCCTTTCCTTCTGTGATAATAGTGCTTTTAAGTTTCTGCTGTGTGATGTTGTTGTGGTAAGCATTTCTTAGCTATTATGAATATTTCTGTTTCACACAATTTTATAAAGCTACGGTGGCATATTTGTATAGCTCATATATTTGGCAAATACAAAGACACAATAGATCTCAGATTGGAGGTACTCAAAACATCTTCACTATCTTACCATTACCTATGGGACACTAGATTAATTTTCATTTATTAATATTGCTATTTAATATGCAGATGTTTTTAAAACATGAAATGTATCTAGAATTAGCCACAGAGGAATTTTTTTAAAAATTTTATTTTATTTATGTTAATGAACATTATCAGAGATTTCGGATTTCCACTCATTCATTGTTGAACTTTTTTCTCTACGCTTCTCCCCAGCTCACTCCTCTCTTAGAAAAGCAAAAGACAGACTTCTTCATTGTTATACAATCCCCTCCATCTGATCTCCAGCCCTCCTCCCTGCCCCAAATGCACGCCACTATGCAACCTTTAAGCAAGCAGCAGCATGATGGATGGAGAAGATATTTAAACAGCTAAAAACTTCTTCTTACTTGGATCCACACCCTTAGTATCAGCAGTCAGGAAATAAAGAGACACATTGACACTGGGGAAATCTGCAGTTAGGCATCTCTCCAAATTATTGAGGAGTCAGTTTGAGGCCCAAGGTGCATCTGATTCAGGCCATAGTCTTTCCAATCACTTTATATGCATCTGAGAGCTGGACAGTGAAGAAGGATGACAGAAGAATTGATGTGTTTGAGCTGTATTGTTGTAGAACAACATTGAACATCCCATGGAAGGCCAAGAAAATTCAGGTAGGTCTTGGAGAGGGTACAACTGGAGTCCTCTTTGGAGGCAAGAATGATGAAGCTTCATCTCACATACTTTGGGCAAGTTGCTAGGAGGGACTATTCCTTGGAGAAGGACATGATGCTGGGTGGAGGGTTAGGGAAGAATATGAAGACCCTTGACTGGTAGATTGATGCAGCAAGTTCTGCAATGGGCTCTAATGTGTCAGGAAGCATGAATATGGCACAGAATAGAACAGGGTCCAGATCTTTTGTTCATAGGGTCACTATGAGTTGTATTCAACTCAACAGATTCTAACAACAACAACAACAACGTGTGTGTGTTTGTGTGTGTGTGTGTGTGTGTGTGTGTGTGGGTGTGTGTATTTTGCTGGTTGCATACTATCTAGAATATTTTGTTTCAGAGAAGATATATCCAATGTAGAATGTGGCATTATGTGATACCATGCTATCATCACAATCACTGCATTATTTAAATCATTGCTGTAGAAAATTAGCCAATTAAAAACATATAATAAATACAATACAACTCCAACGTGAATTGAAAAATCATTTTAAGAAGAGGTCTGAAGTATTGAACACCAATAATAGAAGTCCAGATAAGTATATCATCCATGAAGACAGCAAAAGGTCATTAACAAAGCTAGAGGAGAAGAAATAAACAAACAAAATGGCTGTCAGAAAAGACTCTACAAATTAGAGTCAAGAAGCCAAAACAAAGGGAAGAAATGCTGCAGTAAAAGAGCTGAATAGAAGATTTAAAGGGGCAACATAAGAAAACAAAGGAAAATATTATTAAAGAAATGAGCAGAAAGCTGAATCTCTCAAGGAAAAAGAAATGAAAAACAAATTCAAGCCTCAAGTTGCAATATTGACATCCATTATTAAAGCACATTGTTGTTGTTATGTGCCGTTGAGTTTCTTGGGACTTATAGCGACCCTAAGAACAGCAGCCCTAAACCCACCTATATCCTGTGCCAATCTTATTGTCTCTGACACACCTACTCCCATTACTCTAATCACTGAATCAGTTCATCTCACTGAGGATCTTCCTCTCCTATGCTGTCCCTCCACTCAAGCAAAGATGCCCTTTTCCAAGAACCAGTCTCTTACTGCAACATGCCCAAAGTACGTCAAACAAGGCTTCATAATCCGTGCCCAAGGAGCAGCCCAGTTACACTCTCTGCAGGACGAACCTGTACGTTATCCTAGCAATCTATGGGATATTCAACACTCCAGCACCACAGCTCAAAGGCATCAATTCTCTCTGGGAAAATTCTTGAAAGAAGGAAGAAACATGAAAAGAAGATGGACGAACATGTTATTAGAACACAATTGGGTTATAAAAGATATAAAGAAAATTAGGAAGTTACTTGAAACAAACAAAAGATGAAAATGTAACATACTAAAACTTCTGGGATACAGCTAAGGCAGTCCTCAGGAGGCAATTCATAGCAATAAGAACACACATATAAAAAGGAAGAAAGGGGGGAAAATTATCTAACTCAATACCTTCATCAGATAGAAAAAGATCATCAGTCTAATCCTACAGTCTCTAGAAGAAAATAAATTATAAAGACAAGAACTGAAATCAATGAGATAGAAAACAGCAGATCCATTGAAACCATCAATAAGACCATGAGCTGGTTTGTTGAAAGGGTCAATAAAATTGACAAACCACTGCAAACTTTTAAAAAAAGGAGGAAAAAAGAAGACACAGATACCTCAATTGAATGCTAGAGGTGATAGCATAAGAGAACCAAATGAAATTAAATTGATAATATTGGAATACTATGAAAAGCTATACTGTGATAAATTTAAAATCTAGAAGAAATGGCCAAATTTCTTGAAAATCATGCTGTACTCAGATTGACACAGTCAGCTGTAGAACATTTTAACAGAGTCATCACAAAAGAAGAAATTGAGCAGGTCATAAAAAGACTCCCTACAAAAAATCACCCTGGACCAGATGGTTTCACAGCTGAATTCTACCAAATATTCAGAGAAGATTTACCATCAATTCTACTTAAATTATTTTTAAAAACCCCAACAAAATAATAAGGAACACTCTGAGAGACATTCTATGAAGCAAGCATAATCCTGCTATCAAAACCAAGCACAGATGTTATCAAAAAGGAAAACTACAGACCAATCTTTCTCATGAATATAGATACAAAAATCCTTAACAAATAATAATAATAAAAAAATGTAATAAAAAAAATAAGGTATTTGGTTTGGCCACCAAAAAAAAAAATAGATTTAATCCCTTCTGCAAACCTGCGTGCTGGATGAGTTCTAACTGCTGGACTATAGAATGCACTGAATAAACGGACATTATTATTACTAAACAAAAAAAAAATAAAACAAAAGCACATCAAAAAAATAATTCATCATGTTAAAGTGGGATTTCTAAAAGGTATACAAGAATGGTTCAACATAAGAAAAATAATTAACATAATTCACCACGTTAACAAAGCAAATCACAAGAACAATATGATCCTAGGAATTGATGCAGAAAAGATATTTGACAAAATCTAACACCTGTTCATGAATAAGACGCTCAGCAAAATTGGAATACACGGAAATTTCAACATGGTGAAAAGTATATATGCAAAACCAAGAGCCAATAACATTCTCAATGGAGAAAGATCAAAAGCCTTTGTTAACAGGGACCAGACAAGGATGCCTACTGTCACCACTTCTATTTAATGTTGTATTAGAAGTGCTTGCTAGAGAAATACAAGAGAAGGAAATAAAAAGCGTCGTGATTGGCAAAGAGATGATTAAATGGTCACTATAAGCAGATTGTGGAGCTAAACAAACTAAAGCTATTAACAATCTCAATCTCTTCACCCTCTACTGTGCTGCTGCTGTGCATTGAACCAGGAGTGAAAATCTTTGTTTCCTTGATGTTGAGCTTCCATCCTTATTGAAGGCTGCAGTCCTGCACCTTCAGCAGCAGAAAGTGCTTCAAGTCCTCCTCAGTTTCAGCAAGCAGGGTTGTGTCATCTACATAATGCAGGTTGCTCATGAGTCTTCCTCTAATCCTGAAGCCATATTCCTCCTCATAGAGCCCAGCCTCCTGGATGATCTGTTCTTCATATAGAATGAAAAGATATGGAGATAGGACACATCCCTAGCATATACCCTTCCTGATTTTCAACCATGCAGTGTTGCGTTGCTCTGTTCTGATGACTGCCATGGTCCAAGTATAGGTTTTCAAAACAACAAATGTTCTCAGCTTCCCAATCTTTTCAAAGTTAGCCACAGTTTATTGTGAACTGGTTAAATGCCTTTGAATAGTCAATGAAACACAATAAAACTTTAATTTGCTTGGCTCCAAAGTCAACACTCTTGGTACCAGGAGCCAGGAAATCAAAAAATTAATTGCATTGGGAAAGTCTGCAAAGAACTGAAGAGCAACAATGTCAATCTGGAGACTAAGGTCTGGACCAGACCATAGTCTACCCAATTATTTGCTATGTGTCAAGAAGCTGGACAATGACTAGGGATGATAGAAAGAGAATTGATGCGTTTGGACTGTGATGCTGGGAAAGACTATTGAATATACCATGGACTTCCAGGAGAAAAAACAGATCCATCTTAGAGAGGGTGAAACCAGAATGTTCCTCGGAAAGCAAGGATTCTGAGAACTCATCTGAAATATTTTGGCATGTTGCTGTCCTTGAAGAGGGACATCATGCTTGGAAAGGTGGAGGAACAGTGCAAGAAAGGAAGACCTTTGATGAGATGGATTGATAAATGCTCATGGAAGTTTTGATGAGTCATTGTTATAAATTGTAGCAATCAATTGTAATAAAAGGTGGTAGTTGTTTTCTTGTTATGGGCCAAGTCCCTAAAAGTCATAGCAATCCTATGTGCATTAGCTCTGAACCCTGCCCTGTCCTGAGTCAATCTCATCATCTGCAACAGAGCTAATGTCATTTCTGCAGTAACTTAGTCAATCCATCTCATCCTGGGTCTTCCTTTCCTGTATTGTCCCTTCACCCTTTCAGGCATGATGGACCTCACCAAGGACTAGTTCCTCGTGGCC
>NW_006399892.1:991876-992997 GCF_000299155.1 Elephantulus edwardii | reverse complement strand
AAAATTGTGAAAGGCATACGCCAGGGATGTGTCCTATCTCCATACCTTTTCAACCTGTATGCAGAACAGATATCTGAGAGGCTGGGCTCTATGAGGAGTGTTGCGTCAGGATTGGTGGAAGATATATTAACAATCTGTGCTATGCAGATGACACAACCCTGCTTGCTAAAACTGAGGAGGACCTGAAATGCTTGCTGCGGAGGGTCAAGGACTGTAGTCTTCAATATGGATTGAGGCTCAATGTCAAGAAGACAAAGATTCTCACCTCTGGACCAATTGGCAGCATCAGGATGGATGGTGAAAAGACTGAGATTGTTAGCAACTTTAGTTTGTTTGGTTCCACAGTCAACCAACAGCCAGGAAATACAAAAACGTATTGGATAGGAAAGTCTGCTGTTAAGGACTTCTGCAAAGTACTGAAGAACTATGGTGTCACTCTGGAGAGTAAGGTGCATTTGATACAGGCTATGGTCTTTGCAATCACTTGTTATGCATCAGAGAGTTTGACAATGACTAAGGAGGATAGAAGGAGAATTGATGCCATTGAGTTGTGGTACTGGAGAAGAGTATTGCATGTGCCCTGGACTGCTAAGACAACAAACACATTCATCCTAGAGAGGGTTAAACCAGGCTGCTCCTTGGAGGCAAGGATTCTGAGGTTTCATCTGACATACTTTGGACATGTTGTTAGGAGGGAGAGGTCCTTGGAGAGGGACATCATGCTTAGGAGGGTGGGGGATGGTGCAGAAGGGGAAGACCCTCTATGAGGTGGATTGATTCAGTGACTGGGGTAATCTGGATAGGTGTGTCAGAGGCAGTGAGATTGGCACAGGATAGAGCAGGGTTTAGGGCTGTTGGACATTGGGTCACTATGAGTTGCAAACAACTCGACGCCACATAACAACAACAATGGTATTGCTACTCCTGTTTTTTTTTGTTTGTTTGTTTTTTGTGGATGCCATTTTGTTGTTTATTTTTTTCCCCCCAGCCTCTGAATTTGAGTCTATATTTCTCTTCATTTCTTACATTGGTCTCTTGAAGACAATATATTGATGGAATTTGTTGTTTTTCTTTTGATTGGCACATTTTCTTCTTTCACATTAACTGTGTTTATTTACAGG
>NW_006399892.1:981598-991776 GCF_000299155.1 Elephantulus edwardii | reverse complement strand
AAGATCAAAAGCCTTTGTTAACAGGGACCAGACAAGGATGCCTACTGTCACCACTTCTATTTAATGTTGTATTAGAAGTGCTTGCTAGAGAAATACAAGAGAAGGAAATAAAAAGCGTCGTGATTGGCAAAGAGATGATTAAATGGTCACTATAAGCAGATTGTGGAGCTAAACAAACTAAAGCTATTAACAATCTCAATCTCTTCACCCTCTACTGTGCTGCTGCTGTGCATTGAACCAGGAGTGAAAATCTTTGTTTCCTTGATGTTGAGCTTCCATCCTTATTGAAGGCTGCAGTCCTGCACCTTCAGCAGCAGAAAGTGCTTCAAGTCCTCCTCAGTTTCAGCAAGCAGGGTTGTGTCATCTACATAATGCAGGTTGCTCATGAGTCTTCCTCTAATCCTGAAGCCATATTCCTCCTCATAGAGCCCAGCCTCCTGGATGATCTGTTCTTCATATAGAATGAAAAGATATGGAGATAGGACACATCCCTAGCATATACCCTTCCTGATTTTCAACCATGCAGTGTTGCGTTGCTCTGTTCTGATGACTGCCATGGTCCAAGTATAGGTTTTCAAAACAACAAATGTTCTCAGCTTCCCAATCTTTTCAAAGTTAGCCACAGTTTATTGTGAACTGGTTAAATGCCTTTGAATAGTCAATGAAACACAATAAAACTTTAATTTGCTTGGCTCCAAAGTCAACACTCTTGGTACCAGGAGCCAGGAAATCAAAAAATTAATTGCATTGGGAAAGTCTGCAAAGAACTGAAGAGCAACAATGTCAATCTGGAGACTAAGGTCTGGACCAGACCATAGTCTACCCAATTATTTGCTATGTGTCAAGAAGCTGGACAATGACTAGGGATGATAGAAAGAGAATTGATGCGTTTGGACTGTGATGCTGGGAAAGACTATTGAATATACCATGGACTTCCAGGAGAAAAAACAGATCCATCTTAGAGAGGGTGAAACCAGAATGTTCCTCGGAAAGCAAGGATTCTGAGAACTCATCTGAAATATTTTGGCATGTTGCTGTCCTTGAAGAGGGACATCATGCTTGGAAAGGTGGAGGAACAGTGCAAGAAAGGAAGACCTTTGATGAGATGGATTGATAAATGCTCATGGAAGTTTTGATGAGTCATTGTTATAAATTGTAGCAATCAATTGTAATAAAAGGTGGTAGTTGTTTTCTTGTTATGGGCCAAGTCCCTAAAAGTCATAGCAATCCTATGTGCATTAGCTCTGAACCCTGCCCTGTCCTGAGTCAATCTCATCATCTGCAACAGAGCTAATGTCATTTCTGCAGTAACTTAGTCAATCCATCTCATCCTGGGTCTTCCTTTCCTGTATTGTCCCTTCACCCTTTCAGGCATGATGGACCTCACCAAGGACTAGTTCCTCGTGGCCGCATGCCCAAAGTGTGTGAAACAGAGCTTCAAAATCCTTGCCTCCAGGGAGCAACATGGTTTCACCCTCTCCCAGACAGACCTGTTTGTTCTCCTGGCTGTCTGCAGTTCGTTCAGCATTTCTTCTCCAGCACCACAACTCAAAGACACCAATCCTTCTTCTATCATCGTTAGTTATTTCTCAAATCTCTTATGCATAGCAAGTAACTGTAAAGACTATGACCTGTAAAAGGTTCACCTTAGTCTCCAGACTACATTGTTGCTTCTCAGTATTCTAGAGGGGTCCCTGCCAGACTTTCCCAATGTAATTCATCTTTTGATTTCCTCACTGCTGGTGTCAAGAGTGTTGATTGTGGAACCAAACAAGCTGAAGTTGTTAACAATTTCAATCTCTTGCACCTTAATTGGCAACTGACTCAGTGGTGAGAATCTTTGTTTTCTTGATGTTTAACTTCAATCATATTGAAGAATATAGCCCTTGACCTTCCGCAGTAAATGGCTCAAAAAACAAACATATCTGAATAATTAAACAAAAATAGTTATAATTTGTAAAATTTCACTCAAAAATAAGATAAAATTTATGAACATATTAAGGTGGAAAAATCTGCTTCAAAAGACTTCTTAAAATGGTAAAAATAAAAGATGTTATTATTGAAGGAGTAAAGTCACCTGACTCAAGTGTTATTTTCAATTATCTGCTGCATATAAAAACTGGGCAATGGAAAAATTTAGATTGAGAAGAATTTATATATTTCAACTATTCTGTAGGCAAAAACAGCTGATCATACCACAAACTGTCAGAAAACAAACAAATCAGTCTTGGAAGTATGATAGAGAGATTGTCTCTTAGAAGAGAAGATGGTGAGACTTAATATCACATAATTTGGACATATTATCAAGATCCACGAATCCTTAGAGGAGGATATCATGCTTGCAAAAAAAAAATAGACAAACAAACCAAAAAAATAGACAATGAAAGCTCATTTTTTGTCTTTTAATTTTTTTTGTTATTTTTACCAATATACCATCAAATCAGATCTGACTGGTACAGGAGGGGATATCCCCTCCTTCTCCAGCAGAGCATCTGGTAGATTCAAACCCCGTGCCTCTGGGATTGTGGTGCAGCTTCTTGCCACTAGGCCACCAGAGCTCCCTTGACAATGAAAACTCTTAACAAACTGAACTGAGACCGTAGTGAATCAATGAACTCATACATTTCAACAATTGTGAGTATTATGCTAATGGCACAGAATTAAGTCATTTTTCATTCTCTTTGGAGGTGGAAATGACTCAAGTGCACCTCCTAACAACGTGTACTCAGACGACATGAGAAAGTTCTACTAAAGTGAGGTTATGGTTAATTAAACTCTTACAACAGGAATACAGAAGAAAAGACCAGTTAAATAGCAAACCCTCCCACATACAGACATCTGCTGGGGAAAATGAAATGTTTCTCTTTACCAAAGTTATTGCTCATGTACAGTTATGTTGTTTTTTAGTATAAAGGGTTTTTTTTCAAGCATTAAAGTAATGTTTCTAAAACATTGGTTTAAAGTTGCTAATTAATTATCATAAAATGTCACTATTTTCTAATTTGAAGTTAAAAAGTAATTCTGTTTTAAGATAGAATGGGTTTCCTTCTTAATCATGTCCTTTATTTTTTAAAATAATACATTCTAAATCTCATGTAGTTAAAATATTTTTACAATACCTGTAGATGAAGCTGCAACCATGTGAAAAAGACCTCTACCTTACTATGTACTGGCTAACCTAACTTCTTGTTTGCCATTACTCAATGATAACAGAATGAGAAATGAAGGTGAGGTTAGTTATTTAACATCTGCAAAAATATTTGAAGAGTAAAGTGTTTTAAATATTAATAGATATAAATTACAACTACATGCTCTAAATATTTTAATTGAACATAAACTCCTTGCTCTTCTATTTTTAAATGAATTCTAGGGAAGCTATTCAAACAAAAAATTGCCGAGTAAAAAATTAAAGAACTAGAAAGTCCTTATATTTCTACTTACTCTACAGTCTTAACAACTTAGGCTTTTGTATGAATAAAAAATATTCGTTCCAAGTGACTTATCTTGAAATATTTTCAAACCTTCAAAAATATATTGTTAAACTTGTACTCACCTATAAAATATTTCATGTTATTGTTCTTATGGGCCATTGAGGCACTTGCAACTCATAGAGACCCTATGTACAACAGCTCTGAAGCCTGCCTTATCATGAAACAGTCTCACTGACTACTACACACATACTCCCACTGGCCCAGTTATTGTGTCGATCCATTTCATCCAGAATCTTCCTCTTCTGTGTCATCCCTCCATCATTCCAAGAACGATGTCCTTCTCTAGTTCCTCCTAGCCCATGCCCAAAGTTTGCAAGGCGGAGCTTCAAAATCCTAGCCTCCAAGGAGAAACTTGGTGTCACCCACTCCAAGACATACCTACCCCACTTGTTTTTTTGGTAGTCCACAGTATGTTCAAGACTCTTCTCAGCACCTCAACTCAAAGGCATCCATTGTTCTTCTGTCATCCTTAGTCATTGTCCAACTCTCTGATACAAGTAATTACGAAGATGATGGCCTGGACTAGGTGAACCTTAATCTCTAGACTGACATTGTTCTCAGTACTTAGAAAGGTTTCTGACAGCAGATATTCCCAGTGTACTTTGTGTTGATTGTGGAACCAAGCAAGCTGTAATTGTTAACAACCTCAATCTTTTCTCCATCTTTCATGGTACAATTAGGCCAGCTGTGAGGATCTTTGTCTTCTTGATGTTGAGCTTCAGTCCATATTGGAGACTACAGTCCTTGATCTTCTGCACCAAGTACTTCAAGTCCCTCTTAGTTTCAGCAAGCAAAGTACTATCATCTGCATAATAAAGGTGGTTGTTGAGTGAGTCTTCCTCCAATACACTGCCACATTCTTCCTCCTAAAGCCCAGCTTCCTGAATTATTTGTTTTGCATATAGATTTAAAAGATATAGAGACAGGACATTTTCCTGACACATTCGTTTCCTGATTTTGAACCATACAGTGTTTCCTAGTTCTGTTCTGAGAACTGCTTTCAGGTCTGAGTATAGGTTTCACATGAGTACACTCAAATATTTTGAAATTCCGATTCTCCTCACAGGTAGCTACAATTTTTTGTGATCCTAATTTTCAAATTCCTTTGCATAGTGAGTGAAACGCAGATAGACATTCTCTGGTACTCTGCTTTCTGTCAAGATCTGACTTTGGTGATAATGTCTCTAGTGCCCTGACCTCTCCTAAACCCAGCTTGTATTTTTTATAGTTCTTTTTACATGTACTGTTCCAGTCATTTTGGATAATCTTCAGCAGGATTTGGCTTGTCTGCGATATTAGTGATATTGTTCAATAATTTCCACATTCTGTCTGGTCACCATATTTTGGAATGGAAATAAACACGGATCCCATCGAGGCAGTAGGCCAGGTAGTTGTTCTCCAGATTTCTTAGGACAACTTAGTGAGAGGTCCAGGGTATCATCTGTTTGTTGAAATATGTCAATCGGTATTCCATTAATTCCTGGGGCCTTAGCTTTTGCCAATTCTTTCAGAGCAGCCTGCACTTCCTCCTTCATCACCATTGTGATATATTATTTCTTGAAATTCTTCTGTGTCAACTAATTCTTTTTGACACAGTGACTCTGTACACTCCTTCCATCTTCTTTTAATGCTTTCTAGATAATTTAATATTCTGCCAAAAACATCCTTATTTGTTGCAACTTGAGGCTTGCATTTTTTCTTTAGTTCCTTCAGCTTAGGAAATATCAAGCAAGTTTGGCCCTTTTGATTTTCTAACTCTAATTATTTGCACATTTCTTAATTATATTTTACTTAGTTTTCCTGTGCCGCTCTTTGAAATCTTCGGTTCAGCTCCTTAACTTCTTGATTTCTTCCCTTTGCTTTGGCTTCTCGACTTTCTAGTACAATATTCTGAGTCTCTTCCGACACCCATTTTAGTCTTTTTTCAATTTTTCCTATGTCTTTGTAATGACCTTTTGCATTCTTTTTTAAATTTTTTATTTTATTTTATTACTTTTTGTGTGTACTGTCAAATCAGATCTGACTGGTACTGGAGGAGATTGCCCCTCCTTCTCCAGCACAGCATCTGGTGGATTCGAACCATGTACCTTGCAATGCAGCTTCTTGCCAGTAGGCCACCAGAGCTCCCGTGACCTTTTGTATTCTTCATGGATGATATTTTTAATATCCTCCGACATCTGGTCTTCGTTGATTAGTACTCAGGTCCTCAATCCTGTTCCTAAGACAGTTTTGAAATTCAGGTGGGACAGACTCAAGATAAAATTTTGATTCTTGTAGATTTTACTTGACCTTCTTTAAATTTGAACTTACGTATGAGTTGTTGATGGTCTGTTCCACAATCAGCACCTGGCCTATGCTTTACTGCTGATATTGAACTTCTCCAATGAGTCTTTCCACAGATGTAATCATTCTGATGCCTGTGAATGCCATCAGGTGAAATCCATGTATATAGATTGTGTTTGGGGTTTGTTGTGTTTTTTGGGTTTTTTTTAGTATTTATAATGAATAAATCATTGTGCAGAATTCAATCATCTTGCTCTCAGCCTCATTGACATCACCAAGTTCATGTTTTTGTGCTACTGATTCTTATTCCTGGCTCCCAGCTTTTGCATTCCAGTCACATGTTATTATTAATGCATCTTGATTGCACATTCATTCTATTTCTGACTATAAATGTTGGTAGAAATCACCTATTTCCTTCTCTTTTGTTCTGGTTGTTGGTGCATACATTTGAATTATAGTGGTATTAACATGTTTTCTTTGTATGTGTATGGATATCATCCTGTCACTCCCAACATTGCATTTCAAGACAGATCTAGAAATGCCCTTTTTAACTATGAAAGAAACCACATTTTTTTTACCTTTTAATCTTTCATGTAGTATCATATGAGCATCTGGTTAAATATGGCCCATGCCAATCCATCTCATTTTGCAATATCTAGCATGTGAATAGTTATGCATTCCATTTCTTTCTTAATGATGTCCAGATTTTCTACATTTCTGCTTCTCACGTTCCATGTCTCAATCATTAATTTCTGCTTGCAACAGATGCTCCACCTTTGTGTTTCCAAATTTGAAGAATCGACTTTTGTTGCCATATCTGGTAGTCTACGCTAAGTGTGCTCTATTGTACACTGGGTGTTTGAAGACCTGCTATATTTCAGAAGTGGAAGGCCAATCCTTCTTTCTAGTGTATCTTAATTTGGATGCTTAGCTTTAGAATAATATCTGACAGACAAGCATTTTACTGACAAAAGCAGATGAAAGACACTTCTCCTCACAGAAGTAACTAATACATTCAGTGACACCCCTCCACCCCAGAACATGGGTCTTGACCCTTCACTTTCCCTGCTACATCAACATCCCTTGCACCCCATCCTACACTGTCCAGCACCTCCCTACCCATGCTGTTGTTGTTGTTATTATGTGCCATCAAGTTGCCTGTGACTCATAGCGACGCTATGTACAACAGTTCTGAACCCTGCTTTATCCCTTGCCAATCTTATTATCTCTGACACGCCTATCCCCATTACCCCAGTGACAGAATCAGTCCATCTCATTGAGGGTCTTCCTCTCCTGTATTGTCCCTCCACCCTCCAGAGCATGAATTCCCTCTCCAATGACTGATCCTGCCTTGCAACATGTCCAAAGTATGTCAAATGGAGCTTCAGAATCCTTGCCTTCAAGGAGCAGCCTGGCTTCACCCTCTCCAGGACAAACCTGTTTGTTCTCCTAGCAGTCCGGGGTATATTCAGTACTCTTCTCTAGCACCAAAGCTCAAAGGCATCAATTCTCCTTCTATCATCCTTAGTCATTGTCCAGCTCTTTGATGCATAGCAAGCAATTTTAAAGACCATGACCTGTATCAGGCTCACATTAGTCTCCAGACTGACATCTTTGCTCTTCAGTAGTTTGGAGAGGTCTCTGACTACAGAGTTTCACAATGCAATTCGTCTTTTCATTTCCTCGCTGCAGGTACCAAGAGTGCTGATTGTAGAGCCAAGCAAACTGAAGCTGTCAACAATCTCAATCTCTTTAGCACTCATCATGATGCTGCCAATTGACCCAGTGGTGAGAATCTTTGTTTTCTTGATATTGAGCTTCAATCTATATTGAAAGCTGCAATCCTTAACCTTGGGAGCAAGCGCTTCAGGTCCTCCTCAGTTTCAGCAAGCAGGATTGAAAAAAAGAGTTGGACCTTCCCCTAAGCCACCCCTTTTTATGATGGCTTAGGCCAGAAGTCATTTCTGTAATATTCTGTGCCTTACAATGTTGCTAAGTCTCTCATGTTGATGCCTGTCACACATTGTGGATTGTAAATACCATGTACTAAAAATTCCTGTGATATTGGTGTTCCTGTGCAGTGGGCAGGGTGTGGGGAATGCCCTCCTGATGAATTTTTCTTTCCCAAAGTCCATTGTCCTAATTTGTCTCAGAAGTGGTGGGAGACAAAGGGCACAAAGTAAGCGATGTTTCTTTTGTCTCCTGTTGTGAGTCTGCAGAGTGGAATGGCCAGGATCCTCAACTCTCTTCTCTTTTCTTTGAAATGGCTCAGGAGCAGGTCCTCGACTTCACTTGTACTAGGTGAAGGTGATGTCTTGACAGGAACTCACATTATTAGTGATCCCCTTTATACTTCTTTTGGATCCAGGGCCGCAGACTTTCAGAAAAAGGTACCTGTCTCTCTGCAGGGCCTGGTCTGGGTTACATCAGCTGGCACGGGTGTAACTAACTCTTACCCGTGAAAGCAAAGAAACAATATGATTTGATGATGGAGGATGGGGCTGAGTGTTCCACATCCAAGGGACATGGGCCTTTCTCTCTGTAAGGCCGAGCCTAAGTTTTCAAATTTATGAAAGTATGTTATGTGCTGCGCAAGCTGCCTGTGACTCATAGCGACCTTATATATAACAGCTCTGAAGCCTGCCCTATCCTGAGTCAGTCGCACTGACACCAACACACCTATCTCCATTGTCCTAGTTACTGTATCAATTAATCTATCTCATCTGGGTCTTCCTCTCCTGTGCTGTCCCTCCATCTTTCTGAGCATGTCCTTCTCCAAGAATCAGTCTCTCCTGGCCATGTGCCCAAAGTGTGTGAGATGAAGCTTCAAAATCCTAGCCTCTAATAAGAAACTTGGTTTCACTCTCTCCAAGGTGAACCTACCTGTTTTCTTGGCAGTACATAGTATTTTAAGACTCTTCTCCAGCACCACAACTCAGAGGCATCTTCTTCTGTCATCCTTAGATATGATGCAGCTATATGATATATAGCAAAGAACATAGACTTGATCAAAAGCACTTTAGTTTCTAGACTGACATCGTTGATTCTCAGTACTCTGGAGAGGTCCCTGATAGCAGATTTTCCCAGTAAAATTCATCTTTTGATTTTCGGACTCCTGGTGCCAAGGATGTTGATTGTGGAACAAAGCAAGCTGTAACTGTTAACACCTGAATCTCTTCCCCATCTATCATGGTGCAATTGGCCCAAAGATGAGAATCTTTGTCTTCTTAATTTTGAGCTTCAATCCATATTGAAGACTACAAGTGCTTCAGATCCTCCTTAATTTCAGCAAGCAAGGTTGTGTAATCTACATAACTTAAGCTGTTGATGACTCTTTCTCCAACTCTGATGCCACATCCCTCCTCATAAAGCCCACCCTCCTAAATGATCTGTTGTGCATATAGCTTTAAAAGTTATGGACACAGGACACTTCCCTGATGCACTCCTTTAATGATTTAGAACCATGCAATGCTTCCTTGCTTGATGAACTACTAAGTATAGATTTAACATAGCTTTTCATATTATTCCAATATTATAGACTTAATATCCTCTGGTTTTGCTGTGATGTCAACTCTATTATTAATTAACTGAATTATTAGTGTCTTCTTTTTTTCTTGTTAAGTTTGTCAATGGATTGGCAATTTTATTGACCCTGTAGAAAAATCAACTTTGATTTTGTTGATAGTTTCTATTGTTTTTCTGTTTTTTATCTCATTGATTTCAGCTCTTTTCCTCATAATCCTTTCTTTTAAAAGCTCTGGTGTTAGATTGTTCTTTTTCTATTTGATGAAGCTGTTGAGTTAAATCATTAATTTTACTTTTTTCTTCTTTTTTTTTTAAATGTGTTTGCCTATTGCTATGAACTGGTCTTTGAGGATTGCCTTAGCTGTATCCCAGAAGTTTGGAAGTTGTATTTTCATTATTTTGTGTGTGTGTGTGTGTCTGTGTGTGTGTAATGTTGGCATTTTCTTCTTCTTTTCTTATTTATTTCTATAACCCAGTCGTGTTCTAACAGGGTGTTATTTAGCTTCCATTTTGGTGGTTTTATAAACTTTATCCTCTTGTGGTTAATTTCTAGTTTCATGACATTGTGGTCTGAGAAGAAACTTTGTATTATTTCAATGTTTTTGTACTTTTGGGGGCTTGCTTTGTGCCCTAATATGTGATCAATTCTGGAAAATGTGTCTTGTGCACTTAAGAAGAAAGTGGGTTTTAGTATTAGTTGGATGCAGTACTTGAAATACATGCACTGGGTCAAGTTGTCCGGATATATAGTTTAAATCTACTGCATCTTTGTTACGTTTCTTTTGAGTTGACCTATTCTTTGATGAGAGTGGTGTGTTAAAGTCTCCTACCATTATTGCGGCTCTATTTTAACAGTTTGTAATAGTTTGCCTCCGGCAA
>NW_006399892.1:955685-977523 GCF_000299155.1 Elephantulus edwardii | reverse complement strand
AGTCCATCCACTTTCCCTTGGTGTCTCTGCATGAAGGACTTCCTTTAAAAGGTCATATAAAAGGGGATCAAAGATGTCAGCAGAGGTGGAGACAGCTTGGTGAGAGGCTGGAGCAGTGGACCACTCGGAGGAGGGCCACTATGGCCTTCTACAGACCTCTGTTTATTGATAATTGAACAGTTAAGCAGTAGATGACTGGCCTTCAGTGCAGATTGAGGCTCAACATTAGGAGATCAAGGATTCCCAGGGAGGAATGGGTGAGTCCTGCAGCTCCCAGTCCCCTGCTGTGGAGCCTGCACCTGCCGCCACAGCTCCATGAGGCTTCCACTGCAGGACAGTAGGCACCGCCCCCCCCCCCCCCCCGCGGGGCGGGTGCAGTGGAGAATCCACAGTACCATAGAGCGGACTTGTTCTGGGGAAAATTCTTGGAGCCAAGGTGGTGGCATCTGGAGACGCAGCTGCAGGTTCTGGTTTCCTTGGGCAGGCCAGAGAGGAAGATCACCAATAGAATGGATTGATCAAGTCACTGTGAGTTGTCTCCTTGATGACACTTAACAGTGGCAGCATGTCCAAGAGGGCAGATATCCTAAATGCACCACATCTTTTGATCTGTTCAATGCCTCTGCCAAGAACTGTTTAGACCTGGGGGCAGGTTGTTCACCACTCTCAGGTTCCTTCCTCCATTGATAAATGGGGAGGGCAGTGACACCTACTTCAAATTTCAGTATGAACATTTATTGGAGGAGAGGTAAAGATAGTGGTGCTGGAATTGGGGATGCTGTCCCTGGCCACATGGTCTTTGGTCAGGAGAGTGGTCCGTACTTGGGGCGGGGGACTTTGGTGGGGGTGTATGCCAGCCAGCCCCAAGGGTTTGTCACCCATCTTGGGGTGAGCTGTCTTTGGCCCTCGACTTGGGGTGCCCTTGGGGTGAGATCCTCAGCCCTCAGGTTGTGCCATCTGACCCCTGGGTAGAAAAAACTGCCTAGGGTATGAAGAGAATTTTATCTAGGCTACTTTCCTCCACCCTCTAGTCACCCATAAGTGACACCCCCAAAGCCCTTCTATTTGTAACTCACAAGTAGCATTGAGTCAACCAGACATACTAGAAACCAAATGAGCAATTAAAATGAACATTGTCCTATCCTCTGCCGTTCACATCATCTCACTGTGTGCTCTAGGAATATAGGATTAAAAATTACTGCATATATAGTTTTATATACTCTTCTTCAAAATATTACATTTGTATAGTAACTCTCAGTATATTAGATGGAGCCTTCGAATCCTTGCCTCCAAGGATCAGCCCGGTTTGACCCTTTCCAGGATGAATCTGTTTGTTTTCCTAGCAGCCCATGGTACCCTGAATACTCTTCTCCAGCACCACAGCTCAAAGGCATCAATTCTCCTTCTATCCTCCTTAGTCATTTTCCAACATACTTTTGACATGTTGCAAGGAGTCCTTGGAGTGGTCCTTGGAGTGGGACATCATGCTTCGTAGGGTGGAGGGACAGTGCAGAAGGGGAAGGCCACCTGTGAGGTGGATTGATTCAGTGATTGGGGTAATCAGGATGGGTGTATTGGAGACAGTGCAATTGGCACAGGACAGAGCAGAGTTTAGGGATGTTGTACATAAACTCGCTGATGGCACATAACAACAACAATAATAATAGTAACTCAATGGTGTTAAACATCTCAAAATCAGATTATACATAAAAATGTTTATTTGATAATGAAATATCTGATGCCTCAACTTTACTAATATATAATACATAATAACGGAATATAGCTTGCCTCTGGAAATCCTATGAACCTGGAGAGAGGATGAAAGACACACAAGCATTGAGGACTATCCTTCATAGGATCTCCTATGACTCGACAGCACTTAACAACAATAACGTCAACCTAGAGATCAGTTGGCCCAGTGGACAGAAAGTTATGCTACCAAGCCAAAGGTGGGTGACTTTTAATTTGTGGCCCTCGGGCCTGTTTTTGTTCAAACATCCCTCTATGTGGTATAGCCCTGGTGTACAACAAGTTGCCGTACAGTGGTTACTTGTGGTTGCTGTGAGGCTGAAGACTGTGACACTGATGTGTCAAATGTGTTAACGGTTGGTTATCCAATGCGGACAGTGTGGGGTGGAGCTCCCTGATTAAAACAAGTTTGGAAGCAGGAGTGGCATTCACTTCCATAATACCTTGCCTCTGGAAACCCTATGAACCTGGAGAGAGGATGAAAGACACCCAAACATTGAGGACTCTCCTTCATAGGGTCGCTATGAGTCGCCTGAGTGTCGACAGCACTTATCAGCAACAACAATGTAATACAATACATAATAATAATACTACTACATAAGTTACAAACTTTTACATTTGGATTTGCAAATACAGGATTATTTCTATTATTATTTCTTCATATTTAAATTTAGTATATTGAGGAAACATAACTTGAAGAGTAGAAGTACCCATCTCTGAAGTTAGGAGATGGTAAAGCCACAGTCAAGAATGGAGTATATCAAAGAGAGAGCTCCAAGAGGGAACCCCAATCTATTGGGGTCTGGAACAGGCATTCCTACCTTCCTCAAGGTGATATGCATGCTCTGCCTACTGTATGGGAGGGTAGGTCCTACCTTCCTGTCCTCAGGTCTCTGGTGTGAGTGCAGACTTACCATCCTCATGGTGTGGTGCTGCATATAGTCATCCCGCAAGGAAGAAGGGCCTATAGAATCTGTTGAAGACAACTCCATAATAAGTTATCATGGTTCTCATGGTCCCAGGAACAGAAAGGAGGGCCAGTACTGACAAGCTGGCCCTCAGGTGTCTGGAATATTCCTCTTTGCCATTGTTATGGTGTGAGTCGTTAGCTGCCTTGAGGGCAGCCCAGTCATGCCAAGCCAGGCCTCACAAGTCTAGATCATGCTTTTTGCCTTTAACATGGTAGTGTGAGTCGTTCTGCCTCGAGAAAGGGCCCCCCCCCACCCCCAAGCAAGTTCTGAAATGCCTGGAATATGTCTCTTCATCATCATCATGGTGGCCTGAGTGGTTTGCTGCCTCAAGGTAGGGCCAGTCATGCCAAGCTGGCCCACAGGTCGCTGGACCATGCCTCTTTTCCATTATCATGATGGTACAATTGCTTTGTTACCCAAGAGGTATATAAAGTCCTTCAAAGCCAGCCCTCATGGGTCTGTGGCCTGCCTTTTCTCTGGCATTATGGTGGTGTGTGTGGTTTACTGCCCAACAGGATGGGCTGTCATGATGTTGGACCTGCCCTCTACAGACTTTAGATTGCCAGCTTGGTGGGACTGGCCCTCCTTCCTATTTGGGGGGAGAGTGGGCACCACCACTATGATGGCAAACCACTCTTCGACAAACTCAAGGGGGTAGGCTTGGCTAAATCAGCCTTCACACTTGGGAAGCAACCATGTGTATCACCATGTTGATGGTGAAGAGTTGTGCTCCAGACCCTTGAGGGCCAACTTGGCAGGACAGCATAGCCCTCTTTCCAGTTCAGGGGACAACATTTTACTATATGCTGATGGTATCCTGTCCTCTATAGACCCTAGAGTTCTAGTTTGGTGAACCGGCCATATTTCTGGTTTGGAAGAACAAGGGCATCACCATCACAACATGACACTGCCTTTGACACCATTGTTGGCTGCTTTGACTGGACCAGCCGTCCTCCTGGGAATCAAATCACAGGAATTATCATAATGACCACAAAGTGTGCCAGAATGGTATTACTGGCCCTCCCTACAGTTTTGTGGACCAAACTCATAACCATCACAGCAGTAAAGTTGTCTCCCTATAAACGCTGGAGGGCTAGTGTGGCAGGAACAACCCTCATCTTTGGCAACAAATCACTCCCATCACAACGACAATGGTGGAGAGACATGCTCCACATCCTGTGTCCTGGCTTGGTGGGACTGGCCCTCTTCCTTGGGGGATGCAAGAGGGCCAAGAGGGAAGGCTGGTCACACCAAGTCATCTCTCAGGGCTCACAACTATTGCTCTTTGTTGTCGCCATGATAGTGCACATGGCTTACCGCTGAAGAGAGAGCGCAGGTACCTTCAAGTTAGCCATCTAGGGTCTGTAGGGAGACTGCTCCATTGTTGTGATGGTGAGTGTTGTCACCGAATCATAGGTGGAACCAATAACTTCATGAGACACTCTAGGTTCTGTAAGTGGCAGCCTAGTTGTCTTGATGGTCATTCCTGTGGTTTGCTGCTCAAGAGGAGGGGCTGATTGATTGATCATGCCAAGCCCTCTATGGTCTGTTGAAGGCACCTCCACATTATGATGATAGTGTCCATGTCCCCCAAACAGGAAGAAGGGTTGGTTCCCACCACTCTAGGGTCTGTAAAAGATAGACCTTTCATAGTCAATGTGGAACAGATGATTCCCTGAACTGGAGAGCGTTTAGGTCTCATCAGGCAAGCTCTCAGGTATCTGGAGGATGCCTCTTCACAATCATCATGGCGGTGCAAGGAGGGTTGATCCTGCTAAACCAGCCCTCTAGAGTTTGTTGAACACAGCTTTGCCTTCATTATGGTGGAGCCTGTGTTACCCTGGATAGGAGGAATGGCTGGTCTCACCAAATTGGCACTCTAATGTCTGTAGAGGTCTACCCCCGTCATCATGATGGGACATGTGGTTCCCTGAAGTGGAAGGTGAAACTGTACCTCCAAGTTGGCTCTCTAGTATATATAGAGGGGAGGCCTACCATCATATTTGTGGTTGAGAGTGTGATCTACTGCCCAGGTAAGAGGGCCAGCCCATCCAAGCCAACTTTGGAGGCAGGAACATGCCTCTTCACCATTTTTATGGTTGTGAATGTGTTTTGATGCCCAAAAGGGAGAGCCAGTCCTACCAAACTGGCCCTCTAAAGTCTGTCAGTGGCAACTCTGCTGTCATGATCCCCCAATTATGGTCCCCCGAACAGGCATGAGGGCCAGTCTTCCGCTCTTGAGAATCTGCAGCATGCATTATGGTGTCATCATGGTGGTGTATATGGTTTGCAGTACAGAAAGGAGGGCTGGCCTGCCAAGTCGGTCTTCCAGGGGCCAGCTTAGAGACTTCTTGTTATGAATCTTGAGCCTTAATTAATTACTCATAGGCATACTACAAAAGCCAATTACAATTTATTAATTAATTCATTCATTCATTCATAGCAATAATTGCAATTTATCTACATTGCAATTCATAAATTCAACACAACATATTAATTCATAACACGCATTAAACAGTTAATTGCAATTTATCTATATTGCAATTAATAAGTTCATTTCAACATATCAATTCATACTGGGGAACACTCACTCACCCCTGGCATCCCATCTTGTCTCCTTCTTTTTCCTCTCATGGTCATTAGTGCAGTCAGGGGGTTCTCAGCTACTTCAGCAGTTCAGTGTAGCCAGTGTTCCCCAGTATGGGCAGAATCCTCCACTGTCTCAGTAGCTCATGTCCATCAGTGTAGGTCAAAGTCCTTGGATCTGAAAAGGGCCTTTGGGTCTTGTTCAGCTTGTTGTCTTTGGTAGAAGAGGAGTGAGAGAGGTTTTAGCTGGGCTCTCTCCCATGGCTTGGTTACTAGATACTACGTTGAATTCAACCAATAACATTATGAATAATATTTAAACTTGGGTTTTACCAACCATATTAGTTTCAAAACAAGTTGTATGACCAATTACATTAGTCCCAAAGCAACATCGGTTTGACCAATCAATAGAACATTCTATACTGGTTGTGTTTCCTTGGCAACATGGACCAAACCAGTAGTATCTCCTTACCAAGGGTCCGCACCTGTTGTGGTCCGTTGGGCCCAGGGCTACCAGAGGCCTGTTGGGCATGTTTGGGCAGATCAACTGATCACATATATTCTTGACATAATTTCTCACATATAACATAGCAGATTCCTAACATATTTTTATTCTTCTTTTTAACATATAACATAGCAATTTCCTAACATATTTCTTATTTCTATGTCACTAAGTTTTCACATCAAATTTATTATGTTTCACAAAACATTTATTATATTTTCTATAATATGTTTTATTATATTTTCTTATACTTATCATAATACTTCTATATATGCTGATTTTTGTTAGCTAATGTGAGGCCATTATGCAGTGTATTTTGTGGGTTTCTACCAAGAATTTTGTTGTTGTTCTGTTTACCATGGGTTTTTGCAAACAAAATCCACTTTGGGCTGGTGTGTATGCTGGTTGTCGTGGGCTGTTGGGCAGCATGGTGCATAGTTAATGAAGAGGGCAGAGGAGAAATCGGATCAGCAGGATGGGAGAAACACCAAGTAAGAGTGTAAAGGCAATGTGCTGGGGTGACATGAGGGAGTCCTAAGTGAGCAAAGTATGGAGTGGTGGTGTGAGTAGGGTTGTGTGGGCTTAAGTGAGCGGAAATGGGGAGCTCTGTGGTGGGTGGTGGTGAGGTGACCACCTGTTGTCCCACTTTCCCTGCTGCCCATTTTCATTTTCCCCTCTCTCACCCTTATCCCCACTCCCATATAACTTCACTCTCACTGCCCATCCTACCTAGTGCTCCACCCGTGACTGAGAGTCTACCTTTTAACATCCAAGTGGGCTAGTGTGGAGACCTTCTTCTTCCTCTCAGATACAGAAGACACCTGGCTTATGGTGTTTGGAAAGTCAAGGAGTTTCAGGTTTTCTCCATCACTTAGTGGAATGTCAAGCTGCTGATAAAAGCATCCAGCCACTTTACTAAGTCACTCATCAGGTCTGTGAGGACACCAGCTTCTCTTTTGGGGAGCCTGCCATATATCTCAACAGCATTCATATTTTCATGGGCCCGTCTCAGAACTTTCTTGCTCTGGTTTCTATCCAGGTGGGCAGCATCTGAGTGGGAGGGGCGTGTGTGTTCCACTTCAAAGGGCCAGTGGCTTCATTGTGACCTCATTGTGATGGGGACCAGGTGATGTCTCCTGGTCCCTCTTGTGACTCCTCCCTTTGGGAAAGCCCTGATAAATCTCCCCTCCCCCACTCCAAGAAAGTCAAAATGCTGCAGGAGATTGGGAGGGTTATTTTGGCCCATGGAGTCACTCATGGCACAGTTAATGGGCTCAAATTAACATGGAAACATCGATGGGTCGAAGCAGAAGTATTTGGAAGAAATGTCCTGCAATCCACTAGTGAAAAACTAGTCACTGGGAACCTAGATCTACGTTGCCCACACACAGGGGCCTGGGTCATATTTACTCAGGAAACCTGGTGGAGCCCATGACCATAGAAGTGTCCCCATACTTCTGAACACCCTGGAACTTGCAGAAGACTGTCTAGCTCTCCTTCTGACTGTCCTCATACCCTTGAACCCCCATTGAGTCCCTGGAACACTCTTATTTCAGATGCATTTGCCCACAACTCTGCCCTCTTCCTGCCCTAGATAAGAGCCTGAAACACTGCCCTGACTACAACTCTGCTAGCTCAGACTCCAGGGGTAACTTAAAAAATACAGGATCCCGGGATCGGTAATGGGCCTTCAGCCACCTTCAGAAATTCACAGGCAGAAAATGAAAGTTGTATGGGTGGCATCTCCTGTATGAACCTGGTCACTTAACTCTCAGATGTGAACAGAAAGCCAAAAAGTGAAAATGAAGTTGGATTTCACACATGATTCCACATTGCTGTTTGGAAAGGAGACTGTCCCTACAGCCCCATCCTCTCCAGCAGTGATAATAGAGACCAGAGTGAGGCTGTCCTCTGTGATGCCTCCAGTAGATGTGGGCCTGCTTTGGGGAAGATCTCAGGGATAGGACTGAAGCCCTGAGGGGAACAGTTGCTGTCCTGTATTCTGCTTGTCCACATGTTTGGTACTCTCTGTTTCTATGTCCTGTCCTACATCTTTACCATCTCTTCAATGCTGTGTGACAGTCACCTTGCCAATCCACTCGTTACAGGGGGATTCATTCTTCCACTCACTCTCCAACTTTCCCAGCATAAAGTCTTTTTCCAAGGACTGGCACTTCCTGACAATATTCCCAAAATATGTGACACAGTTTCTAAGTGCCTCCAATGAGCACCTTGATTATGTGTGCGCCAATATAGATTTTTTTGATCTTTTGGAACCTGATGGTGCCAAAAAGATCTTCCTTATTCATTGTGCAACTTTCAAATGCATGGCAAGCACTTGACAACATCATGGCTTCAGTTAGGCACACCTTAGTCTTGAAAAAGATATCTTTGCTATTTGGCATTTTGGAGAGGTTCTGATTTCTTTCCTTTTTTTGACTAGATATTTTTTTTTCCAATTCAATGCATCTTTATCTACATTTGTAGGTGATTTTTTTCTGGTTTGCATATAATAATTAATATATATTGTATTTCATGAATGTACATTGTGTTTTATATAATCTTTCATTTACATTATGTTGCATTGATATGTGTTGTTTTTAACAATCATTCATATACATTTTATGAAATTTATTGCTATTGATCTATACCTGTTAATACCCTGTCTTTCAAATCCCCATTTAATAGTTCCTACTCCTACACCTCTTCATCTGCTCACTGACCTCTGCTATACTAGTGATTTTCCTCCTTCCCCTTTTTCTGCCCCCTTTTCCCTCCACCATTCTTCTTTTGAATGTTTATGCACATCTTGTTCAATTATCCTTCTATTTTTACAATAATGGTCTTAAGCAGTATTTGTCCTTATGTGACTGGGCTATTTCAATCAGAATTATGCCCTCTAGACTAATTTTATTTAGTATTTTACAGAATCATTATTCCTTAGTGATGCCTAGTATCCATTATGTAAACATACCAAATTTCTCAGTCCATTCATTTATTGATAAAAATGTGGCTGTCTCCATTTTCTTGTCTGCATTATGAAGCTGACACAACTCTACTTCCTAAAACTGAAGAGGACCTAAAGCACTTGCTTCAGAAGATCAAGGACTGCAGCTTTCAATATGGATTGAAGTTCAACATCAAGAAAACAAGGATTCTTACCACTGGGCCAATTGGCAACATCATGATAGACAGTGAAGAAACTGAGATCGTTAACAGCTTCAGATTGTTTGACTCCAGAATCAATACTCTTGGTACCAGCATCCAGGAAATTAAAAGACCAATTGCATTGGGAAAGTCTCCTGTTAGAGACCTCTTCAAAGTACTGAATGGCAAAGATATCAATCTAGAGACCAAAGTGCACTGATTCAGGCCATAGTTTTTGCAATTACTTGCTATGCATTGGAAAGCTGGACAATGAGTAGGGATGAAGGAGAATTGATGCCTTTTAGCTATGTTGCTGGAGAAGAGTATAGAATATACCATGGACTGCTAAGAAAACAGATTCTTCTTGGAACGGATGAAACCAGATTGCTCCTTGGAGGCAAAGATTCTGAAGCTTTGTCTAACATACTTTGGATATGTTGCAAGGCAGAACCAATCCTCTCAGAGAGAGACATCATGCTTAGGATGGTGGAGATACAGCGCAGAGAGGAAGACCTTCAATGAGATGGATTGATTCAGTGACTGAGGTAATGAGGGTAAGTGTTTAAGAGACAACAAGGTTGACGCAGGGTTCAGAACTCTTGTACATAAGGTCACTATGATTCGCAGGTGACTCAACAGCACATAACAACAACAACAATATTCTTAGAAGTAAAAAATAACTGTATCTCCTGAGATTTCTATGTTCAGCTGTTGAGAAAATGCCAAGTTGCCTTCCTGAGTGTTTGTACCATTTTATAATACCAGCAGTGCATTCTCTCTGTATCCTCTCCAATATTTGTTGCTTTCCATTCTGTTTAACTTTGCTACTGCTACTAGGGTGAGATTGTTCTTTTAATTAATGCAACACATCTTTTGATTTGTTATAATTATTTTCTTGATCATTGTCTTTTTGTCACAGTGTCTCAAACATTAACTGTACCTCACTGATTCCTTTATACTCCCATCTGTCCGTATAATCTTTTGATTCTTTGACTGCTGTTGACATGGGATGGATTGTAATTACCAATAAAATAAAGTTGCTGACAACCTCAGTCTTTTCTCCTTCTATGTTGGTGTGTCTATTAGTCCAGCGGTAAGGATTATTTTTTGTGAGGAATGGAAAAGGTGAGTAAGAATTCCAGCTGGATCAAGGAGAGGCCTCGGATGGAGGGTGGGATCTAATGACCAGTTGAGAGGGAGGAAGGGGTGAGGAAGAGAACTGATTAAGGTCCAGCAGTGCCAGGCACAAGACATGGCAATTGTTTTCATTTAAAATAACTTTCTGGTCTGGGGCTAAGTAATTTGGAAATTCTGTTCACATAGCTCAGGTCCTGAATAGTGAATCAGACTGTATGAGTGTGATCATCATTTACAAACAATGTATTTGCATAGTTTCATTAATCTGGAGAAATCACTGTGCTGGTATTGCCCTTAAGATCTCATATACACCCTTTTCCCCCATCTTGGTGCAATACACCCCCAACACAGCGGCTTCCCCTGAACTCAAGACGGTGGCAAGAGGTGGTGGATGCAAGGCTATTGGGGGACATTTCTAGAAACCAACAGAGGAACTGGCTCTGCTCAGTTCCACATGCGCTGGACATTTGTGATGAGTGAAGAACAAAACTCACAATACCTACAAGAAATCCAGCAGCTGTTCCCAGCGCCACTCTGACCTTGGACAAAGGACTCTGGCGATGGGGTCTGGTTTGGTCTTGATAGTCTGGTCCCTGTTTACATTCTGACCCCTTCTGACCCCTTCCAAGAAGGACACAACACAGAGACCATGGCCTGGAAGAGGGGACTTTGTGCTGGACTGGAGGTTTCTAGGAACTGCCTTCCACTTGTAAATGACCGAGTACCACACTATCCCTGGGGCACTGGTATGGACAAAGGTGCATCTTCAGAATAAGGAGGGGCTAGCCTCACTGTTGGGTGTGAGCATGCATAGATAGGAAGACCACAGGGTGAGGTGGGATGCATGATCTCTCTCTACAGAGGTATCATCTATTCCAATGTGTGGAATAGACAGAGCTCCACTTGTCCTGAACACCAGCCAAAAACAAGACCTGGCTCTCAATGAGCAGGGGCACAGTCTCCTTCAACACATCTTGCTGCACATCACTGAGGAAAACTTCCCTGAGGATCTTTATATATGATGATGTTGTTATTGTGTACTGTTGCATTGGAACCGCCCCATAGCTGACCATCCAGTGCGTTTTTTTCTCCTTATCCCCAGTTCACTTTTCTCTCTCTAAAAATGCATTCATTGTTGCACAATTTCCTCCCTTTATCCTACCCCAGTCCACTTTGCTATGTACCTTTTATTCTGGACAATTGTCATGCAGTTAGTGCCTAATCATATATTCCTTTTAAGCATTTTTCCTTCACCTGTTCCAATACAGTGTTCTTTTCTTTTCCTTTTTTTTGTTATTATAAATATAATATATACTCACTGTGGACAATTGAGAGACTAGAGTGACACAAAAGAAACAAAAAATAATCAATTTGTCATTACAAAGGATAGCTAATGTAAATCTTGAATACATTTAATCCATAATTTCTTCCATGCATATGTTTAACACAAGATGATCATATCTATACATTTTAATTTTGCACACTGATTTTTTTTACTTATTTAATATTGCAAGGAAAGGATATAATTACTTCTCCATGTTATTAAAACTTCTAGGCAACTATACATAATTTGAAATAACATTTTGCCTGATCTGAAGCACATCTGAGTCAATTTCTACAAGATTATGGAAACCCAAGAGTCTGGAGAGGTCTTCTGATGAGTTCTTATTGTTGTGTGCCATCTGCCATCAAGCTGGACCTGACCTATAGCTGACCCTTCAGTGGGTTTTCAGAGGCAGCAAATCACGCAGGAGGAGATTACCCATCTCTCTCCATGCAGCAGCTGCAGGTTGGTGAATGTCAGTGGGCATTTCCATGGCTAGGACTCTACAATGAGTCTGTGCACTATAGCCAAATTCTTCATCTTTTGGAGATTTCTCACTTTTATGTAATGATAGATGACATGGGCCAACAAAAAGTGTTTCTCTTCACCACTGGTGCAAAAAGTCACAGTTTGAAGCATATGCCTTTCTTATCTACTTCATGGTATTTTCAGTCATTTCTTATGCTTCTGAAAGTTGGGCAATGAATAAGGATGACCAAAGAAGAATCATTGTTGATTGATGAAGAATACTGAATATCTCATGGACTGCTCAAAGAACAAACAAAGCTGTCTTAGATAAGGTGAAATCAGGGTACTTTTTAGAGGTAATGGCAGTGAAACTTTGTCTCACATACTTTGGGCATGCTGTCAGAACATGCCAGTCCTCGGGAAAAAAAAAATTATACTGGGAAAGGCAGAGGGTCAGCAAAAGAGAAGAAAACCCTTAATAAAAGATGGTGAGGAAGGTTCAAGATAAGTCAAGGTTTAAATCTGATGTTCATAGGGTCGCTGTGAGTTATAGTTGACTTGATCACACGTAACAACAACCACATGCAGTGTTCTAAAATGTCCGCATTTTTCAATGTTGCATAGTACTCTATTGTGTGAATGTACCATAGTTTATCCATTTGTCCATTAGCCTGGCTTCTTTAAGGAAATCCTGAGTGAATGAGGGGATCTAAAGTTGGAGAAAATAGTAGCCAAAGACCTGCTGATAAACAAATATTTCACCTCCTAAAAAATAAAATGATACTATCATTATAAGTCATAGCTACTCAGTGCCTTTCCTACAGTCAACAAGTCGTCAACTGTAAAATTCCTTAATTTCATGAGAGATAAGATGCTTTGCCCCTCAAAGAAAGTAGTAGAATTGTCCTGTTACTGGTGTGCCAAAGAAGCCAGGAAGGATCAGCAGATTAGAGAAAACATCATTTAAATGATTCTCTCTTGAAAGTTGAATTTCCCAAAAGACTTCTTATTCCTTTCCTTGTGTTTTTCTTTCTTTTTTTAAAAAAAATTGAGATTTTAATGAAAGTTTATACAGAACGTGGATTCATTCATTGTTGATGAATGAATTCATTTATTGTTGCATATTTTCATCCCTGCCCCCACTCCCTCCCAGTTAACTTTTCTCTATGGAAAAAAAATATTTCATTATTATACAGTCCCTCCCCACAGTTCACTTTACTATGCAGTTCTTATTTTGTTCTCTTGTCTTTCCAATAATACATAATCATAGATTCCTTTTATACAGTTCTCTCCCTCATCTATTTCAATGCCATGTACATTATTTATCCCCTCTTTTTTAGTTTCCTCCAACCCCATTTTAGTCCTGTTTTATAACTGTGGCATCATGCAGTACTTGTCCTTTTGTGACTGATATTTAATTCACCATAATGTCCTCCAGGGTCACCCATCTTGTATAATATTTCATGAGTCCCTTATTTTTCTGTGCTGCATAGCATTCCATTGTGTGAATATACCATAGTTTCTCAAACCATTTATTTGTTTATGGGGACCTGTCTCTTTGCTATTATGAACAATGCAGCAACAAATATGGGTATGAACATATCTGTTCGGGAGAAACTTCTGGTTTCTTTAGGGTATAATCTCAGTAGTACAACTGCTGGATCAAATGATATTTCTATTTCCAACTTTTTGGAGAAAGCACCATACTGCCTTTTATAATTTATAAAATACTATAGTACCAAGCCCAAGGTGGTACAGCACTGGTCTGTGCATTGCTGTGCAGAGGTAACTTGTGGTTGCTGTGATGCTGAGCATCGTGATACTGATGTGCAAAATGTGATAATGGTTACGCATGGCAGACAGTGTTTGCTCGAGCTTCCCTATTAAAACAAGCCTGGAAGAAGGGTGGAATCCACTTCTGAAATGTCTTATGAAATGTCCTCTTGAAAAATCTATGAACAGTGACCAGGCTTTTCATTCATAGGGTTGCTATGAGTCATCTACAACTTGATGGCACCTAACAACAACATAGTAAGATAAAGGTAAACAACCCAATTGCAAAATGGGCACAGGATAGGAACAGACACTTCACCAAAGAAGTATTCAGATGGTGAACAAATACATGAAGAAATGTTCAAAATCCCTATCTTTAAGAAAAATGCAAATAAAAACAATTATAAAATATCATCTCACTCCAGTAACAATAACAAAGTCCAACAAAGCAGCAAACATCAAATGCTAGTGAGTTTGTGGAGAAACTGAACCCTTATTCACTATTAGAGGGAGTATTAAATGGTGCAACTGCTGGGGTAATAAAGAGCCCAGGTGGTGTAGTGTGGAAACCATTGAGCTGCTTAGAGGTTCAAATCCACAAGCTGCTTGTCTGGTCGAAAAATAAGCAGTTTCCTCTCATGAAGATTTAAAGGTTGTGAATCCCCAAGAAAGCTCAGCCTGAGTCTGAATCATCTAAATTTTGATTGTAACCTTCACAGAAACAGATCATCACATCATTCTCCTGACCCATAAAACGTCAGATACAGTGTGACTCCACTAATAAGAGATACAGGGCAGAGGTCAGTGGTGTGGGGCCAGAGCAGGAGTGACTGCTGAATGAACAGTGTTTCTGTTGGGAGAGATTAAACAGAAGGTGAGAGTTAGATAACACGGTGAGTAGAAGCAATGCCCCTGAATCACCCACTTAAAAATAGGTAAATGGTAAAATCAGTACACAGAGAACTGTGGACATTCCAGTAGGATTTAGAAGAGGCTGTGGCACTAAGGATAGATACCATTGCTGATATCAGATGGATCCTGGTTAAAGGCAAAAAACTGCCGGAAGAATGTATATTTGTGCTTTATTGACTATGCTTTGTATTTCACTATGTAGACCATACCAAATTATGGCTAACATTGAAAAGAATGAGAATTCCAGGACACTCATGCAAAATCTAGACCTAGACTAAAAGGCTATTGAACAAACAGAACAAGGGGACACTGCATGTTTAAAATCAGGAAAGGTATGCATCAGGGTTGTATCCTTACTCTACACTCATTTAATATGCATGATGAGCAAATTATTAAAGAAGCTGGATTCTGAGAAGAAGAACGTGTCATCAATATTGGAGGAAGATTCATTAGTAACATTTGGTAGGCAGATGACACAATCTTGCTTGCTGAAATTGAGGAGGACTTGAAGCACTTGCTGCAGAAGGTTAAACACTGTAGCCTTCAATATGGATTTCATCACAACACCAAGAAAACTAAAATCCTCACCACTAGATAAAGATAGATTGAGAAAAGATTGAAACTGCCAATGACTTCATCTTACTTCGATCCGCAATCAATACATTTGGCACCAGCAGTCAGGAAATCAGAAGATGTATTGCACTGGAAAAAATCTGCTATAATGGATTTCTCCTAATTACTGAGGACCAGTGATACTTGATTCAGGTTATGATTTTCCAGCCTGATTTAGGCTATAAATTTCCAGTTACTTGCTATGCATCTTAGAACTGGACAATGAATAAGGATGACGGAAAAAGAAATTACGCTTTTGAATTATGGTGTTGGAGAAGAGTGCTGAATATCCCATAAATTGCCGAAATGACAAGGACATATATCTTGGAAAATGTGCAGCCAGAGTGTTCCTTGGAGGTATAGACGATGAAGCTTTATCTCACTTACAATGTGCATGTTGCTAGGAGAAGTTATTCCTTGGAAAAAGACAATATGCTTGGAAAGGTGAAGGGATGACGGAGGAGAAGAAGATCTTCAATGAGATGGGTTGACACAGTGACTGCAGGAATGGGCTCAAATGTGTCAGAGATTGTGAGGATGATAGAGAATAGGTGCCTTTGACTTGAGTATGACCCATAACAAAGCCCATGAACCACAGATCTGAACCTTGTCCTATGCAATGCTTTCCTCAAAGTTTCTGACACACTAGAGCCCATTGCAGCAGCAACCGTGTCAATCCACCTAGTTGAATGTCTTCCTCTCCTTCACCAACCTTCTACCTTCTCAAGCATAATGGCCCTCTAAGAAATAATCTCTCATAGTCACAACTCCAAAGTTTGTAAAACAAAACTTTATCATTTTTTTCTGTCTCCAAGGAGAGGCTGGTGGTTTTAAACTACCATCCTTCTGGTAGGCAGCCCAATCCTTAATCTACTGTGCCCCCACAACTTGTAAGTGAGCTTTTTTACTCCAGCACCCTCAGGACTGGGAAGGATAGAGTGCTTCATCCTGAAAGGCTTTAATGTTGGCCAGGCCATGGAGGACACTGTATTGGCCACGTGTGATAGCAGGGGAAGTGGGTCTGGAGTCTAGAAGGATGTGTCACTGTCCTCATGAATGTGCCCTGTCTAGATTTCAGGCAAGAGGCATGATTTTAAGGCTTTTGAAAAGAATTCTGGTAAAGATATGCTAAAGAGATTGTATTAGGACACTTAAAAAACCATTTAGCAACGTAAAACAGTGAAAACCATCCTAGAAATGTCACTTTCTCTTTAACTAAACATGTTATTAACTTTAAGGGAGAAGGTCCTATCTCTCTTCAGGGCCCCACCTGGGTTCCATCAGCTGCCGGGGGTGTAACTAACTCTCACCTGTGAAAGTAAAGCCGCAATATGGCGCTTTGATGGTAAACGATTGGGATGGAAATATTACTTTATTTTTACTAGAAGCAATTGTAAGGGAGCTCTGGTGGCCTACTGGCAAGAATCTGTGCTTCAATTCCGAAGGCATGTGGTTCAACTCCACCAGACACTCTGATGGCAAGGGAGAGACAATCTCCTCCTGTGCCAGTCGGATTTGACTTAATGGTACACAACATAAAAAAAATTGTATTCTGAAATAAAAATTACTTTTTGCTCAGCGCTGCTATAATGATATTGCCATATATTAGTATGTTGTTGTTGTTATTGTTACGTACCTTCGTGTAAGTTGGAACTGACCCATAGCTAACCCTCTAGAAGATTTTCAGAGGCTGTTTAAAGTATGGGAAGTGAGTGCCTATCTTTCTCCCACAGGGCAGCTTCTTGATTTGAATGGAATCTTTTGGCTTGGCAGTGCAACCCTTTAAAGATAAGCCATCAGAGTACATTAAGTATATACAGATGTATTGTCTCAGATAAAATAAACATTTCCTTAAGACAACAAAAAATACAAGCATTAAGTGAAATATGTTTAATATCTGTATTCACTTGTTAATATTTAATGATTAGTTCAAGTAAGTATTTTTTCTATGCTGGGATTTAGATATCATTAGCCAAGGCATTGTCATTTTATGAAATATGGAGACTCCCTATGAAATAATACTCAGCACGCAAGGCCCAGACTGAGTCACTCAGTTATTGGAGGAATTTAAATGCGTAAATTTATGGGATATGAAGTTTGGAAGAAACCTTAAAACTCATTTTGCCATACCCCAAGACCAGAATTTCTCACATGCTTTTGCCTCGACTGTGTCTCAGCAGCCCATCTCAAAGTTACCTGCAAAATTTTAGTCTTAAAAGGGTAAGGTTCAGAAATTTGAATTTAAATTTGCATTCCAAGAGATATTATACATTATAAAACTGTAAAAGCGCTATTCCAGCAGAATTTGAAATCTCTCTTTGACAGCTTTCCCAGTAGTTGAATATCTCCAAAGGAAGAAAAGATTCAACTGCATTATACTCAAATTCTACTCATAATCTAGACAATTTGTTCTTAAAATATACCTCATTCTTGGTGAAAATTGTTGTTCCCAAATATCTATTTCAGGTTCTCAAACTATGCTGAATACTTCCAAAATCTCACTCACAAGTTGTTAATTAATATAACTTTAAATTAGTGATCATGTTACATTATGTAATAAATAACAAGAGACTCTTTGCCAGTCAATTTTATCACATGGTTTGAAGATTTACTAATTTTACTGCCATATACAAATTTAGTAGGGTCATCAGAAAACTTTATTAGGTTATATTATTTTATGATGTAACTTACAATGTAATTGTTGTTGTTATGTGCCTGTGGCTCATAGCGACCCTATGTACAACAGCTCTGAAGCCTCTCCTGTCCTGAGCCAGTTTCACTGACTCTGACACACCTACCCCAATTGCCCCAGTTACTGTATCAATCCATCTCATCCAGGGTCTTTCTCTCCTGTGCTGTTCCTCCATCCTTTCAAGCATGATGTTCCTTTACAAGGACTGGTCCCTCCTGGCCACATGCCCAAAGTAGATGAGATGGAGCTCCAAAGTCCTAGCCTCCAAGGAGAAACTTGGCTTCACCCTCTCTAAGAGCGACCTCCTTGTTATCTTGGACTCCATGGTGTGTTCAATACTCTTCTCCAACACCACAACAGAAAGGCATCATGTTTTCTTCTGTCATATTTAATCATTGTCCTTTTCTCTGATGAATAGCAAATTATTGTGAAGACCCTGGTCTAGATGAGGTGCAACTTCATCTTTAGACTGACATTGTTGATTCTCAGTATCCAGAGAGGTCACTGACAACATATTTTCCCAGTGCAACTCAGCTTTGGCAGCTGGTGCCAAGAGTGCTGACTGTGAAACTGAGCAAGCTGTAACTACTAATAACCTTAATCTCTTCTCCATCCAACATGGTGCTGCAAATTGGCATAGGGGTGAGGATATTTGGGGGATTTGTTTTTGTTTTGTTTTTATTTTGTGCTTCAATCCATATTGAAGACTACAATCCTTGAGCTTCTGCAGCAAGTGTTTCAGGTCCTTCACAGTTTTAGCAAACAAGGCTGTGCCATCTGCATGATGTAGGTTATTGAAGAATCTTCTTCCAACCCTGATACCACATTCCTCATCATAATGTCCAGCCTTTCAAATCATCTATTTTGCATATAGTTTAAAAAGGTATGGAGACAGGACACATCCCTGGTGCACTTCTTTCCTGATTTTGACACATGCAGTGTTTTCTTGCTCTGTTTTGAGGACTGCTTCTTGGTCTGAGCATAGGTTTTACTGAGCACAATCAACTGTTCTGGAATTCTCGTTCTCCTCAAGGTTAGATAGCCACAGTTTGTTGTGATCCACACAAATGCCTTTGCATAGCCAATAAAACACAGATAGACATCCTTCTGGTACTCTGCTTTCTACCAAGATCCATCTGACACTGGTGATAATGTCTCTAGTGCCATAATCTCTTCTAAAACCAAATTGTATTTCTGGCAGTTCTCTGTCTATGTCCCGTTCCTGTTGCTTTTTGGATAATTTTCAGCAAGATTTTGATTATGTGTGGTATTAGTGATATTGTTAGATAATTTCTATACTCTGTTGAATCACCTTTTTTTTTAATGGGAATAAATATGGAACTCTTTCAGTCAGTTGGCCAGGTAGGTGTCTTCCAGATATGTTGGCACAACCTGGTGAGCATGTCGAGGTAGCATTTGTTTGTTGAAATTTGTCAGCTGGTCTTCCATTAATTCCTGGGACTTTATTTTTTGCCAAGTGCTTCAGAGCAGCCTCCACTTCCTCCTTAATCACCATTGTCTCTTGATCGTACGTTGTTTCTTGAAATTCTTCTGTGTCTACCAATTCTTTTCAGTGCAGAAACACTGTATATACTCCTTCCATCTTCTTTTAATGCTTCTTAAATCATTCAACATTCTGCCCATAGTATCCTTAAGTGTTGCAACTCACTGCTTAAATTTATTCTTTTTTAAAAAATATTTTATTAATTTTAATGAACATTTACAGAGATTTTGGATTTCCATTCATTCATTGTTGCACTTTTCTCCCTACCCAGCCCTCCCCCTGCCCCAGTTCGCTTCTATCTTTGAAAAGTAAAAGAAAAATTCTTTCATTGGTATATAATCCCCCCGCACCCCTCCCACCGCCCTGAGTACACTCCACTATGCAACCTTAATTCTGGTCTCTTGTGATAACCATAATACCCTATCATATATCACTTTTAAATTGTTCTCTCCCTGCTCTGTTCCAATGCAGTATACATAATTTATCCAGTTTCTCTGTTCTTTAGTTCCCACAACTTTAGAAATGCCGAGAGAGTTCAGCCCTTTTGATTTTGCGACCCAGATCCCCACACATTTCGTTATAATACTTGATTTTGTCTTCTCGAGCTGCCTTTCGATTTCTTCTGTTCAGCTGCGTAACTTCTTGATTTATTCCCTTTGCTTTGGCTTCTGGGTGCATTATTCAGATTCTCTTATGACATCCATTTTGACCTTTTCTTCTTCCTCCATCTTTGTAATGACCTTTTGCATTCTTCATGGACAGTACTCTTGATATCTTCCCACAGCCCATTCAAGTCTTCATTCATTAGTGCACGAGGCTTCAAACCTGTTCCTAAGTTGGTTTTTAAATTCAGATGGGTTAGAATAAAGATGAAATTTTTATTCCTGTGGATTTGATTTAATTTTCTTTCTTAAAAAATTTATTTTATTCTGGCTTATTTACAAAGTTTGAATACATTGTTTTCCACACCAGATCTTTTCCATTTCCTTCACTATCCCACCCATCAAATTGTACAACGCTGGGTTTAACCTGCCCCTCTCCTCACCCTTCTGCTTTCACCCTCCCCCCTCCTTGGATCCTCATAGTCATTCTACAATGATGGTTTTGCACAGTATTTATCCTTAGTGGACTGTTAGTTCACTCAGCATAATTCTCTCAAGTCCCTCTTAAGTTAGGTAGTGATTTATAAAATCATTGCTCCTGTGTACTGCGAACTATTCCATTGTGTACCACAATTTCTTAATCCGTCTGACTGTGGTTGGACATCTGGGCTATATGTTCCCGTGATGGTGAATAACATTGCTGTAAACACTGGTGTACAAGTCTCTGTGTCTCAGTTTTCGTTTCCCTGAGGTATATGTCAAGCAGTGAAACAGCTGGATCATATGGATCTCCCTCCCTTCAATTGTTCTTAGTTTATCAAGAATGATGTCTTTACTAAGTAGTGATTTCTCCTGGTCATATACATAAACCATATGAGAGGAAGTTTCAACATCCTAGCTTCTAAGGGATATTCCGGTTGCACTTCCTCTTCAGCTTACCCTTTTTAGCAGTCCATTTTGTATTTTCAATATATTTCCCTGACACAATACAAAGACATTTGTTCATTTTGGAATTTCTTATTCATTGCCCAACTTTCATGAATATATGAAATTGAAACTAAGCAAATGCATAAAATTGTCTGGATCATCATAAATTATAATTAACATAGAGTTATAACTTGTTTTTGTCGTTGTTGCTATGTGCCATTGAGTTGATTATGACTCAGTACAACTCTATGCACAAAACCTCTGAAGCCTGCTACATCCTGAGTCAATCTCACTGTCCTTGATACATTCACAGTCATTATGCCAGTTGCTAAGTCAATCCATCTCATCCTGGATCTTTCTTTCCTGCTCTATACCTCCACCATTCCAATCTTGATATCCTTCTCCAAGGACTCATCAATCTTGGCAACACGCAAAAAGTATTTTAGACAGAGCCTCACATCTACTTTAAAGAAGCAATTTGATTTCACCCTCTTCAGGACATATTTGTTAGTTCTCTTGACAGTCCATGGTATAGTTCATACTCTTCTCCAGCACTCCAATTCAAAGGCATCCGTCCTTTTTCTATCATCTTTGATCATTACGTAGCACTCTGATGCTTAGCAAGTAATTGTGAAGATTGTGACCCGGATCAGACTCACATTAATCTATTTTCAGCACTCTGCTTAGGTCCCTGACAGCGCATTTTCCTAACGGAATTTGTCTTTTGATTTCTTGACTGCTGGTGCCAAGAGTGTTGATTGTGGAGCTGAGCAAGCTGAAATTGTTAACAATTTTAATCTCTTCCCCGTCTACCATGGTGCTGTCAATTGATCCAGTGGTGAGAGTCTTCTTTTTCTTAATAGGATGAGAATCTGAAAACCATATTTGTGTTCATGTGAAACCTGAAAATAGATCAAAAAGAAAATAAAAAA
>NW_006399892.1:947334-951553 GCF_000299155.1 Elephantulus edwardii | reverse complement strand
TAACATCTTATTTAAGTAACAAAATGGTGAATATGTGCATGGTTCTCTTCCAATGGAATAATACACATGCATAAAATTGACATCTATGTAAATAAAGTGTTAAGAAGCTCACTAATATAATATAATATAATATAAGGGCCTTACTTGCTGAACATGTGGAAGACTCAAAGCACTTGCTGCTGATCAAGGAATGCAGCCTTCAGTATGAATAATGTCTCAATAAAAAAATTTAAAAAGAGAAAAACAGCACAAAGATTCTTGCTATTGAACCAGTAGGCAGTGTCATGCTTGATAGAGAGGATATTGAAACTGTCAACAGCTTCCACTTGCTTAGATCTACAATTAGCCCCCTTGGTACAAGTACTAAGGATATAAGGAGACATATAGCAATGGGAAAATCTTCAATTAGAGACCTTTCCAAATTATTGAAGAGTAGTGCTATTAGTTTGAAGACTAAGGTGCATCTGATTAAGGCCATAGTCTTTCCAATGACTAGCTATGCATTCAATACCTGGACAATGAATAAGGATGAGCTGTGGTGTTGGGGTAGAGCACTGAAAATCCCATCAACAGCCAAGAGAATGAACAGATATGTCTCAGAGATGGTACAGCCCGGGTTCTCTTTGGAGGCAAGAATGATGAAACTTTGCCTCACATACTTTGGACATGTTGCTTAGAGGACATATTGCTTGGAAAGGGACATGATGCTGGGAAGGGTTGAGGGTCATAGATCGACATGATTACTGCTACAATGGGCTTTTGTGTCTCAGCGAGTGCGAGGATCGAGTGGGACACAACAGGGTTCACATCTTTTGTTCATAAAATCACTATGAGTCATGCTCAACTAGATGGCACCTAACAACAATTAGCAACATAGAAAGAGACTGTTAAGGAGCTCAATATAATAATATAAGGATAGGGACAAATCACAAAGTAGATCAATTACTCATTTCAAGTTCAAATTGAAACTAAATTAAAGAAAAAATACCCCAAGAGAATTTAAAAATACTGTGAGTATATTGTCATTTAGAGATAACCTCAGGATTAGATTTGATGTATTAAACATTAATGTTTAAAAATCTGATAAGTTGTGGGATTACAGTAGAATATAATAAAAGAATAATGTAAAAGCATACTGAAAATTACATAAGAGAAACACCAGAATCAATGTCAGACGTGATTCTGAAGTTGATTCTGGAACTTAATGTTGTTGTTAGTTGCTGTCAAATTGAGTATGACTTAGAGAGACCCTATGAATAGCAGATCTGAACCCTGATCTATCCTGTACCATCTTCACAATCTCTGACACACTCAAGCTAATAAAAGTTAATACTGAGCCATTTTATGAGGTAGAATATGATTTGAAAAAAAGAATCAAATACTATTAAGAAAAAGTCCAGGCTGCATATGGACTAAAAAAAAGTCTTTAGGAATTGACAGAATACCCATTCAGGTATTTCAACTAAAGATAAAACCCTAGACATAGCCATCTTTTTATGCCGAGAAATTTGGAACATAACTTGCTAGCCAACAGACTGGAAGATGCTCATGTTTGTTCCTATTCTCCAAAAAGGTCCAATAAATTGGGGAAATTATGAAATTACAGCATTAATATCACACACAAGTAAATCTGGCTTATGATAGTTTTAAAAATATTAGATCAGTATATCAACAAGCAATTGCCACAAATTCAAGCTGGAGACCATGGAATGAGGGACATAGTTGCTGATGCTAAATGAATTTTGAGTGAAAACAGAAAATACTAAATAAGATTTACTTGTGCTTAATTGATTATGCAAAGGCATTCAACTATCTGGATCAACATACATTATGGATAGCATTTTGAAAAATGACAATAATAGAACATTTTACTTGGTCCATGTAGAACAAATACTTAGCTCAAGAAGCAGTTATTAAAATAAAATCAGGGTATAAGGCATTGTTTCACATATTGAAAGGTTCATTGTTGTTGTTGTTAATTGTCCTCAAGTTGAGCATGATTCATAGCGACTCTATGAACAAAGACCTAATGCCTTTCTATAACTGTTGTCATTTCACCAAGTTCATAGAGTTTCCAGAGGCATGTGGTTTAGGAAGTGGATGCCACTCCTACTTCCAAACCTGTTCTACATCTAGGAGCTCCACCAAACACTGTCCACATTGTGAAAGCATTCTGGTCTTTGATACCGCAGTGGCACAAGATTCAGCGTCACAGCAACCCAGATTACCTCATATAGCACATTGACAAAGAGTGATGTGCAAAATGAAAGAGTGTTCCTCCAGATATAACAGCACTAGTTTCACTTAGCAGTGGTTGAGGACTGTCAATTCAAATATAACTGAGAGTAAGTTTTGCACTAACGATCTAAACTCTGTTCTATGACTAACATCCTTTCTGTAAAGAGCTCTGTTCTTTAACTACCATCATTTCTGTACATTTAAAGACTTTAGAGAGAGAGTTTGTAGAGTTTAGAGAGTTTGTAGAGTTTCCAGAGGCATTTAGTTTTAGGAAGTGGATGCCATTCTTGCATCCTAGCATAAATCAATCTGGAAGCTCATTCAAACATTGTATATAATGGGTAAACATTATGGTATTTGACAAGACTGTGAAACAGTGTGCAGTGTCACAGCAACACCAAGTTGTTCCTTTCAGCAAATAGACAAAAGAATGCTGTGTCATTCAAGGAAAATTCATTCGAAAATTAATAAATTTGGTCCAAGGAAGACAGGTCCAAAGGCTTTGCAGGGTTTTAAACCAACGCCTTTGAGCAGACTTAAACCCTAAGTTAGACTCAGGGATGCTCACTCTTGTGGGGAAAGAGCAATAATACTCATCAAACATAGTCCCAAAGAAGTATGATGCCAAAAACTTCCCTTCACTTGTCCATCTGGACCAGCATCCACAAGCAGCAAAAAGCCACACTGTCAGAGTGGAGTCTTCCAGGCTTGCCTCTGCTGATAGGCCCCTCCCAACCCCGCAGGGTTTTAAGCCAAACATCATAATACCTATTATATCTGTACGCTGAGTAAATAATAGGAGAAACTAGACTATATGAAGAAAAATATAACAACATATTTGGAAGAATTGTCAACAACTTGAAGATGTAGGTGATATAAACTCACTTGAAGAAATGAAGAAGACATGATACCTATTTATGAAATTCATTATATTCTTCAACATGGATTATCATGCCTTCATATCAAGAAACAAAAATTCCTACAACTGTATCAATAAATGTTGTTGTTGTTTTTGTTGTTAATTGCCATCAAGTCATAGGCGACTCATAGAGACCCTATGAATGAAAGTCCTCAACAATTGTGTAACTTTCATTCTTTCTCCAGATTAATAGGGTTTCCAGAGGCAAGCTATTATGGAAGTGGACATCACTCCTGCTTCCAGGCTTATTTTAATCGGGAGCTCCACAAAACATTGCCAGCCATTAACATGTTTGATACATCAGCGTCATAGTGTTCAGTTTCACAGCAACCACAAATTACCACTGTACGACAAGTGGACACACCAGGACAATATGACCTAGAAGAATTTTTGAACAAAAACAATGGAAAAATAGGCCTGAGGGCCGCGGGTTAAAAGTTATACACCTTTGGCTTGGTAGCATCACTTTCTGTCCACTAGGCCAACTGATCACTCTCTTTGTTGGTGTTATCCGTCAAGTCGTAGGTGACTCATAGCGACCCTATAAACAAAACTCAACACTTGTGTGACTTTCATCAGATTCATAGCAATAACTAGGACTTTAAAAAGAGGGATAGATGACGTTGTTGTCAATAATTTAATTTTACTTAGATCTACATCAACAATAGAAAGATTAGACATGATATGTCATATTGGGAAAATTTACTGTCCAGGACCTCTTTAAAGAATGTTGTTGTTGTTGTTATGAGCCTCTGAATGGCCTGCGACTCATAGGGACCCTATGTACAACATCCCTAAACCCTGTTCTATCCTCTGCCAATCTCACTGTCTCCAACACTTATAGCCCCCATTACCCCAGTCACTGAATCAATCCACCTCATAGAGGGTCTTCCTCTCCTGTGCTGCCCATCCACCCTCACAAGCATGACATCCCTCTCCAAGGAATCACCCTGCCTTGCAACATGTCCAAAATATGTCGCATGAAATTTCAGAATCCTTGCCTCCATGGAGCAGCCTAGTTTAACCCTCTCCAGGATGAACCTGTTCATTTTCTTAACAGTC
>NW_006399892.1:940500-942107 GCF_000299155.1 Elephantulus edwardii | reverse complement strand
TTTTTAAATGCCTTTCAGTCAAGTATCATTCATAGAGACCCTAGTGACAACAGATCTGAAATTTGTCCTATTCTGTGTTATCCTTATTATCCCTGGGACATTTGAATCTATTGTCACAGCCACTGTATCAATGCATGTCATTGACTGTTTTTTCCTTGTTCGCTGATACTCCACCTTTCCAAGCATGATGTTCATTTTCAAGGAATGTTGTTGTTGTTGTTGTTGTTATAGATTGTCTTCGAGTCGAGCATGACTCTGAGTGACCTTATGAACAAAAGGCCTAAAAGCCTTTCTATAACTATCAACATTTATCAAGATTCATAGAGTTTCCAGTGGCATGTTGTTTAGGAAGTGGATGCCACTCCTGCTTCCAAACCTGTGTTAAAGTCTGTCTTAAACCTGTCTTTAGTTCTGTTGTTGTTGTTGTTGATTGTCTTCGAGTCAAGCACAACTCAGAGTGACCCTATGTACAAAAGGCCTGAAGCTCCTCTACAACTATTAACATTTATCAAAGTTCATAGATTTTCTTTCCAGAGGCATGCTGTTTAAGAACTGGATGCTACTCTAAACATGTCCAAAGCATGGGAGATGAAACTTTTCTATCCTTCCCTTCAAAGAGAACTGTGTTGCACTTTCTCCAACACGTATCTGTTTGTTCTTTTGGTAGTTCATGGGATGTTGTTGTTGTGTACCATAGAGTCAACACCGACTCAGATCTGACCCTCCAGTGGGTTTTCCCAGGCAGTTAATTGTATTCGAGTAGATTGCCCATCCTTCTTACATAGAGAAGCTGCTGGCCTTGAACTATGTGCCTTCAGAATTGCAGCTCAGCTTCTAGGCCATTTGAGAGTTCATGGGATAGTCAATACTATTCTCCACTACCACACGCACACCACACAAGTTTCAATTCCTCTGTCATCATTACTCATTATCTGTTTCTCAAATACGTAGCCAGTGATTGGAAAGAACTGAATCAGATAAACCTTAGTCTTCATTTTTTTTTTTAGTTGAAATTTTCTTTTAATTAAAGAACCATGGGACCAGAAGCTCCTTTACATATAGCTCTTTCAGAGGGAAACAGACAAAGCACTAAACTTTTAACCATAGCAAGTGAATAGTGGAGCACAGGTTTCAGTTACTGGCAATAAGACAACAATACATGTCTGTATGCCCTGTATTGATTAGTAGTCTTGAAGTTGAGCCAATTTACAGAATTTCCAGTGAAAGATAGTAAAATATTTCATGTAAAATTTTAGCACAGTAGTCTGTCCCACCATAAGTCATTTATATTAAGTACCATTTTTAAATGATCACCTGAAAATTTACCAGTCTTCTGCACTTAGAATTTTAAGAAAATTTAAGTGGGGGTGACAAAGAGTGGTTTTGTGGGTTTTTTTGTTTTGTTTTTGTTTTTGTTGTTGTTGTTTTGTTTTTATTTAAATAGCATTCAGTTTATTACAAATATTTAGTATTGGCTTCCCATAGTTCCCTCCTTTTTTTTTCTACAATTATGTTATCATCTAGATGAACATCCTTTATACACAGACAAATAAAATAAATGAAACATAATAAACTCAAAGAAATACTTTCAAAAATCTCCATATGAT
>NW_006399892.1:937781-939585 GCF_000299155.1 Elephantulus edwardii | reverse complement strand
CAAAATATGTCGCATGAAATTTCAGAATCCTTGCCTCCATGGAGCAGCCTAGTTTAACCCTCTCCAGGATGAACCTGTTCATTTTCTTAACAGTCCATGGTATATTCAATACTTCTCTTCAACATCACAGCTCAAAGGCATCAATTCTCCTTCTGTCATCCCTAGTCATTGTCTAGCTCTCTGACACATAACAAGTGATTGCAAAGACCATGGCCTGTATCAGACACACCTTAGTCTACAGAGTGACATCATTGTTCTTCAATACTTTGGAGCGGTCTCAAACATCAGACTTTCCAATTGTAATATGTCTTTTAATTTCTTGATGCTGGTGCCAAGAGTGTTGATTGTGGAACCAAGCAAAGTAAGGTTGTTAGCAATATTAATCTCTTCACCATGTGTCATGATGAATGTGAATTTAAAGACAAAAGTTTTCCTGATGGAAACCATGTTATTTTCAATTCCTTCTATGTACATGAGTTCTGGACAATATATAAGGAATATCAAAGAAGAATTAATGTCTCTGAATTGTGATGCTGTTGATGAATATTGAATACATTGTGGGCTGCCAAAACTCCCAAATGTGTTTTAGAATTGATGCAGTGAGAGTGATACTTAGAAACAAGCATGATAATGTTTTTATATCACATCTTTAGGCATGTTATTAGAAGTAATCTTCTCCTGGAGAAAGATATAATATGAGGAAAAGCAGAGGATCAGCATAAAAGTAGAAGACTCTGGAAATCACTCAGTGATAGGAAAAATGAATTTAAATACATCAGAGATTGAGAAGATGGCACAGTATTGTGAAAAGTTTTAGTCTGTTGTATATAGAGTTGCTATGAGTTGGGATAATGAGGGTAGGTGTGTCAGAAACAGTGGAAGTGGCTCAGGATAGGGCAAGGTTGAGAGTCACTGTACATAGGAGAGCTATGAGTCGCAGGTACCTGGACAGCAAATAATAATAAACATGAATTTAGAGTGTATACCAGATTTCTATTTTTGAAAACTTTCATATAGCTCTATCTTTAACATCCTGCCTTTCTATTTCTCTTCTTTGGTTTAGCAACTTGCTGCAACATTGCAGAGACTGAATAAAGTGACCTTACATACAGTTAAGTGATGTATCCAGATTCCATAGGCTACACTTTGGGATTTGGATTAGGAAGGAGGTAGGCAAAGCCTGGAAGACTTCTCCGACTAAGAGAATAGAATACTCCCTGATCCATTGCAGAGAAATGCCTCTACTAAGGAAGAGGTCTTTTCTCAGTCTTGCAGATCAAATTGAAGTGAAATCCAGAAAGATCATAATTTTTACAGAAATGAGATATACATGGAAAACAGATGACTTCATTCAGCTCCTTTGTAAAAAATCTGTGTCTACCAAGTCCCAAGAGGCTAAGAAAAGAAATTAACTGCTTATAATTGAAATGATATCTGCATCTAGAGTACTGTCATGTGATGCCATGTCAATTATGAATGAGTGACCCTTCAGGACAGAGTAGAATTCTAGTAGTTTAGTGGTAAGAGAGGGAGTTCTGGTGGCCGAGTGGCAAGAAGCTGTGTTGCAATTCCAAAGACATACAGTTCAAGATCACCAGTCACTTTGTGAGAGAAACATGGGCAATCTCCTCCTGTGTGATGAACTGCCTCTGAAAATCCACCAGAAGGTCAGCTATCCACTGGTTATTACTCTAGTGTACACAAAAACAACTTCACTCATAGATAGATAGCCAAATCTATCTTGAAGTACAATATTGTCAGTGACAGGATAATATCTATACGCATACAAGGAAGTCCAGTGAAT
>NW_006399892.1:934179-935397 GCF_000299155.1 Elephantulus edwardii | reverse complement strand
GTTTTTTCCTGGTAGTTCTTTCTTTTCTTGAGAGGGGTATATTGAAGTCTCCAAGCACTACAGTAGTGTTGTCTATTTTCTTTTTCAGTTTTGTTAATGTTTGTTTTATGTATTTTGCTAGTCTTTCATTTGGTGCATAGATGACAATGAGTTTTTAAAATAATTTTTTGATGCTTCTCACAACTGAGCAAATGGAAGTGAATTTGAAGTCTTTCTTTTTTATAGTGATTTTAGTGAAACTTTACAGACAGATTGGATTTTCATTCATTTATTAATACACATTTCCCTTCATCTCCCTCTCTTCTTCCTTTCCCAATTCACCTCATAATGTGTACCTTGCCCAGATTATTAACCTATAAATGACTGTCTAATCTATTACTGATTGTCTAATCTGTTACTGATTGGCAACAGACAACTAGCCCACCAGTGAGTTTGCAGAGGCAGTAAATCACATGGGAGATGATTGCTCATCTTTCTCCCGTTCAGTAGCTGTTGAGTTCTCACCATTTAACTTGACTTTGGCCACACAACTCCTAACAATGAGGGCAACAGAGCTTGCTGTGATTTTCTGCCTCTGAAAACCTGCTAGTGGATCAGCTATGAATATGTTCCAATCTGACAGTACATGAGCACACACACACACACACACACACACACACACACACACACACGTATTCCCATGTGGTTAGTTTCTGTGTCCATAGTCCTGCACCTTTCTGTAGAGACCCTAACACAAGTTGCTTCTCTCATAGCTTTTGCTGCTCTTCTACTGGGTCTAATAATAAATTGCAATGGACACATACACACACCAACAATACTCACTCATGGTTATAGAATTTATTAGGGAAGTAAATAAGTTATAATTCATATCAGAAACATTGAAGATATGTTTCTCCAGTCAAGATAGCTTCTTAGTTTAGCCCATAGGACCCTGACATCATTCTTGTGTCTCTAAATCAATGTCATACGTTGTTCTTGTTGTATGTGGTGTCGAATCGCTTGCGACTCATAGCGACCCTATGTACAACAGTCCTAAACTCCGCTCTGTCCTGTGCCTATCACATTGTCTCTGACACTCCCATCCCAGTTATCCCAGTCACTGAATCAATCGACCTCATAGAGCGCCTTCCTCTCCTGCGCTGTCCCTCCACCCTCCCAAGCATGATGTCCCTCTCCAAGAACCGGTCTCTCCTCACAACATGTCCAAAGTATGTTAGA
>NW_006399892.1:932173-933628 GCF_000299155.1 Elephantulus edwardii | reverse complement strand
GCAGGTTGTTGATAAATCGTCCACCAATGTCACATAGCTCTTTTAATTCTTCCAGTGATAGCTTCTTTCTCCATTTTTCTAGTAATACTGGGGAAAAGACCTCTGTAGCCTCTGGTTCTGTGAGTTAGTAGTTGATGGCTAGTTCTATTTGATGTGAAACTCTCCCACCTTCTCTGCTACTGCTGGTAGACTTGGTTTGCTACTGTGCACCATCTGTCTCCTGTAAGTATATAGTAAATAGTTGCATTGAACTCTCTGCTTCTTTGTTCCTGTATCTGTGGTCACCAAAATAGTTGCATTGAAGTCTCTGCTCCTTTGTTCTTAACGGCAATAGTATTTCCATTTTCTGCCTTTGAACTTGCTCAAATTAAAAACATCAAGATGACAAAACCTACCAATCTCACATTAGTCATCTGTACACTTCATTTCCATGTTCATACTCAACAGAGAGCTGATCATACTCTATCAGATAGCCAGACAATAACTGAGGATGACAGAAGAAAAACTGATGCCTTTGAGTTGTGGTGCTGGTGACGAGTCTTGAATGGACTGTAAGGAGAGCAAACCAGTCTACCTTGGAGAGGATGAAACCAAGCTGCTCCTTGGAAGGTAGGATTTTGAAGCTCCATCTCACACACTTTAGGCGTGTGGCCAAGATACATTGGCCCTAGGAGAAGGACATCATGCTCAGAAGTGAGGAGGGACAACATAAGAGAGGGAAATCCCTGCGGAGGTTTGTCGCAGCAACTGGGATAATGAGGATAGGTTTGCTAGAGTCAGAGAGACTGGCTTAAAACAGGGCAGGCTTTAGAGCTGTTGTAAATAGTGTTGCTATGAGTCACAGGAGACTTGATGACACAACAATGACCACTCAGCAGACAATAATTTTATTATTAACATAGATTTGCTCAACAATGTGGCAGAAGTCAAAGTCAGTGACTAGGAAACCACTTTTGAAGAGTCAATATATCTTTATATAGATATGTAAGCTCTGATAATTTGCTTTGTAGAGTGTTTTATTTTTAACTAAAAGACTAAGTAAGCATCTTTTCCAATTCCAATCCACCAGTAACTCTGAGGGAGACATATGTGTAGCCTCTTCCTATCAAGATATACAGTCTTATAGAGGCACGGCCTTTAAGTATCTTGCCAATATGGCTTCTTGAGGAGACACAGGTATGGAGGGATCCAGGTGCTTGTGGGGTTCTATTTACCCCAAGTGGGGGTTGGCAGAGCAGACTTGCCGGATGAGATGAGGGCATCTGGCCCAGAGTTTGCCAGCATTTGGGTGTGCTGGATAAGGGTAAGATACTATTTGCAGTCCTCGGCCCTGTATTTCATTGTTTTTGTTCAAACATTCCTCTAGGTCATATAGCCCTGGTGTGTCTACTTGCTTTACAGCGGTAACTTCTGGTTGCTGTTGAGGCTGAACACTGTGATACTAATGTGTCAAAT
>NW_006399892.1:931230-931878 GCF_000299155.1 Elephantulus edwardii | reverse complement strand
TTGCAACTCCCAGCTTGATTTTTTTCCTTAAGCTTCTTCAGCTTAAAAAATGCTGAGCAAGTTCAGCCTTTTGATTTTCTGACTCCAGCTCCTTATACATTTCGGTATAATATTTTGCCTTGTCTTCCCAAGTTGGCCTTTGAAACCTTCTGTTCAGCCTTTGACTTCTTGATTTCTTCCCTTTGCTTTGGCTTCTTGACACTCTAGTGCAATATTCAGAGTCTCTTCTGACATCCATTTTTACCTTTTTTTCCTTTTTTCTTACAACTTTTTTGCATCCTTCATTGATGATATTCTTGATATCTTCCCACAGCTCATCTGGTCACCGTTCATTAGTGTTCGAGGCCTCAAATTTATTTCTGAATTGATTTTTAAATTCATGGGGGATAGACTCAAGATCTAGCTTTGATTCGTGTGGATAAGATTTCGTTTTCATTAGCTTTAATTTGAATTTACATATGAATAGTTGATAGTCTGTTCCACAATCAGCACCTGGCTTAGTTTTCACTGCTGAAATATCAGCAAGTTTTCCAGCAATTCCTTCCACAGATGTAATCTATATGATTCCTGTTCATCCCATGAGGTAAAATCCATGTGTATAGCCTGCATTTATATTTCTTATAAAAGGTATTTGCTATAAATAAACCA
>NW_006399892.1:923939-927033 GCF_000299155.1 Elephantulus edwardii | reverse complement strand
GACATTCTTCAGGTATTCTCTGCTTTCTGTCAAGATCGATCTAACATTAGCTATAATATCCCTAGTCCTCAAACCGACATTATTTCTCATCAATTATTTTAAGAGATCCATGATTAGAAATTTTCCCAGTGTCTTCTAATCTCCTGACTAAAAACAAAGATTCTTTCCACTAAACCAGTAGACAATATCATGATAGATGGAGGGAAATATTAAAGTTGTGAATTATTTCATCTTACTTGGATCCACCATCAAGACACTTGGTACCAATAGTCAGTCAGGAGATTAGAAGACACTGGGAAAATTTCCAGTCATGGATCTCTTCAAAAGATTGATGAGAAATAATGTCAGTTTGAGGACCAAGGTGCATATGATTCAGGCCATGGTCACCGCATCTGAGAGTTGATTAATGACTAATGATGACTAAAGAATTTATGTCCTTGAGTTGGGGTATTAGAGAAATTTACTGAAGATCCTCTGGACGGTCAAAAGAACATACAGATATGCCTTGCAGAAGGTGCAGCCAGAATGCTTCTTGAAGATAAAGATGATAATGTTTAATTTCACATATTTGGGGCATGTTGCCAGAAGAGGCTATATTTGGAGCGATGCATCATGTTTGGAAAAGTGCAGGGATGCTGAAAGAGAGGTAGATTGACACAGTAGAAGAGGGCATGAGTGTGTCACAGATTGTAAGGATGACACAGGATTCAGATCTGTTGTTCATAACGTCATTATGTGTTGTACTCAACTTGATAGCACCTAACAGCAACAAAATACAATGCAGCTTTGGTGGTTTAGTAGTAAGATATTGTGATTCCAATAGAAAAGTTACACAGTTCAAACCTATGACCTGCTCCCTGTGAGAAAGATGAATAAACTCCTGTCATGTGATTAGTTACCTCCGAAAACCCCTCAAGGGTCAGCTATGAGTCAATTGCACTTAACAATACACAACATACACAGATACCACCTCAATGAACGTGGTCATGCTCAAGTCCAAGGTTTGAGTTATGTGTTAATTCATCTCCTGGAAGATTTTTCTTTCTTTCCCTGACTCTTCTTTTCCAACATATTGTATTTTTTTCCAAGGACTGGCTCCTTTTTACACAATACTCAAAACATCCAAAACATTTGAAGTAAAGTTTCACCATTTTTGTTTCTAAGATATACCTTTGTTGCACTTCTTTAAGGACACATTTGATTTTTCTATTAGCAATTGAAGTAAGAATCGGTTGACTTAATATGACTCATCACCAAAACCACAATTCAAAGGCATCAGGTCTTCTTTGATATTTCTTATTAATTTTTTCTTATACATTTTGTAACTTTTAGATGCATAGTAAGAGATTTAAATTGCCATAGCTCATATCAGGTGCACCTTATTGTTTACATAAATGTACATAAATCTTTAGATCACATTTTAATATAACGGAAAGAAGCTGAGCTTCAAACGCAAGGCATGTGGTTCAAATCCACAGGAGTAGGACAGATCATCTCCTTCTTTGTGATTTGCACTTGTTGCAGAAGGTCAAGGACTGCAGTCTTCAATATGGATTGAAGCTCAACATCAAGAAGACAAAGTTTCACACCTCTGGGCCGATTGGCAGTACCATGATGGAGAAGAGATAGAGGTTGTTAACACCTTCAGCTTGCTCCACAATCAACACTCTTGGCAACAGCAGTCTGAAAATCAAAAGACGAATTTCATTAGATAAATCTGCTGTCAGAGACCTTTCCAGAGTACTGAGAAGTAATGACTCAATCTAGAGACTGAGGTGCACCTTATTATGAATTTCATAATTACCTGCGAGCTGAACAATGACTAAGGGTAGCAGAAGAAGAATCTATGCCCTTGAGTCGTGGAGCTGGAGAAGAGTCTTGAACATATCAAGAAAACAAGTCTGTCTTGGAGAGGGTGAAATCAAGTTTCTCCTTGGAGGCTAGGATTTTGAAGCTCCATCTCACATACTTTTAGCACGTGGCCAAGAAGGACTGATCCTTGAAGAAGGACATCATGCTCAGGAGGGTGAAGGGATAGTGCAGAAGAAGAAGACCCCAAATGAGAAAGTTTGATGCAGTAACTAGGGCAATTGAGGTACGTGTGTCTGAATCAGTGAGACTGGCTCAGGACATGGCAGGCTTCAGTGCTGTGGTACATAGGGTCACTGAGTCACAGGCAACTCAAAGGCTCATAACAACAACAGTTACGACACTGGATAATGAATCAATTACAAAATAGGTAGTACTAACTTTTTAAAAAATAATGTCGTAAGTTTATCATTAATACTGTTCTAGAAATAACTCCTAGGATCAGAGTTTTAAAGAACCCTCTTTGGGAAAACCTGCTCATTCTTAGAGAGATTTGCAATTAAGATTCCTATCCTTAGGGGAATGGATTCTGGAAAGCAATATGCTTAACAGGCTGCTATTTGATAAACTGCTGTCTCTGAAGGTGGCAAGATGCCATCAACATCATCATCATCATCATCATCATCATCATCATCATCTATCTTGGGAAATATAATGCAAAGGTTTAATAAATGCAAAAGTCCTCAGAGTTTCTGGTCCATGTTTCCTAAATTGTGTAGTTAAAAGAGCTTTTCTGTTTCCAGTAAAGCAAATATTTCACATATTTCTTTTGTAACTATGTTTTTATTTGTACACATTAGCTATTAGAGGATTCAGAATAAGAATTTGAAATACATATTTGTCAAAGCCCCTATTACTACAATACCTTTCAGAAGGATAAGTAAGCTAAAAGACTACATTTTATTTTCATTCCATTATTGCTATAATTACATAATTACCCCCAGAATGACACAGCTCCATTATAGCAGGTTTTGTATGACTAAGACCATCCATTAATATAACCTCATAAATTTATTAAAAACCAACATGAGAGCTCTTGCTTTTCTAGTGTTTATTAAACAATAAGCTCATATTGTTGGCTCTACAGAGCTTGCTTCAAAGTAATTAGAATCAGTAGTTATGTCATCCAAGGGCAATTGCTAATTATTTATTGTCTTCTGATTTACCTACATGAGTTCAGAGTGGCAGGGCCAATTGTAGAGCAGGCATATTATTAGGGTGTTAT
>NW_006399892.1:913972-920403 GCF_000299155.1 Elephantulus edwardii | reverse complement strand
ACTCCAGCTACTTTGTGGTAAAAAGGTAGGTAGCTTTCTCCTATAAAGATTTAGAATCTTAAAAACCCAATGGAAAGTCTCTATGAGTTGGAATTGACTTGGTGACAATGGATGAGCAATTACTAAGTGTTGATCAAACTTTGTTACTGTGTGTCATCAAGTCAGAACTGATTCAAAGCCACCCCTCCTGCAGATTTTTAGTGGCATCTTTCTCCCATAGAGCAACTGATAGATTAGAACTGGGCACGTTTGAACTGACAATGTCATTTCTTAGCACTAAAGGGGTCCAACTTTAGTTTAAATAAATGAAAATATTAAATTAAATAAATATATAAATTTAAATAAATGGAATCAATTCCCTAAGCAGATACTTTTCCTGAAAATTTAAGTGTTCTGCATTGTTATGGCTCAGAACAGGGAAGGATTCAGAGCTGATGAACTTAGTGCTATACATCACAGGTGGCTTAATGGCACATAACAACAATAACATACTATGACAGCTTTGGAAGCAGGAATGGCATCCACTTCCTTAATAACATGCCTTCAGAAATTCTATGGGCTTGATAAATGTAGGTAGTTGTAGAGGGGCTTCAGGCCTTTTGTTCATGGGGGTCACTATGAGCCGTGCTTAACTCGAAGGCAATCAATAACAACAACAACATGCAGTCAGGAAGTATAGAAAGAAACATGGATATAAAAATATGTAAGCAGTACTGACAAATTTTCTATTTAAAAAAAGCTAGTTGAATACATCATTAATTTGTTTTTCAAATTATTATGAGCTATCATGTTATTGTTAGATATCTATCATCAGACAAATTCAACTCATTATGACCTAAGCACAGTAGATGGAAACCCAGCCTGATTTTGATCCCTAATCTGTTTAAGCTCATTGTTGCTGTTCTTGGGTCAATTAATCTCTTCAATGGTTTTTCTGTTCTTCATTGACCCTCTGCTGAGCTAAGCACCTATTAACTTCTAAGTCATGAGACATTTCTTTTTTAATATTCAATGGAAATAGTCAAGATAAAGTGCCCAAGAAGATTGTAGTATAATACTAGTAAAGCTTTAATAGTTATTATCATTAATATTAGCTGCATTTATCAAGTATTATGACGCAGACATTATAAGTCTATTGCATGTATTAAAGCATATAATCTTTAAAAGAAGTTGTGGTTTACACTTTCAGATGATGAAATGGAAGTAAAGTAACTTGTTTCATGTTACAGCTATTTAGTGGCAGAATCGGGAATTGAAACCAGACAGTGTGACAAATAACGAGTATTATTTTACTGTGCAGTTTAATAGGAGAAGGGAAAATATGCTTCTGAAAACTGAGATGCAGACACCATGACTGCAATAGGAAAGGGGAAATGTTAAGAACATTTACAAAGCTAGTTGGAAAATCAAATCCACCTTCTTGAGTAGAATGAGTCAAAAAAGAAATTATGCAAGCTACAACTCTGGTTCTGGATTTTTTTAAGTTGTGTTATTGACCATGAGTTTTTCAAAGAGATACACAATCTCAATGGAATAGGGCACTGGCAAGTTTTGAGGGAGTACTTGGAGAAAATGATCCAAGTATGAAATAATCTGATGTCACAAGAATCTACAGACAATTAGAGCCTGAAGTTATATAGAATAAATGAAGTAGAGAAAGGGAGGATATAAACCTGAGTAGGAAAAAAGCCACAGTTATTTTTGAGTCTTGTTTTGTTAGTCAAATATAATAAGATTGAACTTACAGGTGGTAGTGCCGAGGATGTTATCTTTTTATTAAACATCCTTATTTCATTCATTAGCAAAGCCTAACGTATCTATTGGCTCCGACTTTAATCTGAGTCTCTTGCATTAACAGTGAATTCTACCGTTGAACCTCTGATGCCTTCATATAGACTTGCACTCAGTTACATTTGCATTTCATATAAACAAGATACATACATACATATATATAGTCTCAAACATTGTGTTTATTTCATTTGACAACTCTGTGGTAGAAAACTTGAGAAGTACTATCCTATGTTATTCTTTCCTCCAGATTCTGCTGTGTACCTCAAAATCTAATCTTGTCTTTTGGGACATAGATGTGATTATTGTTCTAATGTTGAGAGCAGAGGTACGAATTATTCTTATTGTTTTCAAACTTTGTGCCTTTTCAAAAGGTACTTTATACAATGCTTTAAAGATCTTGATTTGAGGAAATCATCTGTTCCTTGTTACGAAATTTACTAAGACAGTATCCCAACTGAAACCAACCAATTATTTTTAAATCCCAGTGTTCATTGTCCTCTGCAGCTTTGTCATTAGATTCCTCTTCCCAAGTACTGCCATGCTGTATGTGTGCCCCAATATTCTGAGAAAGAATTCAGTCACTGGGTGCCTATTTTAGGGCAGACAAGAGTCATTAAGCTGCCAATCACCATTATCCAGATGTCTGCATCTGCATACCTGGTTCCTTAACTTCTCTCCTTCTCACTAACTACCTTCCACCTGCTCCCAAACTCTTGTCACAACTTCCTCTTAATTGCCCTAATTCACATTCCAAAACTTTGCAATGCAGAAAATGAGTAAACTTGCTGTGAACTAACAGTTGCCAAGTATGACACTGAGCGCTCTTATTTTCCATTTTTAGCATTGTGCCCGATATCAGAACAGATCCAAACTCCTCACGCAGCAATTGTTTCTCTCCCTTTCACAAAAATGCCAGAGAACTCAGCTTGAAAGCGTTTCCCTCACCTCTTTATAAGGTACCTTCTTCTACTATAACAAAACTGATTTTACACTGTTCCTTAAATCGAGCTCAAATCAACTTTGTAACATCCCTAAATTATCTCCTGTCCTATCTTCCAGTGTAATGAGGATATGTATGTTCCTTCTTACATGATAGTTCTTCAAATGTTACCATTTATTTGTGGTGAAAAAAATATTCCATGGTATTAACCATTCTCAAGCACAATATTATAGTCTTAGGATTCATTAGCACACACACAAGCATGTTTTATGCAAGGCAAAGAAACCTACTTTGTAATCTTAGCATTCAATTGGATGAAGCTTCTAAAAATATACAACTCCTTCTCTAACTTTGAGTAGAATTATGCTCCAGTAATTAGCAGATCTTAACATAAACATTTGACGTGAAATGCAAGTCTACTAATTACTATCAACATGATCATGAATCAGCCATTTAACACTTTCCACAAACTTCAATTATATGAATAATTGTCTTTAAATTTTAAAACTATTAAATATATTTTCCAACTAATTTAACCATTGATATAAACTCAACCAGCCTCTTGAATGATTTGTTCTTCGTACAAATTGAAAAGGTATGGAGATGGGGTGCATCAGTAACGAACACCTTTTCCGATTCTGAACCATACAGTGTTTCCCTATTCTGTTCTGAGGACTGCATCCTAGTCCAAGTACTAGTTTTGCATGAGCTCAATCAAGTTTCCTGGGATTCTCGTTCTTCTCAAAGTTAGCCACAATTTGTTGTGATCCACACAGTCAAATGCCTTTGCATATTCAATGAAACAGATATAAACATTATTTTGGTACTCTCTGCTTTCAGCCAAGATCCATCTTACGTTGGTCATCACGTCCCTGGTGCCATGCCTTCTTTTAAACCCAGCCTGCCCATGTGGCCGTTGCGTATCTGCTGATGAACTGTTTCAGTCGTTTCCAGATAATCTTCAACTATCTCTTGCTTACATGTGATATTAATGATACTGTTCAGTTTTTTGTAATGGGAATAAATGCAAGTATCTTCCAATCAGTTGGCCATGTGGTTGTCCTCCAGATTTTTTGGCTTAACCTGGCAAGTGTGTCCAGGGCAACATCTATTTGCTGAAATGTGTCAATTTGTATTCCATCAATCCTGGGGACTTGGTTTTTGCCAGTTCCTCCAGGGAAGATTTCAGGGACCTCTCTAGAGTAATGAAGAGCAACAATGTCAATATGGAGTCTAAGGTGTGCCTGATCCAGGCTATGGTCTTCACAATTAATTTCTGTGCATCTGAAATCTAGACAATAACTAAGGGTGATGGAAGAAGGAGTGATACCTTTGAGTTGTGGTGCTGGAGAAAAGTATTGAACAGACCCTCTGAATTCCAGAGAACAAACAAGTCTGTCCTGGAGAGGATGAAACTGGGCTGCTCCCTGGAGGTAAGGATCTTGAGTCTCTGTCTACATACTTTGGCCATATAGCCAGGAGGGCCCAGTGAGTAGAGAGGGACATGATACTTGGAAGAGCAGAAGGACAACACAGGAGGATGGATAGTCTCAGTGACTGGTGCAATGGGATAAGGAATGTTGGGTATGGTGAGATTGGCTCAGGATAGGGTAGGTTTCAGAGCTAATGTACATAGGGGTCACTATGACTCACAGGCAACACGATGGCATATAACAACAATGTAATTATGTATCTACATAAACTTAATGGCATCCTAATGGGAATGTAGTTAGATCAAGATCAGGAAATAATAAAGCATAAAAAATTATATTATTATGATTAGAAAGTGTAGACTATTTGCTTGTGCAGTGGCATCACTTTTGTTTAAGATTTTTGTTTATATCATAATTTTATCCAAAGAAAACTAAAATATTTTGATTACTTAAAATTGCTGAATGTTAGTGTTTAAGGAAATAGTTCCATTTATTAATAAGTTATATTGGTCTCTAAATATCTCTCTTCTTGTTTACCATCATTTTCTCTTACTCCTATACCCAAACTTGAGTTTTGACAAGTGGAAAAGATATCAGTATTGCTTTAGTGTCATGTCTTTTTCTACATATAGAATCACAATTTAAGTGACTTAATGACAGTCAATAAGTCTGAAACTTATTTTTTATGTCATTGTCAATTATTCTGAAACTTAATATAATATTTTTTGATTGTGATTTGAGTAAAAGTTAACAAGCACATTGGTTGTCATTCCCACAGTTTATACATATTTTCTTTTATAACACAATATCTACAAAATAATTACATATTTTCCTCTTCTTCTGTATAATTCTCACTTCCAATAATTCCTGCATGGGTAAATGTACTCTTTAAACAGTATATGATTTGTTATTTTAATAAATGATTAACTCATAACAATAAGAACAACAACATTTGCTTTCCTAAATGTCTGTATTTCAGATTGTCAGGGTGACTAAAGATTATATTATCAGGAATTCAAAATTCTCTAGTGTGCCAGCAAACTTGTCTATTTTAGCACGTTTGAGTTTTGAGTTTTTTCTGAATTACCACATACTCTGTCTAGTATCACGTACTAGAAAACAAAAATTCTTCTTTTTTTCTCCTCTTTTTTAATATTATCGTTAATTTTAAAGAAAGTTTACAGAGACTTTGGATTACCATTCATTCATTGTACTTTTCTCACTGTCCACCTCTCTTCCCCAGTTAGCTCTTCTCTTTGAAAAGTAAAATAAAAATTATTTCATTGCCATACAGTCCCTCTCCCCAAGTCCACTCCACTATGCAGCTTTCATTCTGAACTCTTCTCATGCCAATAATACCTAACATATATCCCTTTAAAACAATTCTCTCTCACCCGTTTCAATGCAGTATACATAATTTGTCCCATCTTTCTCAGTCTCCCCTCAACCCTGAAGTTAGTCCCATTTTACACCAGTGGCACCATGTGGTATTTGTCCTTTTGTGATGGAGATATTTCACTTAGCATAATGCCATCTAGGGTCACCCAATTTTCATAACATTTCATGAGTTCCTTGTATTTCAATGCAGCATAGTATTCCATTGTGTGAATACACCACAGCTTCTCTATCCATTCATTTGTTGATTGGCACTTGGGTTGTTTTCAACTCTTTACTATTGTGAACAAAGCCACAATAAACATGGGTGTGTATATATCTGCTTGAGTGGTGTTTATGGTTTCTTTGGGGTCTATTCTCAGTAGTGCACTGGGTCAATTGATATTTCCAACTTTGGGATAAAGCACCATACAGCCTTCCATAGTGATTGCACCATTGTACACTCCAAGCAACAGTGAAAACATGTTCCAGTTTGTTGTTCTGTTAAATTGTGCTATTCTTACTGGGGGGAGGTATCTCAGAGTTGTTTTGATTAGCATCTCTCTTAGAGCTAGCAATTTTCAAAATTTCTTTTTTTAATTAATTTTAATGAAAGATTACAGAGACTTATGGTTTCTAGTCATTCATTGTTGTACTTTTCTTCCTGCCCATTCCTTCCACCCAGTTCACTCTTCTCTAAAAGTGAAAGAAAAAACACTTTAAATGTTATGCATCCCTCCCCCCAAGTCCACTCCACTGTGCAGCCTTCATTCTAAACTCCTGTCATGATAAAAATCATATAACCCTTTTAAACAGTTTTCTACCTGTTTCAATGCAGTATACATCATTCCTCTCCTTCTCTGTCTTCCCTCAACCCCAATGTTAGTCCCATT
>NW_006399892.1:910872-913249 GCF_000299155.1 Elephantulus edwardii | reverse complement strand
CAGTTTACGTTGTGGATTAAGACTTCTAGAATTCTTCCAAGCTTTTCTCTAATGAAGGTTATAGTCCTTGATTTTAGTCTTAGGTTCATGATCCACTTTGTGTTGTTTTTTGTGTAAGGCGTGAGGTGTGGAGCTTGCTTGAGTTTTCTTCACATAGTTTTCCAATTTTGCCAGCACCATTTGTTAAAAAGGCTGTTGTTTACCCACTTAACTGATTTCATCTCCTTATCAAAAATCAGTTGACCATAGGTAGATGGGCTGATTTTTGGAGTCTCAATTCTATTCCATTGATTTATGTGTCTGTCATTGTACCAGTACTACACTGTCTTGACCACCACAGCATTGTAGTGGGATTTTAAATCAAGGAGTGAGATGTCTTCTAACTTGTTTCTCTTTAAGGAGTGCTTTGCTTAATCAGGGCCTCTTTCCTTTACAAACGAAATTAGAGATTGCCTTTTCCATCTCAACGAAGAATGGAATTAGTATTTGTATTGGGATTGCATTTAATGTGTAAATTGTATTTGGTAGTATTGTCATTTTCACAAAATTGAATATTCTTATCCATGAGGAAGGTATATTCTTCTATTTCTCAAGGTCTCATTTCTTGTAGTAATGTTTTGTAATTTTCTTTGAATAGGTTCACTGTGCTTCTGGTTAGATTTATTCCCAAGTATTTAATCTTCTGATTAGCTATTGTGAAGGGTATTGATTTTTGTAGTTCCAATTCTGCATTCTCTTGGTCACTGTAGAGAAATCCAATTGATTTTTTTATGTTGATCTTGAATCCTGCCACTTTGCTGAATTGTTCAACTATGACCAGTAGTTTTCATGCTGAATCTTTAGGGTTTTCTAAGTATACTATCATCATTTGCATAGAGAAATCATCTTACCTCCTTTTTTGCCAGTTTAGATACCTCTTATTTCCTTCTCTTATTTTATTGCTTTCACTAAGACTTCAAAGAAATATTGAATAGGAGAGGGGATATTGGGTATCCTTGCCTAGTTCCTGTTCTTAAAGGAAATTCCTTTAATCTCTCTCCATTGAAAACAATGTTGCCTTTCAGGTTTGCATATATATTTTTTACTAGGTTGAAGAAATTCCCCTCTAATCCTATTTGTTGGTTGTTTTAATCATGAAAGGGTGTTGGATTTTGTCAAAGGCCTTTGTGCACCAATTGATAGGATCATGCAGTTCTTGTTCTTTGCTTTGTTAATGTGATGAATTACATTGTTTGCTTTTCTTATGTTGAACCATCCTTGCATACCTGTTAATGAATTCCACTTGGTCATGGTGAATTATTTTTTGATGTATTATTATTTTGATTATTATTTGATGTATTATATTTTGATTCTATTAGCCAGGATTTTATTCAGGATTTTTGCATCTATGTTCATAAGAGATATTGGCCTAAACTTTTCTATTTTGATGGTGTCCTATCTGGCTTTGGTGTCAAGGTTATGTTTGCTTCATAGAATGAGTCTGGGAGAATTTCATGTTTTCTATTTTCTAAAATAGTTTATGTAGAATTGGTGACGATTCTTCTCTGAATGTTTTATAAAATTCACTTGTAAACCCTTCTGGTTCAGTGCTTTTTTTAAATTTTTTTTTTAGGTGGAAGTGGTTGCATTACCTTTTCAGTGTCTTATTTTGTAATGTCCTGTATAGGTATTCAATTTCGGTTTCAGTTTGTGTCCGTTTAGGTAGATGGAGTATTTCTAAGTATTTGTCTAATTCCTTTAGGTTTTCATATTTGTTTGAATATAGTTTTTAATAATATTCCAATGTTAGCCTTTTTAAATTGGTTTTGCTTAGATATTGCTTCTTTCATCTTTTATTCAAATTATTTGTGTCTGTTCCTTCATTTCTTTTGTTAATTTTACTAGTGGTTTGTCCATTTTATTGACTTTTTCCAAGAACCATCTAGTAGTTTTGTTGACATTTTCAATTATTTTTCAGTTTGCTTTCTCACTTATTTCTACTCTAATTTTTATAATTTCAGGTTTTGTTTTTTTTTTTGAGAGTGTCAGATTTTCTTGCTATTCTATTTCAATTTGCTGGAGTTGTTGTGTTAGAGAGTGAATGGCCATTTTTTTCTTGCCTTTTTATGTTAGCTTATTGCTATAAATTGAACTCTGATTGCTGCTTTTGTGGTTTCTCAGAGGTTTTTGTAAGTGGTGTTTTCATTGTCATTTGTTTCAAGAAACATTTTAATGTCATTTTTTATTCTTCTAGTACCCACTCATTTTCAAGCAAGGTGTTTTTCAGCTTCCAAATGTATGATTTTCTTTTGATCTTTTGTCCTTTTGTTATTAATTTCTAATCTTGTAGCATTATCATCAGAGGAGATGCTTTGTATTATTTCTATGTATTTTTTTT
>NW_006399892.1:906698-910142 GCF_000299155.1 Elephantulus edwardii | reverse complement strand
TGTAAGAAGGACATCTCTTAGTGTTTCATGCAACACTGGTATTGTTTTTACAAACTCCCTTAGGTTCTTTTTTTCCTGGAAATATCTTGATCTCCCTTTCGTATTTGAGGGACAATTTTTCTGGATACAGTATTCTTGGTTAAAAGTTGTTTTCTTTGAGTGTTTGATATATGTCATTCCACTGTTTTCTTGCTCACATGGTTTCTTCTGAGAAATTGCCACTTAATCTTTTTTGTTCTCCCTAATAGGTTACTCTTTGTTTCTCCTTTGGTGCTTTCAGAATTCTCTCTTTATCTTTGATTCTGGAAAATTTGACTATGATATTCCTTGTTGTTTTCCTTTTGGGTTCTATTCTATATTGTGTTTTCTCAGCTTCTTGAATATATATTCTTTCATTATTCATTATTCCAGTGGAGTTTTCTTTTTGTAATTCTTCCACAACTTTTTTGGTGCCTTTACTTGTTTCTTTCTATTTGGTATTTCGAGGATGCACATGTTATTTCTATTGATGGTGTCCCACATTATTCTTTTTTTGGAGGGGGGGTGTTGATATCTTGCTTTGGGCTTGTATGGGGAGTGCAGTAGGTAGCCTACTTCTTTCAGGACATTGCTGTGGTAGTTTTTCATGCCTAAGATGATAGCTTGGAAGCAGGACATGACATCCATGTTCATAAACAGCTTGCCTCTGGAAACCCTATGAACCTGGAGAAAGGATGAAAGTCACACACACAAGTGTTGAAGACATTCGTTCATAGAGTCGCTATGAGTCGCCTATGACTCGACAACACTTAACAACATAGAGAAAGTCCAGTTGGCCTAGTGGACTGAAAGCGATGCTACCAAGCCAAAGGTGGGTGACTCTAATCCACAGTCCCAAAGCCTGTTTTCATTGTTTTTGTTCAAACAGTCTTCTAAGTCATATAGTCCTGGTGTGTCCCCTTGCTATACAGAGATAACTTGTGTTTGCTGTGAAGCTGAATACTGTGACATTGATGTGTCTAATATGATAACAGTTACCCATGGTGGACAGTGTTTGGTGGTGCTCTCTGGTTGAAACAAGCTTGCAAGCAAGAGTGGCATCCACTTCTGTAAATAGTTTGCCTCCAGATACCCTATGAATCTGGAGAAAGAATGAAAGTCATGCATGCAAGTGTTGAAGACTTTTGTTCATAGGGTCGTTATGAGTTGCCTACGACTTGATGGCACTTAACAACAAGAAGATGATAGCTGACATCACTGCTCTAGAAGAAGGTTGGGCAGGCACACAAGCGAATGTATGTAGGGTGAGTGCATGTGCAGACTCAGATATGTGTAGGGGTGGGGAGATGTTCCCATGGATGCATATGGGATGGTGGTACAGGGGAGACCTGGATAGAAAACCAGGAAGCCTTGGTTTTCCCCTCAAGAACTGGCTCTGCCATCCCAGTTGAGCCCCAGCTGTCTTACTCCCTCCTGCTTAAGGTAATGGGGTTCCACAACTGGTCCAGCAATCAGCTGTTATCCCCCCTAAGTACCCACTAAAATTCTCACTGTCCTTCCCGCTCCTGGCGATTGGGTCCTGCTGAGACTTACTGCTCCCTGCAGTGCCTTGCTGCTCCCCACAGTGACTCACTACATCCCACTGAGGCTCACTGCACCCTGACAATGCTTTCAGCTACTGCAGCTCTCAAATGTCCAAATGACCAAGGAGGAAGCCTGTTGTTTCCATCTGGAAGTAGCTTCCCACCTCTGTCAAGGGCCCAGTACCTCACTGTTGCCTGAGCTAAGGGGTCCCATATGGTCAAGCCAGAGAGCAGTTTGTTTCCCAAAGTAACTGCTTGCTCCTAACAAGTGGGTCCCACAGCAGCTCGGCTGGAGGCATCTGGTTGGGACTCAGTTGGAAGCTTCCAATGGGTCCCACAGCTTTGCTTCTGTGGCTCCCAACTAATCATTTTAATAAAAGTTCTGACTCAAATTCCTACTGTCTGCATCTTGCTGTGTGGGTCTCTGTGCACCACATAGGTATTTCTGAAAACAAAAATTCTTACCACTGAACCTATAGGCAGCATAATGATAGATGGAGAAAAGATTGAAGTTGTCAACAATTTCACCTTACTTGAATCTGTAATTACCACCCTTGGTACCAGGAGTCAGGAAATCAAGAGACATATTGCACTGGGAGAGTGTATATTCAGGGAACTTCCCTAGTTATTGAGGAATAATGATTTTCACTTGAGGGCTAAAACAACAATGAAAAAATCTCAATTTGTCCTATCCTACATCAATCTCACACTTCTGACATACTTCAAGTATGCTCTATCCTGTACAAACCATGTTGTCTCTGACACATCTACGCTCATTACCTCTATCACTGAATCAATCCATCCATCTCATTTTGCCAATACCTAGTATCTCAATATTTGTGTTTCATTTCTTTCTTAACAATGTCAAACTTTCTTGCATTTATGCTTCTCACATTCCATGTTCCAATCACTAGTGTCTGCTTCCAACTGTTTCTCCTTCTTTGTGTCTCTACAACTGAGACTCTAGCCTCAGTTGTCATATTAGCTAGTCTAAGTGTGCTCTATTGTGCATAGGATTTTCAAAGACCTGTTATTTTGGAAGTGGATGGCCAATCCTTCTTCCTCTTCTGTATTAACTTGGGTTGCTATAAATCATACTTGACAGCACCCCAAAGAACAAGAATACCTTTTTAAGGAACACAAATAGTGACCACAAATGTGAGATTCACTTGATGGTCTTCACAGAAATTATATTGACAACATCTGTGTAAATAATTGTTGAAGAAGCTCAATATCATCAATCAAATTTGGATCAGTAGGTTGCTGTGAACTAGACCATCAATTACTCATGTACAAGTTCAAAATTGAAGTTGAAATTGAAGAAAATTAAAATTAGTTCTCAAGAACCCTGAATAGATCTCAACTGAGTTTTCAAACTGTCTCAAGAATAGACTAGACGCTTGGTATATTAATGATTGAAGACCAGATTACCTGTAGGATGATATCAAGTGGTGTTTAAAAGAGGCAATGGCACCTGGGATATCATTGCTAATGTCAGATGTATACTAGCTGAAAACAAATAATCCCAAAAGAGTGTTTATCTGTGTTTAATTGACTATAAAAAGGCATTTGACAATATAAACTAAAATTACTAACACTAAGAATGGGATATCCAGAACATTTAACTGTGCTCAGAAGAAATCTATGTCAAGACCAAGGGAACAGTGTATGATTAAAAACTAAGAAATGTATGCATCAAGGTTACATCGTTTTCCATATCTATTGAATCTGCATTTTGGAAAAAATCTCTATTCTTCTTTCTTTTTTATTGGTTTACTTACAAAGTTTTGATACATGGTATTTCACACCATTCTTCGTTATTATGTTTCACACAGTCATTCACATGCATTATGTTTTATAAAATTAATCAAAATTGGACCTT
>NW_006399892.1:905096-906518 GCF_000299155.1 Elephantulus edwardii | reverse complement strand
CAGCACCATGATAGATGGAGAAGAGATTGAGGTTGTTAACAATATTAGCTTGGTTGGCTCCACAATCACCACTCTTGGCATCAGCAGTCAAGAAATGAAAATATGATTTGCATTCTCAGTCTAGAGACTAGGGTGTGCCTCATCCATGCCATGGTCTTCACAATAACTTGTTATGCATTAGAGAGCTGGACAATGACTAAGGATGGCAAGAGAAAAATTGATGTCTTTGAGTTATGGTACTAGAGAAGAGTATTCAACATGCCATGGGCCTCTAGGAGAACAAACAGGTCTGTCTTAGGAAAGGTGAAACCAAGTTTCTCCTTGGAAGCAAAGATTTTGAAGCTCCGTCTCACATACTTTGGGCACATGGCCAGGAGGGACCAGTCCCTAGAGACAGTTGTCATGTTTAGAAGAGTAGTGCAGGAGAGAATGACTCCTAATGATATGGATTGACCCAGTAACTGAAGTTTTGTAGGTAGGTGTCCTAAATAGTGAGAATGTCTCAGAATAAGTCAGAGTTACTGTGCCTAGTGTTGCTATGAGTCTCACATAACCCGATGAATGCATAATAACAACAAAATGTGTATTGTAATTTTTAGCAAATAAAACACATAATTCTCAGTCTGGAGATAGTTTGTTTCTGTAAGATTTTTTATGACAGTAAAGGACTATATAGATAAATAACATTATTTACATGTCAATAATTTAAGTTAATTTAGAAAAAAAGGGATTTTTATTTTGAAAATTGAAAGCTCTTTTAAAGGAGAAAATAATCCTTATAATATTGCTTCTCATTAGCTAAAATATAGGAAATATCTTACTGCTAGCAGACTTAGAAGGAAGTAAAACTTTCCACTATACATTCAGAGAAGGTCTACATACTTCAGAAATAATTGAAATAATTCTTTGTAGATAGCATCTGTGGGAAAGGAGCAAGTACATTAGACTATTTATTGTAATTTATTATAAGACTTTACATGAGGCTATGAAAATCACTTAACACATCATGTACCCTATAGTGTTATACATTTTGAAACATTTAAAGAACATACTGAGAGACTATCCAAATGAAGTATGGCATAGCTTGGAGAAATAAGATTATTTTTACCTAATCCTTCATTCAAATTTCTTTTTCTTTTATGAAGATTTAACTGGCTTTTAGAAACTCTGAAGATTGCACTGGAGAGTAGAAAAGCAAAATCACAAGGAAGGATTCAAGATACTAAAGAGCTGAACAGAAGATTCTAAAAGGCAGCACGGAATGACAAAGCAAAATATTACAATGAAATGTGAGAGGAGCTAGAGTTGGAAAATCAAGAGGGCCAAACATGTTCAGCATTTCTTAAGCTCAAGGAACTGAAGGGCAATTCAAACCTAGAGTTGCTATAATAAAGGATGCTTTAGGCAGAATATTAAATGATC
>NW_006399892.1:893157-900238 GCF_000299155.1 Elephantulus edwardii | reverse complement strand
GTATGCAAGACAGGTACTCAGGAGACGAAAGAACCCAGTCCAATCTGATAGTTATGCTTTCCTGACCAACTTTGAGCCAAAATAAAACAAGCTAGGAGAATAACGGAGACAAAGTAATTTCCCATGCTTCCTTTTTCATACCAGATTCGCCTCTGTCAACTATCACAGTCTGAGAAATACTGCCCTGAAGCTCAGAAAAGACAAATTGCTTCACGACAGGGTCTTGTCCACTGAATTCAAGTTAGCCTAAGATAATAACAGTGTAGAGAAATAAACAAAGATTTTAATGATGGCATCAGTGTATCAAAGACAGTGTTGGGTCAGGAGTATCTTGTCTTCTGCAGAGGAGACTTCGTTGGGTTTTTTTTACCAGTGTGCTTCAAGTATAGCTTCTACTTGTCTGTCAGAGGACGCTTGCTTGTTACTAGGATATTAAACAGACTTGAACTAAGTCAATTCACAGATGACTATAATAACATATTTGACTGAAATTTTGCAAAATTAAATGTGTCCAGAATAATATTGTTAATTTTGAAAATAGTAGTATGGAATTCTATATATCTTAGTTACACCAGAAATTCCTCTTGTACTCTTGTGGCAAGCACAATTAAGCATCAATAATTAAGAGCATGTGAAGAAGTCTTAGAAAATCTGGGTCCCAAATTTACCAAATATCAATTTAAATTAATATCTCTAGAAGTTGGAATAAGGACCTAACATTTTTTAGCAAGAAATTCATAGTCAAGGTTGACAAAAATTAATGTAGTCCATGCCTTTGAATTGAAATAGAATCAAAAGAACTTGAAATAAATAACACTACAATTTCTTTATAAAAAACTTCAGAGAATATAGGAAAAGTGTCAATTATAGCTTAGGGATGCTTGAATCAAGTCTTAGTTTTTCCCTTATACACTTCAACAGATTTCATTTTCTTCAGCTACAAATAGAGATGAAATTGCCTACCTTACAGAAAACTTGTGAATATTACAGATAATGCATAACATCTAACACATAATCACTTAGTAAATAGCTATTTATACAACAAAAATTTTCTTTGCATGTGCAGGTGGGGAGGAAAAGAGGACAGAGAGTCTCAAAATACACATATTTTGTCTTGCTTTATGACCTGGAGCAATCAATATTAGTCCTTCCATTATTTCCCTTTTGCCTTCAGAAAATTGATTTTGTAATTTTTTTTTCTTAGAAAAGAAAGATGGATAAACTTATTCAAGCTCCTGGATAAACTTATTCAAACTTGTGCGTGTTTCAAGTGAGGTTGATAGATGCTCTTTCCTTGACTGACTTCAAACTTAGATATGTATCTTAGTTAGCTAATGTTGTAAAAGAAATACCACAAATGAGTGACTTCAGAAATATACATTTATTTTATCTAAATTTAGGAGGTATATTCTACTACGGAACCCTACAATGATTCCATCACACTGAAAATGAAACTGATAATCAGCCACTTAATATCCTAATCAAAAGGATCACAGTTTGAACCCATCAGCTATTCCTTAAAGGATGACAGTATTAGAAATCTAACAGAAGTTAACATGTCTAAGAAGGCCTCAATGTCAGTGGGTTTTGTTATGGGTTAATATCTTTTCCAACTCCAAGGATCTTAATTTCCTATCATTGGACTGAAAATAGACACCAAGACAGTATTCTAGTCATTTCCACCAAACAATATCTCAGCAATGTCAAGATAAAAGTTTTTAAGACATTAATGTTTCATTTGCTGATAAGAGGACCTAGGACCTGGATGATATGAACTACACTTTCTAGCTTGAAATCTCTATGCTTATATTGTCCTTCCCTATTCATTTACTTACATCATTGAGTCTATTCCAACTACTAATGCATCTCTGTTAGGTTTCTAGGGTTCTAAATCTTAATAGAAGAAATTGCTTATCCTTTACTGCATGGAGTTGCTGATGAATTTGAGTCATTGGAAAAGTGAAGCATTTTGGTTTGTACTGAACAATGCTGTATCCTACACTACCAGGATAAATGATACCTTTATGGTGTTAGTGAGGAGTATTGAGTATACCAAGAACTGCCAAAAGAATAAATAAATTTGTCTTGGAATAAGTGCAGCCAGAACGTATATAGTGAGATCTAGTCTCACATACTTTGGGCACGTTGACAGGAAGTACAAGTCCTTAGAGAAAGACTTCATGCTTAGAAAGGTAAATTGTCAGTAAAATATAGGTAAGTGGCCAGCAAAAATCTTCAATGAGAGAGATTGGAATGAAACTCAGTATGGTAGAAATTCTTAGGATGCTGCAGAATAGGATACAATTTTGATCAGTTGTTCAGAGGATCACTATGAGAGTGTGTCCATTGGATGGTGTATAGCAAGGACAATATCATTTTTGTTATTTATCTAATATTATGAAGGACTTTTCCTTAAGTATTATTTTGAACTGATGAGCAAACTGAAATCACATGAGAAAGAATTCTTGTTGTTAGGTGCTGTCGAGTCGCTTGTGACTCAGCGACCCTATGTACAAGAGCCTTAAAAGTCATTCTATCCTGTGCCAACCTAGCCATCTCAAACACACTCATTCCCACCACTCCAGTCACAGAATCAATCCATTTCATTGAAGGTCTTCCTCGCCTTCGCTGCCCCTCCACTCTGCCAAACATGATGTCCCTCTCCAAGGACCTGTCCCTCCTTGCAACATGCCCAAAGTATGTCAGACAAAGATTCAACATCCTTGACTCCAAGAAAATATTGTTGTTGTTGTTGTTATGTGCCGTCGAGTCGTTTGCGACTCATAGCGACCCTATGTACAACAGCCCTAAACAGTGCTCTATCCTATGCCAATTGTGTTGCCTCTGACACACCCATCCCGATTACCCCAGTCACTGAATCAATCCACCTCATAGAGGGTCTTCCCCTCCTGCACTGTCCCTCTACTCTACCCAGCATGATGTCCCTCTCTGAAGACCTGTTTCTCCTTACAACATGTCCAAAGTATGTCAGACGAAGCCCCAGAATCCTTGCCTCCAAGGAGCAGCCTGGTTTAACCTTCTCCAGGATGAATCTGTTTGTTTTCTTGGCAGTCCATGGTACATTCAATACTCTTCTCCAGCACCACATCTCAAAGGCGTCAATTCTCCTTCTATCCTCCCTAGTCATTGTCCAACTCTCTGATGCATAACAAACCTAAAAATACTTAACTATATAGATATAGGAAACAAAATGTTAACATATCAAATACAGTATTTCAATTCTGGAGTAAAAGTTAAAACTTTTATTTGTATACATGTAACATGAACTATAATTGTTTGTTATTGTTGTTATATGCCATCAAGTCCCCTGTGACTCATAGCAACCCTATGTACTACAGCTCTGAACTCTGCCCTATCCTGCGCGAGTCTCACAGACTCTGACATACTTATTCCCATAGTCCCAGCCACTGTATCAATCCATCTCATCCAGGGTCTTCCTATCTCATGATGTTCCTCCACTCTTCCAAGCATGATGTCCTTCTCCGAGGACCACTCCCTCCTGGCCACATGCTCAATGCATGTGAGACGGGGCTTCAATGTCCTTCCCTCCAAGGACAAACTTGGTTTTCCCTCTCCTAGACATATCTATTCATTCTATAGGCAGGCTATTGTATGTATGTTCAATACTCTTCTCAAGCACCACAACTCAAAGACTCCAATTCTTCTTCTGTAATCTTTAGTCCTTGTCCAGCTCTCTGATGCATAGTGGGTAATTGGAAAGCCCATGACCTAATCAGGGGCACCTTAGTCTCTAGACTGACATCATTGCTCTTCAGCACTCTGGAGAGGTTCCTAACAGCAGACTTCCCCAATGCAATTTGTATTAATTTTCTTTAACAAAAACACTTGCATTATTTTTTGTGGTGTTTGGCACATACATTTTCAGAGTGAGTCAATCACAGTTTTTATCAATGTGTGCAAATCTCTGTACCAAAATTTATTTAAGAAATTAGTTACTGTTAGGTTGTGAGAGGGTGTTTTGCCATATTTAACATTTTACAAATGATCAAAAAGAAAGAATGTTCAACTTGCCAGTAATTAGAATCTTTCCCATATGCCATCATATCCAGCCAACTGGATACATTTCAAAATTTCACAATCAGTGTAAGTGGATAGAAATGTGACAGACGGTATAGGCAAATGTAAAGTCATATTTTTTTGGGAAAATTATTTAAATTACATTTGTATGATGGTAAAAATCAAAAGAAACTGATTTAATGTATTCTTTCAAATCTTAGCAAATAATTTCAATTAGTCAATAAAGTTATGTAATAATTCAATCTAAAAGGATTATAAAATGGGTATTACTGGGAAAATATGGGAAAATAAACAAACAGGTTTATCCTAGAGAGGATGAGACTAAGCTACTCCTTGGAAGCAAGGAATCTGAAGCTTGATCTGATATTTTTTACATGTTTCAAGGCATAGCCAGTCCTTGGAGTGGGACTTCATGGTTGGGGGTAGAGGGACAGCGCAAGAGAGGAAGACCCTTGAGGAGATGGATTGATTCAGTGACTAGGGTGATGGGGGTAGGTGTGTCATAGACAATAAAATAGTCACAGGATAGAGTAGGGTTTAAGGCTGTTGTACATAGGGCCACTAGAGTTGCTGGCAACTTGACGCACAAAACAACATAACAACAATGATAACAGTAAACACTAAGCATCTACTTTGAGCCAGACTTTGTAGGTATTCATGTACATTAGTTATTAGTGAAAAATAATTTCTAATTTGATATATGGTAAAACCAAGATTTTAATTAAAAGTAGTGATTTTTTTGCTGATTATTTTAAACAAAGAAATGGTCTTATTTACTTGTGGGTTTCTCATTTGTTAATGGGGCACAGATTCTCTGGATTCTTCATGTTGAACTTTGAAGTGAAGGGGAAAGAAGGGAAAGGGAGTCCACTTTCACACTTTACTAATGGTCCTGAGTCAAAGCTCCATGGCTTCTTGTTCCGTTAGAAGATATTTTCCTGATGTTTACTGCCCTCTGTACTGCAAAGTGTTTGCCAAGGTGGATCCAGTGGGGATGGCTAGCTGAACCCTGAGGCTCCATCCTCCTTCACTTCCTTAGCTGGCAGTTATATTTCCCTTTTGTCTCTGGAACAGGGTTCAGGGTTCAGATCCGGTGTAAAACTCAGTGTTAAAGTTATCTATAGGAAAGGGAGCAAACCTTGAGAGAATAAACAAGTGAGTTACAAATAGAAGGGCTTTGGAGGTGTTACTTACAGGTGTACTGAGGGATAAGGTGGAGGAAAGTGGCCTAGATAAAATTCTATGTATATCCTAGGCAGTTTTCCCCAGTGACTTGAAGGCTTTTCCCAGCAGTTGGACGGCACACCCTGAGGTCTGAAAAACTCACCCAAAGGGTCCAATAGCTCATCCTGAGGGCCCAAAGTTTTCTCCAGGGGCCAGATGGCACAACCCAAGGGCCCAATGGCTCACCTTGAGGGCTGAATGGCTCACCCCAGGGACTGAACTGCATACCCTGAGGTCTGGGTAACACATTCCAGGGGCTGGGCAACACATCCCCCTACCAAAGCCCATCCTCCTCACCCACCCGAGGTCTGGACCCTGTGCATCATTGAAGACCATGGCCAGGGACAGCACCCCCAGTTCTGGCTCCACCACCATTACCCCCTACCTTCCACCAAGTGGTCAGACTGCAATTTGAAGTAGGCTTCACTGCTCTCCCCCTTTATAAATGGAGCAGGGGATTTGAGAGTGGTGAACAGACACTCCCTAGGCCTAAATAGTTCTTGGCAGCATGAGTAAAAAAATGTGTTGTACTGAGGATATGTGCCGTCTTGGATATGTTGCTATTGTTAAGTGTCATCGAGTCATAGACAACTCATAGCAACTCTTATCAATCCATTGTGTTAATGATCTTCTTCTCTGGCCTGTTCAAGGAAATCTTCACTGACAGAGAGATACTTTCCCTTATGAAGACCTTCACCTCCCTTGGCTCCATGGTACCACCGCTGCTGCTGTTGCCACTTCCCCCCTGCTCCTGCTCTGGGGGCCCAAGGCTCTCCAGCTATGCAGGGGATCTGCCACACCAGCTGTGAGGCCCAGCGCTTGCCGCCTCGTCTGGGTTAGGGGCCCCTGGGCCTCGACCATGGTGGACCCATAGAGAGACAACAGCTGGCTTGGTGGCAAGCAGAGGGAGGAAGCGGGACCCACCCATGTTCCCCTCAGAATCTCCATCCTCCTGTTGTTCAGCTCTGGTCCACACTGATGACACATTTAATCTGTGTGCCCTGCTTCAGCGCGGCCAGCTGGGCCTCCTACTCACCATGCCAGGTCTCCTGCCACTGCCATTTTAGTTCTGAGAATTCTTTCCAGAATGAGTCTATTCTGTAGCAGTGTGGAAGTTCTGCTGCACCAGCCTCAGGCCCACTGCCTGCTGTTCATTGCAGGTGATGGTTTCCCTGGGGTCTGGCTGCGGGAGCTGCAGAGGTGGGGTGGGCTTGGCAGTAGAGGGCTGAGAGCTATGAGAGTTGCACATTCTTCTTTGGGAATCTTTGATCTCTTGATGTTGAGCCTCGATCCATACTGAAGACCAGTAATCCACTATTTAATTGTTCAATTATCAGTAAATAGAGGGCTGTAGAGGACTCTGGTGGCCTGTTTCTATGTGGCTTGCTATTCTGTAACTACTTATGTTGTTTCCACCACAGCTACCATCTTGGTTTTCCTCTTCTTTTTTTCCTTTCTTTTCTTTTTTAAAGTACTGATTCTTAGAAAGAAATGACTGTTCTTCTCCAGGGGACATTTGTCATAGTTGATTGTGGGAAAAGTGCTACTGAAAGCTGATAGATGAAGAAATAAGGTACTGATAAAGAGCCTATCATTCATAAGGCATATGCTACACCAAAATAAAGAATTAATTGACCTTCAGTTATGTCTGACTTTCAAGTAGGTTAACTTCTCAATCAAGTCATTTGATGGCTGGGGCCTTTTCTTTAAGTCAATTTTGTCTCATAAGTCAGGCTTTTTTTGACCAAGTCATTTGGTGGATTGGAGCCTCTTGTTTAAAGTAGTTGGGACCCAGAAG
>NW_006399892.1:876881-892893 GCF_000299155.1 Elephantulus edwardii | reverse complement strand
ATAAAAATAATGCCCTAAAATATAATACTTTTAGACTATTCTCTCCCCCATAGAGTTCAATGCTGTAAACATATTTCATCCAGTTTTTCTCAGTCTTACCCCCATCCCAATGAGGTCTCTTATTTAAACAAATTTAGTCCCACCATGCAGACCTTTTTGATCAAATTGTTTGGTGGCTGGAGGCCTCTTATTTAAGCAATTTTGGGATCCTGAAGGTGGGCTTTTTTGTTCAAGTCATTTGGAGTGCTTGTTGGAGCAAAGATGATAAAGCTTCATCTCACATACTTCAGTCAGGTTGCTAAAAGGCTAGTCTTTGGAGAGGGACATCATCCTTGGAAAGGTAGAGGGGTCAGTGAAAGAAAAGACTATCCTGAAAAAGGTGGACTGATACAGTGACTGCCACAATGAATTCTAGTATGTCAAAAAGTGTGAGAATGGCACAGGATAGGACATGGTTTAGATCTGTTGTTGTTTATAGGGTTGTTATGCATCATACTCTACTCAATAACACATCACAACTAACAATACTTTTATTAATGATTGAAAACTAACTGATTGGGGAAAAAAGAAAATAAAACAAACCCCTCCAAACATTTACTAATGACGTCTCAGACATGGATCTCATAACAGAAGCTTACAGAATACCATAGGGCCTCTACTGATAACCTCATTGCAAAATGGGCAAATGACATGAAAAGACTTTTCACAGTGTAGGATATTTCAATGCCAAACAGTCACATGAATTAATGGTTAAAATCATTGGCAATAAGAGAGATGCAAATAAAAACCACAAGGGCAGTGGCAAAGTTTAACAGGACAGCAAGCAATAAATATTGGAGAGGATGTGGAGAGATTGGAGGTCTCTGTGGATGGGACTGTAAAATGGTAAAATCACTCTAAATGGCAGTTTAACTTTTCCTCATAAAGCTAAATATCGAATTTCTGTAAGACTCAGCTATTTCACTGCTAGGAATATACACAGAGAACAATAGAACTGAGATACAAATGGAGATTGTACATCAATGTTCATAGCAACGTTATTCACAATAGTAAGCAATGTAAACAGCCCAAATGGCTAGCAACAATGAATAACCTGAGAAATTGTGGTACATTTGCACAATGGGATATTATGCAGCACTCAGAAGCAATGATTTTAAAGAAAATACTATATAACGTGGGAGAGGATAGAAAACACTATTCTGAATGTACTAATTCAGTCTCATAAAAACAAACACTGCATCAGACCATTACTGTAAAACACAAAAACAAAAAAAGAAAAAACCACAACCCAAAACCAAATAGAAGAATAACTAGTAAGATGTATATAAATGTCCAAAAGGAAAGGGGATGAGGTGAGGGACTTAAGGTGGGAAGGGGAGGATATCATGGGGTCACAGAACTTCGTAGGTTTAAGGAGCGGACAAAACATTTAAAAAATCTGGAAAGAGTCAGTAATAGTGAGCAGGTGATTAATCTTATAAGACACTATGTATTTGGTTATATGAAACACAATGTAAGTGAATGAATGTTTGAAACATAACATACATGTATGAAACACAATGTATACAAATTTTGTATGCAAATAAATATAAAATAAACTTTTTAAATAGTGTGAATATTAAGAAAAACTCTAAATATCAGGCTGAATTGAAGTGAGTTGGGGAGAGGGGAACCCAATAAATACTCGGGTGTTGTGGTTTTTATTGTTGTTGTTGTTTTGTTTTTCTGTGCAGGCTATTATGTTCAAAATAAACACTTAAAAGACCTCAATTCTACTTACTTTTTCTTTTGCTAAAATGTAATGTAACTTACTTCATGTCAAAATTCACATTTAGCGTTTCTTAAAGTTCTAGAATTCATAACTCCTATGCCCAGTATCCTAATTTAATTTTCCTCATTTATTTTAATGAATTTTGTGCATTTTGATCCGTGTCCTAGCTCCCACTACTAAATAGAAAACTCAAAAACTGCTTTTTAGTAGTTTAGTGAATAAATTATATGACTGTCAGGTTTAACCCATGATTCAAATCAGCCTAAAAGTTATTTCAAAATTTCCCTAATGTGACTCAGAGGTAGTAATAGAAAATACTCATTGATTTGTTTTGTTTTGTTTGTCTTATTTTAGTTTCTGAAGTCAAACAAAACCAGTGCTTTTATTTTTATCTTAGAGCAAAACTTACAAATGACGTATTTTTAGGACATTCTCAGATTTGTTGAAAGCATTTTTGACATTTGTATCAAAGAATTTGTGATAAAGTTAATATATTCAGGTGCTCACCAAAAAATGTGTATGTAAACAATTAAATGAGATTTTCTATCAAGATTTTTACTCATTTAATAATTTATATGGGAAATTATTTAGATATTGTGGCAGTTTATGATCTGAGTCTTTAACATGTAGTAATTCAGCATCCAAGCTTTATGTTATTAGGACATCCTTGATAAAAGTTATTTCCCTGCCTCCCCAGTGTACCTAATATTCTCTTAAGCACTTCTGGATTCTGAGCTCTTTGTGTAGTCTAAAGAAGGTATTGCAATCACAACCATGTACTGATTGATGACGAAAGCCTCCAGTAGCAATAAAAAGCTGTCCTTAAAATTTGAAAAAAAAAAAAAACAACAAAAAACCAACTCTAAATAAAAAATCATAATGAAGAATTTTGTCCAATGTTTTAGTTGTTCTCTTTGAAATATAGAAATATTTAACAGACCGACAAAGGTTTATAAACTTTGTTTAGGCAAAACTAATAGAAAATTAATCTAGCAAGAAGATTTTTTGCATGTTCCCATTAATGAATTTAAGGCAACTTGTGAATCAGCATTGGTGGAAGATTCATCAACAATCTGTGTTATGCAGATTACACAACTCTACTTGCTGAAACTGAAGAGGACCTAAAGTGCTTGATGCAGGATGTCAAGGACTGCAGCCTTCAATGTGGATTAGGCTCAATATCAAGATGACAAAGATTCTCACCACTGGGGCAAGTGGCAGCATCATGATGGATGGTGAAGAGATTGAGATTGTTAACAGCTTTCGTTTGCTAGGCTCCATAGTCAACATTCTTGGGCACCAGCAGCCAGGAAATTAAAAGGCATATTTGCATTGGGAAAGTCTCCTGTTAGGGACCTCTCCAAAGTGCTGAAGAGCAATGGTGTCTCTTTGGAGACTAAGGTGTGCCTGATACAGGCCATTGTCTTTACAATCACTTGCTATGCATCAGAGAGCAGGGAAATGACTAGGGAGGATAGAAGGAGAATTAATGCCTTTCAGCTGTGGTGTTGGAGAAAAGTATAGAATATACCATGGACTGCTAAGAGAATGAACAAGTTCATCCTGGAGAGGATTTAACTGTGCTGCTCCTTGCATGCAAGGACTCTGAAGCTATGTCTGACATATTTGGATATGTTGCAAGAAGGGACCAGTCCTTGGAGAGGGGCATCATTCTTGGGAGGGTGGAGGGACAGTGCAGGAGAGGAAGACCCTCTATGAGGTGGATTGATTGAGTGACTGGAGTCATGCAGGTAAACAACATTGTATAAAATGATAAATAAACCTGAATCAGAATGTTACGGATTTTGAAAATATTTAAGTTGGCTGTTGTTTTTGTGGTTGTTAGGTACCTTTGAATTGAGTACAACTTATAATGACCCTATACACAGCAGTCCTGAGTCCTACCCCCTCCTGTACTGTCATCCTCATGGACACATGTGAGCTCAATGCTACAGTCACTGAATCAACCCATCCCATAGGGTATCTTTTTTCGGTATATGTGCAAGTAACTGCAAAGACCATTGCCTGGATAAGGTGTACTTTAGTTTCTAGACTAACATCACTGCATCAGAGAGCTAGATAATGACTAAGGATGGCAGAAAAAGAATTGATGTTTTTGAGTTGTGGTGCTGGTGAAGAGAATTGAATGTCCCATGGACCACTAGGAGAAATAATAGGTTTTTTGGGGGGAGGGTGAAATAAAATTTGTCCTTGAATACTAGGATTTTGAAGCTCCGTCTCACATACTTTGTGCATGTGGCCTAGAGGTACTATATTTTGGAGAAGGACATCATGCTTGGAAGGGAAGAGGGATAGCACAGGAGACGAAGACCCTATACTAGATGGATTGACATGGTAACTGGGGAAATGGGATGATTAGGTGTATCAGAGTAAGTTGGACTGGTTCAGGATAGGGCAGAATTCAGAGCTATTGTACATAGAGTTTGTATGAGTTGCTGGTGACTCAATGGTGCATAACAACAGTAACATTTTTCTCATTTTTTCCCTTTGCTCCCTTTTACTTTCTTCCTTCAACAACAATGTATAATAAACATTATGCTGTGGAGGAAAATGAATAATTTTTTTTCAAATATTTGAAATTGCATGAAATCAATCTATTCACTCAAAAGTTATATAAAAGTTGTGTAATATGGAAAAAATAATCAACATTATTGAATTTCACATGTCGTCATCATTTAAAACACTATGTTCTATTATGTGTATTTTATCATAGTTAAAATAAAAAAGTAATTATAAGGCAGTATTTTAAAAGTACACAAACAATGAAGAAATTGTTCCATTTAGTTGAGAACATAAAGGCAGGTTATTAGTCTGTTGAGTAAGAAGTGAAAAAACTTTTCTATACAGGGAGAAAGAGACTTTAGTGTTGGGAAATGTTGGGAAGGAAGGGAAGGCCTCTGTCCAGTACAGATCACCTACCTCTGGATAAGTGCAAGCCTCCCAACGGCCTTTAATTCGGGGTAGAGAAAGCCCTCCTGTGTTTGGCCATAACAAGAGAAAGTTTGTCACCTGGGAAGATGGCTGCTGCATCTGTTGAGCTGGGCGTAGTCTGCACAAGGCTGAGGTTCTCCTATCCAATCTGCATGTCCCATGTTTGCAATTCCATCCTATACTGTCTTCCTATTTACTTGCTCGTGTATAAGTGTGCTGCAGCCCTCAATAAAGTTGAGCTGGATTGACTTTCTGAATAGCTCCCGGATTGGTGTGTCTTTGTCATGCTTACTCTCATCAGGGTTTTGCTGTTCCTGGCCGGTGAATGAACAGCAACACTCCAGGAAGAATAAATGGTCAGATAAAGTAATACTGTTCTTGTAATGAGCCAACAAGTCACCTGCAACTCATAGCGACCCTATGGACAGCTCTGAAGTCTGCTCTGTCCTGAGCCAGTGTCACTGACTCTGATACACCTACTCCCATTGCCCTAGTTACTGTAGCAATCCATCTTATCCGGGGTCTTTCTCTCCTGTGCTGTGCCTCCATCCTTCGGAGCATGATGTCCTTCTCCAAGGATGGACCCCTCCTGGGCACATGCCAAGAGTATGTAAGATGGAGTTTCAAATCTGGCCTCCAAGAAGAAACTTAGTTTCCCCTTCTCCAAGAAAGACCTATTTGTTCTCATGGTGGTCCATGGTATGTATGTTCAAGACTCTTCTCCAGCATCACAACTCAAAGGCATCAATTTTTCTTCTATCCTCCTTAATTATTATCCAGCTTTCTGGTGCATAGCACATAATTGAGAAGACCATGGACTGGATTAGCCATACCTTTGTCTCTAGACTGACATTGTTGCTTTCCATCTTTTGATTGCCTGTCTGCTGGTGTAGCAGTATTTAAAACAGTACAATACTCAGATTTTTGTTGGTGATAAGCTTCCAACTCTTTCTTTGGAAAGTGAGTATGTTTATATTCAGAGCTCTGCTAAGAAAATCTTTCCTCAGGAAATTTCTCATGAGCTCCATCAAATTCTCTTATAGCATGCAGTGTTGGACTGCCCAATAAACAAGGTAAGTCCAGACTTGACTCACATTTAGTTCTGAACTGTAGTGAACAATTGTACATCTTTTTACCACATCTAAGTTTCTCCTAGATATAATTGGCATCACTTTCTTTCACAATGTCTTTGCAAGTTTCTGCAGAATCAAAGCCTCTTAAAATTTACAGGGAGGAATGAGATGTCCAATAAGTCATGTCAACACAAGCTTACTTGTGTTTACTTACTAATTGACATCTTGGCTTCACATATTTTTCACCATATGTTTGTGTTGTTAATACGCATATAAACATGCCGACTTGTTCTTCTCCTTTAAGCCATTTCCTCAGTTGCAATTTTTATTTATTTGTTTGATATTTGATTTTTAATTGTCAATCCCCCAGACTGTAAGAATGATGGGGTCAGAGATCAGGTCATGTCCACTTAGAAAGATATTTTTGAAGATATGATATGAAATAAATATTTGTGGGGAAATGAGATCATGAAGTAATGAGATAAGACATAAAATACTGATGGAGCATTAAAATAATTTTGATTGAGGGAGAATGATGATCCCACTTAGAAAAATTCTTCTCTTGTCTCTGACTGGACATGATCTTAAAAGCCATTGAAAGTCACTGGAGTTTTTCAATAAATATTGACATTCACAATTGCTTTTTCATACTTCAAGATTTCAAGTGACAGGTGAAACAATGAAAATCATTATTACAATTGTCGTATGACATGGATAAGGAAATAAAAACTCCTTCGTTTCAAAATTTCAGGTTAGATGTAATAATAAAGTAGATTTGGGAATAAAATTACCAACAGTTCAAGTGTCTTAATGGTTAAGTGCTGGACTATTAATTTAAAGGTCAGCTGTTCAAACCCAATAGTTACTAAGAAAAAAGTTGTTGAAGTCTGCCTCTGTGAAAATATAAGACCTAGGAAAGCTTATGATGCAGTTCAGTTCTATCCTGTAAGAATACTGTTGAAATTTTACTAGGTGAAAATGGGTTGGGTTTGATTTTTGATGAAATTCTTTTATGAAGTGACTGATGATATAATTCAGGTTAGGTGTGAGAAATATTTTTAAATTTCCCCTCAAGATGATCCAAGTGCCTCTGTGCATAATATAAGCTAATATATATCTTATTCTTCTGAGATAGTCTTCCTTTGAGATAATTTACTGCAAGCTCATCAATGCATTGTTATGCTCTAAATAAAACATATTCTTCAGGCATAAAAATCTTATCTTGACATTATAAATGATGCTGCAAGGGAAATCTAACTACATGATGTATCTGCACATTCTTAAGACAATTTATTATGGTGTATTTGATTTAAAAATGGAACCATAAATTACATGCAACACTAAAAATTATAAGGTTTAATGATGAGCTTTACTATAACTCTCATCTGAGACAAACGTTAGCACAAAAAACTAAATCAGTATTTAATGAATTGACAGAAGATGGAGGATAGGATAGCAGTGTTTAGGAAAGTCTTAAAAGACGTGAAAACATCCTAGATAAAAAAATAAAAATCTGTACCTCCTCCTTTCAACCCTCTGCTTACAGAGAGGCTCTGAAATTGCATCTCTCAAAGGCATGTAAAAAGCTCTAAGGCTGAGAGGATAGCCTTGATCTAAGCACAAACTAGTCTCTGATTTTTTTTAATGCTCCAAATGAGACAAAGAATTAGTAGCTAGAGCATCTGTTCCTGCACATGCCAAACAATGAATAAATCCTGTATATAATGTAGTCACAGACAAAGGAGAGAGTGATCTGGAAATGTAAATTACCAAAAGGATTTTCCCTTGGGTGTTAACAGGTCAGTAATTAGTCTGAAAAAGGAAGGAGACTTGATAGAACTCTATTGAGCATCCAGCCCACCCATTTATACACCCACACTGTTTTCTTTGGGGGAAGTAATTTAATCTCAATGGGAAAATATATTTTCTGGCTTCAATCTTTATTAAATGTTTAATTAAAGTTAATGGAAAGCCTCCATTTTTTAAAAAAAGCAATTAAACCATAGAACACTAGAAAATATTTTTTTGTTCATGGTTTGGTTTGTGGTGTGTGGGTTCTTTTTTTTTTTTTCTTTCTAGCTTTTGGCTGTTACTCTTTTGGAAACAATGGCATCATTACTGGTCTCAATGCTAAGAAAAATCTAAATTAAAGTATATTGCTTTTTTCTTTTCCTAAGATTCCCGAGCTTATGTGGAAGGAAATGATCCTATTTTAAAAAATATGTAGAATACAAACTTTTGAGATAATATTTCATATGGAAATAAGGAAATTATAGTGGTCATTATTTCCTTTATTATGCCATTTTAGTGTTTCTCATAGGCATTAGATGTTCAAGAAAAATTTACATAGCTCAAATGGCAATATAAATTAAGGTACTTAATAATGAAAAATGTTCTGTGAGCAAGACGCCTAGTGGTAAGAATTTGTGCTGCAATCCCAAAGGAACTGGCCTGAAATCCACTAGATGTTCAATGGGAGAAGACGGAATAATCTCCTCTGGTGTGATTAACTGCTTCTGAAAACCTACTGGAGGGTAAGGTATGGGTCAGCGATACACAACAACAACAGGACCTTCTTGGGCATTAAATGAAGACTTGTCTTTCCACTTTGAGGGAGTTCTGGTGGGAAAGTGGACAAAGACTTGTACTGACAACCGAAAGGCAGGTAGCTCAAATCCATCATCTATCAACCCTATGGGGAAAAATATTGCCACTCTCTTTCTATGTGATTTATGGCCTCTGGAAACCTGCTGAAGGGTCAGCTCTGAGCTAGTATCAACTCAATGGGAATAAATGAGGGATTAATTAATGTTTATTTTTTGATGAAGCTCAGAGACAAATAATTTCATTTACTTTTCTGGACTTGTGTGTATAGTTGGAAACTCAGAAAGGAAGAGACTCAATATCTCCTGAGTGTGTCCTTTGTTATTATTGTAAAGTGCCAGCCAGTCTATTACTACACAAAGTGTCCTATGGACAACAAATGGAAACCTTGCCCTATCCTGTACCATTCTCACAATCTCCATCATGCTAAAGTCCAAGGTAGTTCTTACACTTCTCAAACTACAAGCAAGTTAATAGGAATCTCACTTTTTTTAAGATCCTCTACTCTGTATTGAGTCACTATGAGTTGCCTACGACTTGACGGCACTTAACAACAACAACAACAACAACAACAACAACAACAACAACGAGAGAGATAAGTTAGCCTAGTGGATAGAGAGTGATGCTACCAAACCAAAGATGGGAGACTATAATCCATGGCTCTCAGGTCTGTTTTTAATTGTTTTTTTTTTCTTTTTTTGTCAAACATTCTTCTAGGTTTTATAGCTATGGTGTGTATCTTGTGGTTGCTGTGAAGCTAAGCACTGTGACACTGATGTGTCAAATGTGATAATGGTTATCCATGGTAGACAGTGCTTGGTGGTGCTCCCCGATTAAAACAAGCTTGGAAGCAGGAGTGGCATCCACTTCCATAATAGCTTGCCTCTGAAAACCCTATGAACCTGAAGAAAAGATGAAGATCACCCAAATGTTGAGGACTTTTGTTCATAGGGTCGCTATGAGTCACCTACGACTCAACAGCACCTAACAACAACACAACAACTCTGTATGTACCTATAACACTCTTTAGATACCTATTTCATCTGTATATTGAGCAAATCACTTGAGAAATTGAACTATAGGAAGAATATGGCATCAGGATTGAATGAAGAGTCATCAATAACTTGCATTATTTAGATGACACAATACTTTTTGCAGAAAGTAGAGAAAATTTGATGCATTTGTCACAGACGATCAAAGATGACTTCTCACCATCAAGAAAAAAAGAACTCTCCCTTACTACTAGACCAATAGAAAGCATCATGACAGATTGAAGAAATGTTGAAGTTTCTAACAACTTCATTTTACTCAGAATCACAGTCAACACCTATGGTAACCACAGTCAAGAAATCAAATTATGTTTTCTGTTGAAGAAATCTGTCATGGAGTTCTTAAAGGTCTAAAAAACAATGATGTCAGTATAAATACAAAGGTAAACCTGATGCATGTAATGACATTTTCAATTGCTCCCCTATGCATTTAAAATTTGGACAATAAAAGGGGACAGAAGGAGAATCAATCCATTTGAATTATAATGTTGGAGAAAACTATTAAATGTATCATGGACTGCCAAAAGAACAAACAAATTTATCTTGAAGAAAGTGCAACCAGAGTGCTTCCCAGAGGTAAGGATGGTGAAAATTCATCTCACGTACTTTAAATATATTGTCAGGAGGAATTAGTCGTAAGAGGTAGGCATCAAGCTGGGAAAAGTAGAAGCTCAAGAACAGAGAGGAAGACTCTCAAGAAGATAGATTGGCACAGTCACTGCCACAATGAGCTTGAATAGGACAGAAATAATTAAGAAGGCACAGGAGAGGGCAGGAGTCAGATCTGTTGTTCATAGGGTTTTGATAAACCATCTTTGACTCGATGGCATCTAACAACAACTCTATTTATATCCTATACGATAAGGCTTTGTCTGTCTTATGCTCCTGCAAGTAATCAGTACCCATCACAGTAACTCTTAAATAATATTTCAATAAAATTTTGTGTAATGCATGGATGAATGTATTTTACCCAACTTTTTACTATTATTGTTATTGTTATGCCATCAAATCACCTGAGATTCAGACAACCCTATATACAGCAGCTCTGAAGCCTGTCCTGTCCTGATCCAGTCTCACTGATTCTGATACACCTCTCCCCATTTCCCCAGTTATTATATCAATCCATTTAATCCAGGGTCTTCCTCTCTTGTGCTGTCCCTTTGCCCTTCCAGGCATGATGTCTTTCTCCAAAGACTGGGCTCTCCTGGCCACAGGCCCAAAGTGTGTGAGACAGAGCTTCAAAATCCTAGCCTCCAGGGAGAAACTTGGTTTCACCCTCTCCAAGACAGACCTATTTGCTTTCTTAGTGGTCCATGGTAAGTTGAAGACTCTTCTCCAGCACAACTAAAAGGCATCAATTCTTCTTCTGTCATCCTTAGTCATTGTCCAGCTTTCTGATGCATAGCAAGTAATTACAAAGACCATGGCCTGGATCAGACATACCTTAGTCTCTAGACTGACATCATTGCTTTTCAGTATTCTCAAGAAATTCCTGACAGCATATTTTCCCAATACAATTCGTTGTTTGATTTCCTAACTGCTGGTGCCAAGAATGTTGGTTGTTATTAGGTTCCATCATTTCAATCCTCAATCCTGTGCCATATTCACAATCTTTGTTGTGCTCAAGTCCAATGTTGTAGTCAATCTGTCCATCCACTTCATGAAGGGGCTTCTTCCCCATTGCTGACCCTCTACTTTTCAAAGAATGATGTCTTTTTTCTGTGGAGTAGTGCCTCCTGATAATGTATCCATATCATGTGCAATGAAGTCTCAGCATCCTTGCTTCTAAAAAAACCTCTCTGGCTTCACTTTTTCCTAAGACAGATTTGTTTGTTCTTTTCATAGTTCATGGTATAGTCAACAGTCTTTGTTAATACTACAACTCAAAAGCATCAACTCTTCTTTGGGCTCCTTCATTCTTAGAGAGTTTTGATGATGTAGTCCAAAGCCAGTTGTTTTACTAAAGACGATACCTCTCTATAGTTTAAAAGCTATCAGCTGCTCTTAAGGGGGAAAATAGGCAGTCTCGGCCTCAGAAACCTGCTGAAAGGTCACAATGAGTCAGAATCAACTATTTTGTAATGAGTTTTGAATTGTTCTCATTGTTCTTATATACTGGTAAGGGTATGTGGCTGTGCTTAAAGCAATACTTTCTCTGTTGACTCTCTCAACTAGCATTTTATTTTCACTGTCTATACAGTCAAATAACACTAACAGTACATTAATTTAGACAGGCAGAGTAGCTCTAAAACATGATAAGGAAAAATAATAGTTTAGATATTGTAAGTAATTATTTTTAGCTTAATTTGTCATTTATGCTTAATTTAATATACATGGTACTATAGAAAGAGAAGTAAAATGGATATGACTTTTAAGCTTACAATCTCTTCTCCTAGTTAAACAACTCCAGGATGCCTTATCATGTTAGAAATTGGCTGGGCTACATCACAAAATTAGAAACCAAAATGACTTTTCTGTGAAAACCTGCAAACTCCCTTCTTCTCTGGAGTAGAGATAATTAGGTGGACTTCCTTGTCCTACTTCCCTTAAATTGGACCAAACCAAGAGCCTATTATGCTAGCAGTGTATTTAATTGAGGGAACTTACTTGCCAATTGAGTAAGAATGTGAAAAACAAGATGTAAAAGACAAATGGCAAACCTTGTGGCAGGTGAAAGAAGAGGAGGTTACAAACGAGGTAATGAAAGGTACAAACTGCAAAGGGCCGTGTGCTGCTACATTAGAAATAAGAAAAATAAGAAATGTGGGGGGAAAATAGACTGAGAAAGGCAAGCGGAATAGGGAAAATATTGGAAATAGAGTAATAAGTACAGATTTAACGTTCAAGGACACGGAGAATTTTTATTTATGTTTTTTATAAGAAAAGATGAACTAGAAAAGAAAACATTGTGAAAACTAAAGAAACCATTGGTGATTATATTTTATGAAACAAAAAACATTTTGTCTACAAATTTGTGGTTGTATTAGCTGTTGTCTGATTGATATTCACACATGGTAACCCCCATATAGAGGGGAACTGTAGCCTTCACAAGAGTGGGTGGATCACAAAGCATTTCTCCCATAGAGCTTCTAGGTGGCTTTGAACTATCAATCTTTCACTCAGCAACTACTGTGTCAACAGGTCTATGATTAGTACACACAATACATACTGAAATTGTCACTTGTTATGTGTCATCGAGTCAACAATGACCCACAGCAACCCTATGACCAATGGCTCTGAAACTTACCCTACCCTGAGCCAACCTCACTGTCTCTGACACACTGGACCCTATTGCCACAGTCACTGTGTCAATTCCAATCCATTTTATCCATGGACTTCCAGTTCTATGCTGGACCCTCTACCCTTCCAAGCAGGATGGGCTTCTCGTGCACTGGTCCTTCCTTGTGACATGACCAACTTTCCTTATCATAATAAGGATCTGAGGAGACTTGGCAGTACAGTGGGCTAACCATTGGTCTCATGGTGAAAAAATTTGTATCTTAAATGGAGTTCCCATTTTACGGGGGAAAAAAATGAAGACCACAGCCTGAGAAAACCAAAAGAATAGTTCTGTATTGTCATAGAGTCCCTATGATTTAGAATGGACTCAGTAGTAATTGCTTTAGCTTAATTTGTTTTAGTTACAGGAACCCTGTGATTTTGAAAAGAATTTATTCTCATTAGAAGGAGAATTGATGCCTTTGAGCTGTGGTGCTGGAGAAGAGTATTGAGAATACCATGGACTGCAAGGAAAACAAACAGATTTGTCCTGGAAAGGGTTAAACCGGGTGGCTCCTTGGAGGCAAGGATTCTGAGGCTCCGTCTAACACACTTTGGACATGTTGTGAGGAGAGACAGGTCCTTGGAGAAGGACATCATGCTTGGGAGGGTGGAGGGACAGCGCAGGAGAGGAAGGCCCTCTATGAGGTGGATTGATTCAGTGACTGGGATAATTGGAATGGGAGTGTCAGAGACGGTGCGATTGGCACAGGACAGAGCAGAGTTTAGGGCTGTTATACATAGGGTCGCTATGAGTCACAAGTGACTCAACGGCACATAACAGCAACAACAACATATGATAATCCTTCCTAACATCAGATTTCAAAAGCATCAACTCTTCTCCAGTTTTCCTTATTCAAGGTCCAAGATTTTAAATTAATACGAAGCATTTGAAAATACCATAGTTTCGGTCAGAGACACTGGTTTTAGCTGGTCTCTTACTTTCTAGGGCTTTACAGGGGTCCTTGACTGAAGACACCCCAAATGCAATATGTCTTTTGATTTCTTGACTGCTACTTTCATGGCTGTTGATGGTGGATCCAAGTAAAATAAAATCCTTGATAATGTCAATGTTTTACTGGTGGCACAGATTATAATAACTAGACTACATTACTTAGTCATATTATAGCCCCAATTCTTTAATATAGCATGATCGCTATTAAATGCAACTTCATTTAAATGAACAGTTGTTCATTAAACTTCAATAACATCATAATTTTATTATTTTCTATACACTATATTAGAATTTGCATTGCCCACCATTTAAAAGAAATAGGCTACTGTGATCATGAAACACGCCAGTCTGAAGTTTAAAGTACTCATTTTAAGTAGATCTGAATGGGAATGCTCATAAATGCTTGTGAACTGAAGCTGGAAGTGACTTAATCTAAATCACAGCATGACTAATTTCAGTAAATTTTCCTCACATAGGCAGCAATTCACCAGAGGCCATATCTGTGACAATCTTTTTCTCTAGTCTGAAGTTGTGAATGAAGCCTTTGTTAGAAAAACCAAAAAAACCAAAACAAAAAAAACCCAAAACACTTGACCAGTGTGAATAGATAGTGGGTATACGTCTGAGTCATGTACTCCCTGATTAAAAATATTCATTCCATGTCATGAAATACAGATTAATCACCAACATCTTCATTTTCAAAGTTTTGAAAAGAATTAATTTTCAGTTCTTCATGGCTAATTTTTTTGTATGAGTACTGAAAACTTCAATTTTGCTCTTTTGGTTAAAAGTAAGATGCCCTAGAGGAGCTCTGGTGGCCTAGTGGTAAGGAGCTGCAATTACAATCCCAGAGGCACAGGGTTCAAATCCACCAGATGCTCTGCCGGGGAAGGAGGGACAATCTCCTCCTGTACCAGTCAGATCTGATTTGATGGTACACTTAAATAAAAATAATAAAATAAAAATGAAAAAAAAAACCAAACAGTAAGATGCCCAATGATACAATAATTAAATTATTAGCTGCTAAACTAAAGATTGGTGATTTGTGGCATCAGGATCGGTGAAAGACTCATCAACAACGTGAAATACATAGATGATACACTCTAGCTAGCTGAAAGTGAAAAGGACTTGAAACTCTTGCTAAACAGAATCAAAGCCTTCAATATAACTTACATCTCAAAATCAAGAAAACAAAAATTCTCACCACCAAACTAATAGGTAACACCATGTTGTTGTTGTTGTTGTTATGTGCCATTGAATCAATTGTAATTTATAACAGCCCTATGTACAATAGCTATGAAGCCTGCCCTGTCATGAACCAGTCTCACTGACTCTGAAACACCTACCCGCATTGCCCAAGTTGCTGTATCATGTTAGATGGAGAAATTTTCATTTATTTCATCTTGGTTGAATTTACAATCAACATCCTTGACACTGTTGTTGTTGTTGTTGTTAAGTGCCATCTGGTCGAGTACTACTCATAGTGACCCTATAAAAAGCGTATCTGAACTCCATCCGATTCTATGCTATCCTTATACTTCCTGACACACTAAAGTCCATGGTGGCGGTCACTGGGTCACTCTACTTGGTTGAAAGTCTTCCTTTCCTTAATTAAGCCTCCACCCTTAAAAGCATCGTATCCTTCTCCAAAGAATAGCTGCTCTTAGCAACATATCCAAAGTATGTAAGATGAAGCCGCATCATCCTTGCCTCCAAAAAGCACTCTAGCTGCACCCTCTCCAAGATATTTTGTTCCTTCTTCTGGCAGTCCAGGGTATTCAGTGCTCTTCTGCTACACCACAGATCAAAGACATTAATTTTTCTTCTGTCATCCTTATTCATTGTCCAGCTCTCAGATGCATAGCAAGTGATTAGAAATGCCATGGTCTGAATCAGATACACCTTAGTTCACAAACTGACATCATTACTCCTCAATGATTTAGAGAGGTCCCTGACTTCAGACTTTCCCAGTGCAATGTGTCCCTCCTTGTTTTCTGACTGCTGGTACCTTTTATTTGAATCTACAATTAATAACCTTGGTACCATCCATCATGATGGTGTCTATTGGTCCAGTGGTAAGAATCTTTGTTGACGTTGAGATTCAACCCATATTGAAGGCTGTATTCCTTGGTCTTTGCAACAAGTGCTCTAAGCCCTCTTCACTTCCAGCTAGCAAGGTTGTGTTATTTGCATGACTCAGATTTATTGATGGCTCTCCCTCTGATTCTGATGCCACATTCCTCTTCATAGAGTCCAGCTACTCTGACAATTTGTGAGCATACAGATTGAATAGGTGTGAAAACAAACCTGACGCACTCCCTTCTTAGTT
>NW_006399892.1:871299-876174 GCF_000299155.1 Elephantulus edwardii | reverse complement strand
AGCAAAGGGAAACTTCCAGAAATTCAAGTTGGATTCAGAAAAGGACACTGTGTGAGGGATACCATTGCCAATGTCAACTGGATCACGCCTGACAGCAAGGAAAGATGTTCCTTTCTGGGTTTTATGGGAATACAAATGGTGTTTTACTGTGTGGAATAGAACGAAGCATAGATGATTGAGAATATCTATATACACAGAAATCGATGTTTGCTCATGGCATTATGTGGCATATTCTATGGGGAGTAGCAATGCTCACCCAAAGTCTGCAGTTCTCTGGTAGTTTGAATTCACCAGTGGCTCTCCAGGAGAAAGATAGCAATCTCCCGTGCAATTTGCAGCCTCTGACATCTGGCTAAAGGGTCAGTTATGGGTTGGTTTCAGTTAAATGACAATAAATAGTAGAGATAAGGGGAAGTAAGATTGAATGCATTGGAGACACTAAACTTCTGTTAAGAACAATGCAATAAAGAATAGTTAATAATGATTGTTACAAATCCAATATGTTTGCTACAGTGAAAAAGATAATCAAAAGATTACTATGATAAAAAAGATTATTATGTGTTCTGGATGGGAATGACAAATGCATATAAGTCTGTCATAAATGAGAGTGGAGAAAAACAGAGATTTTCATTTTCCCTATCTCAATATTAAGATTATTTCATTCTGTAGAACCTTCACATGGCAGGCAAATTTTTCATATTTATTCTTCCTTGTTAAGGCAAGCTCATTAGTTTCTCTAGAAGATCTTAGCAGTAACAGACATGCAGACCTAGATGTAATATTGACCCAGAGTGTCAAGACACAATGCTGTGGCTTCTAAGATGATTTTAAATGCTGTTGTGGTGTGTAATATGGATTCCTGAGGGTTGTCATGAAGTATATTTTCACAAATTAAGACTCTAGGAAATTTAATCTGCTCTCTTCATATAACTTCATGAAGGTCTAACTGTTATTAAGGTTTCTAATGGCCTGGTCAACTTTATACTGGTGAAACAAGGCATGGAGAAATAGGAGTGAATCAATAACTCAACAAAGCATGCAATAAAGTATACTTTAATCTCACAATCTGTAGAGGACAATTTGTAACCTTTAAAGCGTGCAAGTTCCATATCTGAAGCTGATTCTTCTTCACCTCTGAGGGGATCCATTCAGAAATAGTGAATTGGGAAGTGCAAACACTCATATCCTTTAGCACAGAAGCAGGGAGAAGAAGAAGGTGGGGGGAAAATGTAACCCTCAGTAGCGTCAGTAAAATACAGATGCTAAGAAAAACCCAATTCTTAATTGCATGCAATGCAAAGAATTGTTTTAAACTCAAAAGAGCAATGAAGAAAACAGAGCAGATTACAAAATATATACTATTTGTCATCTAGATGACAAAAAAGTCAGAGAAGTTAAAGATTTCTCCTTGAACTGGAGTTTTCCCTGAGCATCTATGTTTGGCTTTGCTAAATGAGAGCATAGTCAAACAAGAGACAAAAAAATAACACATATAAAATCCATTTGCTTGCAATATCTTTTCAAAGTAGTATGTGGCCATGTAGATGTTTGTATTAAATTTACATCATTTCCTATTTGCATAATAATATGTTAATTTTACTTGACAGGCATTTCTAAGCTCTGAAAATAATTAACTTTGCAATTAGAGATTCTCCAGAAAGAGTGAAGGATTTTTAATTCTTTTCACCTTTACCAAAATATAGTAATCCAGCTGTCAGATTATTTTACCCTAAAATTAGTGAACTCAGGACTACTGTTAATGAATCTCAGCTGTCATGTTCTCTAAGTATTTTTCCCCCTTGTTTAACAGAACAGAACATTGGAACTTCAATATGTAATTAAAGCTGAAATGATTATTCTATTGCAATGGATAAAACCAGTGCCAAAATTCAAGTTTTGGAAAAGCATACAGGTAAAAGAAAAGTGTTAAAACTGATAGCACTTGCTGTACCTCATATATTTTCTTGAAATTATTAAGAGTCCAGAAACTATGCAACAAACTAGAAGGGAGAACAGATGCACTAAATGTATTAGGCCACTTACCTAGGAGGTAAATTAGATAGAGCGACACAATGACAAACATTTGACTAAAGTGCATCAGAGCTGATGAAGATGACACAGACTAGGGCAGGGTTCTGTCATTGTTCATATGGTCACTATGAGTAGTAGTCAATTTGATGGCATATAACAACAGCATAACAACAACTAGAAGGTCTCATAAAACCACAACTCTAGACCTTCAAACTATGAGATGTTTGGTTGTACATAAGGAACTTCAGAGAGCTATAGTAAGTACTTATTGTATGTCATCAAGTGAGAACCAACTTTTACCTGACATTCCAGTGGGCTTTCAGAGGGAGTTAATTGCACAGGAAGAGATGGACCATCCTTCTCCTGAAGAGCAGCTGGTGGATTTGAACTGAGTGACTTTAGGATTGCAATCCAACTTTTTCCTACTAGCACATATTGCAAACCCAAAAGTACACAATTTGAATCCAAGCTGGTCTGTGGGATAGGCAATCAACTCTTATGCAATTTACTGCCTCTGAAAACCTGCAACTGAGTCAACTATAGGTTGGTTCCAACTCCACGTACACAGCCGGGAGTTTCAGCAATTTCTCCAATTTCCTTTATTCCTCTCCTTTCTCTCTTTGCTGTTTATCTACATTTGCCAATGCAATCAATTTAAATATTTTGCTAAAGTAATTTTTAAGCCTTATCCAAAAATTAATCTCAGATGTTTTCTTTAAAATTAAGAATATCTGTTTTGAGAATAGTGCTTTGGTAAGTAACATGCAATACTGATGGAAGTAGTAGGAAAGAAGTGAAGATCGACATTGCATTAGTCAAATCTACTGCAAAAGAACTTTTTAAAGTGTTAAAAAGCAGAGATGTTACTTGGAGGACAAAGGTGAGCCTGACTTAACTTCCAGTCTTATAAATAACTTCCTATTCATGAGAAAGATGGGCAATGAATTAGGAAGGCAGAAAAATGGATTCTTTTAAATTATATTAGTGAAGAATATTTAATACATCATGGTCTGCCAGCAGAACAAAGAAATATATCTTCAAGAAAAGCTAGAATGTTTATTTTTTTAATAAAAATTTTTAGAATGTTTCTTACATGCAGGATATCAAGGTTTTTATATTGAACTCTTCAAGTTAGTGAAAAAAAGAGAAAAGTCCTCAACTAAACAGTTGCAACAATGAATTAAAAAATGCAACTACTGTCATAATAGTACAGGTTGGAATTTCTTGTGAGTTTTACTTTATGGAAGAACTTAACAGAAGCAATAACAACAAAAAAAATAGATAAAGAATATAATTTATAACAGCCCTTCTAAAGATTAGATAGAAAACTTAAAAGGGAGACTATTTTAATGGAGAATGTCAGCAGATCAAGTTGTACAGCTTGAAGAGGGTCATATATGTCACTGATGGTTATGAGTACTGCAGTGTTGGAGTTCTACAGTGTATATTCTGAGCCAAACTCACAATATCTGATATACCCAACCTTATTGCCACAATCACTATGTCAATTCATCTCATGGAAAGTCTTCCTCTCTTGTGCTGGTCTACCTTTCCATTTATTATATCCTTTTCCAAAGGCGTCTCCAGGCCACTCATGGCAACAAGAGCAAAGTAAGTGTGACTGTGTCACCATCCTTGCATCCAAGAAGCATTCTGGTTTCACTTTTTTCCAGCATAGTTTTGTTTATTCTATTGTCAGTACATGGTATTTTAAATGCTCTTCTCTGGTACCAGAACTCAATGGCATCATTTTTTTCTTCAGTCAACCCAATCATTGTCCAGCTGTCAGATTCATAGCAAGAAATTAAGACCAAGACCAAAATCCAAGACCAACTCTTGGATCAGGCTCACTTTGGCTTTAGGCTGACAATATTGTCCATCCTCCCTTTTGGGAGATCTTTTGATTTTCTGAGTGCTATTGTCACTTGTGTTGACTGTAGATCCAAGCAAGATGAAATTGTTTGTAATTTCAATCATTTCTCAATCTATCATGATGCTGTCTACTGGCCCAGTGGTAAGGATTTTTTTTCTCGATGATGAGATACAATCCATATTGAAGCCTGTAGTCCTTACTGTTCTGTGGAAAGTGCTTTAAGTTTCGTTCATTTTCAGCAAACATGGTTGTATCATCTGCATAATGCAGGTTGTTGATACATCATCCTTTGATCCTCCCACCACATTCTTCCTTATAAAGTCCAGCTTTTTTAATGATTAAAGAAACTTTTAAGATATACTAAAGGCAAATAGAAGGAAATTAATATTTCCACCAACATTTGAAGTTTGAAATTGATCCAACATACAACCAATTTCAATAATAATAGTTGGTGACATGAATTGAAAATTTAGAAACAAGAAAGAAGGAAGGGTACTTCATAAGTAAAGGCTTTAATATGGAAATAAAGTTGGTGATAAAATGACAGAATTTTGTAGGGTCAATAATTTATTCATTGCAATACCTTTTATAAAAAAACACAAACGGTGATTATGCATGGGCCTCTCTCAATGGATTACACAGAAGTCAGACTGATTACATGCGTGGAAAGAATCATTGGAAAAGGTTATCAGTTGTGTAAACCAGTCTAGGTTCTAACTGTGGAAAAAGCCATTGGGATTCTTCTAGAAGAACAAAGAATTCAGAAAAGGAAACCATGACAGCAATACCCTTTACAATAGCCAACCACAAATCAAGATATTGGGGAGTGAACCTAACTAAAAATTAAAAAAAAAAAAACACAACAAACTATGCAAAGAAAACTACAGAGTATTTCTGCAATTTTATAAAATTTTAATGGTGAGCTCTAGTGGCCTAGTGGCAGGAAATTGCACTGCAATCCCAGAGGTGCG
>NW_006399892.1:864342-865995 GCF_000299155.1 Elephantulus edwardii | reverse complement strand
CATGTCTGTCTCCTGGCAACATGTCCAAAGTATGTGAGGAAATGCCTCATCATCCTTGCCTCCAAAGAGCACTATACAACATATGAATGTGAAAACTGGATCATGAATAAGGAAAATCAGAATTGATAGGCTTAGTTGTGGTCTTAGTCAAGAGTTTTGAAGTATCATAGACTATCAAAAGACCACATAAATCTGTCTTGGAGAAAGTGAAACCAGAGTGTTAGAAGCAATGATGTTAGAACTTGGCCTTAAAATCTTTGGGCAAGTTATCAGGAGTCGTTGTTTTTTTTGTAAAATGCATGATGCTTGGAAAAGTATGGGATCAGCAAAAGGGAGGAAGACCTTACTTAAGGAGATAGATTGACACAGTGACAATAACTCTGTGCTTGAATATGATTGAGATCATTAGGAAGGAACAAAATAGGACAAACTGGCAATCTTGTTCAGGTGGTTGCTATGAACAATTGATGATATGTAACAACATGTAACAATAATTGCAACTACTAACATTGATGCAAATACTGTGTTTGTAATTTTAGGAAAGGAAATATTTTGACACTTTATTTCTGCCAATGGAATCTCAAATTTCACTAATGTGACTGAAATGTCTTCATTTCTCTACAAGTGAGCATTTAATCTGCAAAGTGAGAGAAATAATACTGACTTTACTGACTTTTAATTATTAAAAATTGTTAAGGTCTTAATAGATGCAAGTTACTACACAAATACAAATGCTAAATGAGGTAGTGAGTCTTGTGAGATATTTTTCTGCTCCATTAAAACATTGGTTGTTAGATCTCTGAGGGAAAAAAAAATCACTTCATATTACCATGGGAGAAAGTATATTAATGAACTATGGTAAAGTGCATTGATTTTTTTTAAATGAAAAGATGTATTTCTTCTATGTAAAGTTTAGGATTGTTGGGGAGACAGCATAATAGTGATAATATGCTTAAAAATGCATGCCCTCAAAGTGACTGTTGAAATACTGAGTTGGTTGTTGTTGCCAAAGCCTAGATTGATCTTCTTTTCTAAGTAATGCTTTGTTCTGTATGTACTAACAGTGCTCAGACCTTTCATTTATAGAGTCTCTATGAGTCGTCTATGACTCAAAGACACCTAACAATAATAATGAGTACAGAGAGAGAGCTACAAAGGCCTAGTGGACAGAAAGTGATGCTACCAAGCCGAAGGTGGGTGATTTTAATCTGCAGCCCTCAGGCCGGTTCAAAGTGTTTTCCTGTCAAACATTCTTCCAGGTGGTAAAGTTCTGGCCTGTGCGTTGCTGTACAGAGGTAACTCGTGGTTGCTGTGATGCTGAGCACTGTGACAGTGATGTGCCAAATGTGGTAATGGGCACCCATGGTGGACAGTGTTTGCCGGAGCTTCCTGACTAAAACAAGCCTGGAAGCAGGAGCGGCATCCACTTCCAAAATGGCTTGCCTCCAGAAACTCTATGTATGAATAGTGCTCAGGCCTTTCGTGCATAGGGTCGTTATGAGTCGTCTAGGACTTGACGGTACCTAACAACAACAACAATGCTTTGTTACAAAAATATTTAGGTGTTAATGTTATTCACCTAAAACTTGTTCTTGAGTTGGTTTTTAAATTCAGGGGGGATAAATTCAGGATCAAATTTTGATTCCTGTGGCT
>NW_006399892.1:860390-863901 GCF_000299155.1 Elephantulus edwardii | reverse complement strand
GCAGGAGGGGATTGCCCTCTATTGAGGTGGATTGATTCATTGACTGGGGTAATCCGGATGGGAGTGTCAGAGACAGTGCTATTGGCACAAGACAGAGCAGAGTTTAGGGCTGTTGTCCATAGGGTCTCTATGAGTCGCAAGTGACTCGATGGCACATAACAACAACAACAACAATTGAACTTCTCCAAGATCCCTAACACAAATGTAACTGATGTGACTCATGCATACCACCAGGTGAAATCCATGAATATAGCCTTCATTTATGTTTCTTATAAAAGATATTTACTATGAATAAATCGTTGATTGCCAGAATTCTATCATTCTATCCCCAGCTTCATTTCTGTCACAAAGTCTGTATTTTCTGCCTACTGATTCTTCTTCCTGGTTCCTAATTTTCGCATTCCAGTCATCCATTATTATTAATGATTCTTGGTTGCATGTTTGATCGATTTCTGACTGCTATAGTTGGTAGAAATCATCTATTTCTTCTTCTTTGATTCTTGTTGGTGCATAAATTTTAATGATAATGGCATTAAAAGGTCTTCTTTGTATGTGTATGGATATTATGCTGTCACTCACAATATTGTATTTCAATATGGATCTAGAAATAACCTTTTTAACTATAGCTGTGTCCCCATTTATTTCTCATCTTTCATTTCTATCCTTGAATCCTAATAAATGAAGAGCAGACAAGCTGTGGGGAGATAGCAAGAGTGTCATTCATGAAGAAAATACCATCATGGATGTAGACATGGATGTAAACATCAGAGAAGAGACTCTGAATAATGCATTAGAGCACAAAAAAATCAAAGCAAAGGGAAGAAATAAAAAAGTTAAGGAGCTGAATTAGAATATTCCAAAGACCAGCTAGGGGAGGTTAAGCAACGTATTATAATGAAATGCACAAGGAGCTGGAGTCAGAAAATCAAAAAGGTAGAACTCTCTCAGTAATTCTTTAGCTGAAGGAACCAAATAACAAGTTCAAGAAGCAAGTTTAAATGCATAAAGATACCTTAGGCAGAATTTTCAATGATTCAGGAAGCAGTAAAAGAAGATGGGACGTGTATATAGAGTCATTATAACAAAAAGAATTGCTGTAACAGAAGAATTTCAAGAAATAACATGTGGTCAAGATATAATGATGATGAAGGAAGAAGCTCTGGGTGCTCTGAATAATTTGGCAAATAATCAATCCCCAGGAATTGATGAAATACGAATAGTTGTATTACAATAAACAGATCCTTTCCTGGATGTGTTCATCAAGTTGTACCAAGAAATCTGGAGGACAACTAGTTGGCCAACTGGCTGGAAAAGATCCATGTTTATTCCCATTTCAAAAAAAGATGACCTGACAGAATGTGTAAATTATTGAACAATGTCACTAATATCACACAATAGCAAAATCTTGTTTAAGATTATCCAGAAATAACTAGAACAGTATATTGACAGAGAACTACCAGCAATACAATGGGGATTTAGAAGAGGTTGTGGCACGAGAGACATTGCCAATGTCAGATGGATCTTGTTAGAAAGCAGAGAGTACCAGAGCAATGTCTCTCTGTGTTTCATTGACTATGCAAAGGCATTTGACTGTGTGGATCATAACAAATTGTAGCTAACCTTGCGGAGAATGAAAATCCAAGAACATTTGATTGTACTTATGTGAAGCCTGTATTTGGACCAGGATATAGTTCTCAGAACAGAGCAGGGAAATACTGCATGGTTCAAAATCAGGAAAGAAGTGTGTCAGGGATATAGCCTGTCTCCATATATTTTCAGCATGTATGTAGAACAGATAATTTGGGAAGCAGGGCTTTATGAGGAAGAATGTGGCTTCAGGGTTGGAGGAAGACTTATCAACAAGCTACATTACACAGATGACACCTTACTTTCTGAAACCAAAGAGGAAATGAAGTGCTTGCTACAGAAGGTCAAGGACTGTAGTCTTCAATATGGATTGAAGCTCAACATTAAGAAGACAAAGATTCTCACTAATGGTCAATTGACAGCACCATGATAGATGGAGAAGAGATTGAGTTTGTTAACATTACAGCTTGCTCAGCTTCACAATCAACACTTTTGGCACCAGCAGTCTGGAAATCAAAAGATGTATTTTATTGGGACAATCTGCTATCAGGGACCTCGTCAGAGTACTGAAGAGCAATGGAGTCAATCAGGAGACTAATGTGTGCCCAATCCAGGCAATGATCTTTGAAATAACTTGCTATGCATCGAAGAGTTGTACAGTGATTAAGGATGATAGAAGAATCAATGATTTTGAATTATGGTGCTGTGTAAGAATCTTGAACATACCTTGGATTGCCAAGAGAGGACGAAACCAAATTTCTCCTTAGAAGCTAGAATTTTTAAGCTCCATCTCACATACTTCAGGCACATAACCAGGAGAGACCTGTCTTTGGAGAAGGAAATCATTCTTGGAAAGGTGGGGCAACAGTGTGGGAGAGGAAGATCCCTGAGGAGATGGATTGATACAGTAACTGGGGCATTAGGGGTTGGAGTGTAGGAATTAGCAAGACTGGTTCAGGACAGGGGAGGGTTCAGGTCAAGGAAATACTGCATGGTTCAAAATTGGGAAGAGTGTACACCAGGGAGGTATCCTATCATACATTTTCAATCTATATACAGAACAGATCATCCAGGAGGCTGGACTCTGTGAGAAGGAATGTGCCATCAGGATTGGAGGAAGAATCATCACCCTGAGTTATTTAGATAGAGGACACAATCTTGCTTCCTGAAACTGAGGACTTGAAGCACTTGCTGCAGAAGGTCAAGGACTGCAGCATTCAATATGGATTGAAGGTCAACATAAAAAACCAAACCAAACAAACCAAAACACCCTAACAAAACAAACAAACAAACAAACCCCAAAAAACAAAGGTTCTCACCACTGGGCCAATTGGAAGCACTATGATAGAGAAAGTGACAAGATTGAGCTTGTGAATAGCTTTAGTTTACTTGGCTCCACAATCAACATTCTTGATACCCTCAGCCAGGAAATCAAAAGATGAATTACATTGGGAAAGTCTGATGTTGGCAATCTCTCCAGAGTACTAAAGAGCAATGATGTCAGTCTGGAGACTAGGGTGTGCCTGATTCAGACCATAGTCTTCACAATTATGTGCTGTACATGAAAAAGCTGGACAATGACTAGCGATAATGGAAGGAGAATTGATGCTTTTGTGTTGTGGTGCTAAAGAAGCATATTGAGTATACCGGGGATGGCTAAGAGAACAAACAGGTCTGTCCTGGAGTGCGTGAAACCAGGCTGCCTCTTGGAGACAAGGATTCTGAAGCTTCATGTGATATACTTTGGCTATGTTGCAAGGAGGGACCAGTGCTTGGAGAGGGACATCATGCTTGTAGGGATGGAGGGACAGCTTAAAAGAGGAAGACCCTCGAAGAGATGAATTGATTCTGTGATTGGGGTAATGAGGTTAGGTCTGTCAGAGACAATAAGGCTCACAGAAGATAGAGAAGGTTTCAGGGCTGT
>NW_006399892.1:859616-860290 GCF_000299155.1 Elephantulus edwardii | reverse complement strand
ATACATACATACATACATACATACATAAAATTACTATCTTTGTTTCAGAAACAAAGGAGAGAAGGAGATTATTTTAGTAACGTACATTAAAAAAGGTGGTAGAACAAAAAATATCCACTTGTTTGTAATTCTTTCCAGTGTCTGAACATTTAACTATTCCTGACCTTTATTTGCTTTCATACAAAATAGAAATTTGTAGAAGAGTAGATGTTATTGAGCTTCCATGGGATTATGGGGTAATTGATGACATGTTAGTCATTATATATACTTAGTGGATTTTGGATTATTTTACCCCACCTAATATATAGAGACAATGACATTAGACAAATATTCATTCTTCATCATTATTACTCCTTTTTTAGGAAAAAAAGTTCTTTATTAAAATGTCAAGATAATTTGTGATTTTTAAATATTTTTTTTAATTTTAATGAAAGTTTACAGAGACTTTGGATTTTCAGTCATTCATTGTTGCAAAATTTCCTCCCTGTCCACCCCTTTGCCCAGTTTGCTTTTCTCTTTGAAAGTAAGGAAAAAAATTCATTCATTCATAACCCCCATAGAGCACTCCACTAAGCAGCTTTCACTCTGAACTCTTGTCGTGAAAGTTGTACCTAATCATATATTCTTCCTAAACATTTCTCTCCCTCATCTGTTTCAATGCAGTATACATTATT
>NW_006399892.1:853785-858731 GCF_000299155.1 Elephantulus edwardii | reverse complement strand
CTATGGTCAACTGATTTTTGACAAGGAGACTAAATCAGTTAATGGGGAAACCACAGCTTTTTAAACAAATGGTGTTGGCAAAAATGGAAAACTATCTGTAAAAATCTAAAGCAAGATCTACACCTCACTCTATAAACAAAACAACTCAAAGTGGATCAAGACCTAATACTAAAACCAAGGGCTATAAACTTCATTAGAGAAAAGCTTGGAAGAACTCTAGAAGCCCTAATCCACAACATGAACTGTCTTCCAAGCATCCTGAAAAACCTACCCCCAGGAGAGGATAAAATCGATAAATGGGACCTTCTGAGAATCAAATGCCTATTCTCATCCAAAGACTTCTTCAACAGGGTGAAACTCTTAGACATGTATGTCTTTTCTAGTTTCTACTACTTTGCTGTTCATTACTGTAAACTCGGCCTCAATGCTCGCAACGTTAACGGGCAATGGAGCAAAGTGTTGTTCAATCCTGCATCGTATTTATCATCACCAGTGATGAGATCCTTGTGATTCTTAGGCTTTTCACTGGTCAACTTTCACATTAAGGATGCCAGTAATCCTTTTGTCCTATTCAATCTTAATATGCAAGAACCATTAACCTGAATGTTTCCATTCCTATTAGGCAGTGTGTCCATTGGGAATCAAACCTGGATCACATGCATGGAAATCAAGCTTTCTACCGTTTAAACAAAAATACCCTCTAACTGCTTTAAGAATTTTTTTCAATTCTTTTACTATCAAATATCTCATAATTCCTCATTTTCATTTTATTTCTTATTCTTTCACATGCTCTTAATCTCATTGTTTTGACCCAAATGCAACAGCACTGTCATTTCCATTGTACCAACTTGGCCATAATGCCACATGTAGAGTTCTGCTATCTTTCTCTTATTCTTCCAAGCATTTTCTGGAAAGCTGCTGTGAGGGCTCTCATGTCCTTGACTCATTGTGGCCTGACAGTCCTCGGCAATTGATATTTATTGTAAGACCCATGCCACCAGTAAGAAATGGATGAAGACTAATGTGGGCCAGCTCTGAGGTCCAGCTGTATATGTCATGTTATCCGGTAGTTGATGATCCTCATTCCCACAAATCTGTAAGGACAATGTGCATCATGTGTGACTACATAAGATAGAGAATCAGAAATTTCCATCCTCCAAGGATACACATTCGCCCTTTTCACCTGAGACAACAGAGCTTTTAGCATCCTGGTATCCACTCACTCAACTCAGATGACATTTCCTTTGTCATCTGGGTAATGGATGTACAATAACCTTATGGAAGTGTTAAAGTGTGTCTCTCAAGGCACTCCGGGCTTGCCACTATTTCTAGTACTTTTAGAAGATGACATGACTGATGAATCAGACCTAAATGGAGCCATAGGCACTGTCAGTTACAAATTTGCAGCGCATACACTGCTGCTGTCTCATGTGTCAGAAACACAGTGCACTTTCCCCCCTCAGACCGTAACTTAAAGTTAATTTCAGTTTTTTCTTAGCAAATAAAAAAAATTGGCTTATTATTGTCATAATAATGTAATTCAGAATTACTATAGGGGTTTATTTTTCAGACTGCCTTGGGTACTTACAGATAACAATTAATGAATGTGTGAGGAATAGTCAATAATGTCTATAAATTCTCAGGGATCTCTGGTATCTGGAAAAATCAGCCTAAAAATTTAATTTTCATAAATATTATGTAAAGGTAGTTTGTTTATTAGACTAGAAGATAGTGTAGAATTTGAAATCATGCAGAGTTCATAGGCTGTAATAACATCATATTTTAGCTTAAGATAAACACATAGAATAAAATGTCTATCTCGGGAGACCATTAAGAATATTAATGTGACAATAAATAGAAAATAAAAATACTACCATTGTCACAGAGTATGCTCTTTCCCAACATCAACTGTCCAAAGAAAAAACAAGAAAATATGTAGAAAAATTACTAGAGATGCTCATGAAAGGATTGAAAAACTTAACACATGCTTAATACTTACAAAAATGTATATATACAAACATATCTTAACTCTCAATATCAAAGTTTCTTCAGTATCAAGTTGAGGAAAGATGTTGCTAGGTACCATTGAGTCATGTATGACTCGCAGCAAAGCTATGAACAGCAGATCTGAACCCTCTCCTATTCTATCCCATCTTCATCATCTCTGACATACTTGAGTCGCTTGTTAAGGTAATTGCATCAATCTATCTCATTCAGGGCCTTCCTCTACTTCTTTGACCCTCTCCCATTCCAAACATGAAGTCTTTCACCAAGGAATAGCCTCTCCTAGCACCATGTCCAAAGTATGTGAGATAAAGCTTTGTCATCTTTGTCTCCAAGGAGCGCTCTAGCTGCACTTTCTCCAAACTGTTCATTCTTTTGGCAGCCCATGAGATAGTCAGCACTCATCTCCAACATCATAGTTCAAAAGGATAAATTATTTTATCATTCTTATTCTTTATCTAGCTTTCAGATGCATAGCAAGTGATTTGAAAGACCATTACCTGAATTAGGCACACATTAGTCTTCAAGCTAATTTCACTGATTGGTAGAAAATTGGAGAGGTCCTTGAGGGCAAACTTGCCCAGTACAATACATCTTCTGATTTCTTGGCCACAGGTACCAAAGGTGTTGATTGTGAATTCAAGTAAAACGAAATAATTGAAATATAAATATTTCTTCCATATATCATGATGTTGCTTTTGGTCCAGTGGTGAGGAGTTTTGCCTTGTTAATATAGAAGTGCAATGCATATTAAAGGCAGCAGTCTTAGATCTTCTTCAGCAAGTATCCAAAGTCCTTCTCAATGCTCAGGATGCAAAGTTGTGTCATCTGTATAACGTAGATTGTGGATGAGTCTTCCTCTGACTCTGACTCCTCGTTTTTCTTTATAGAGTTCCGCTTCTTGAATGATTTTCTTAGTGTACAGTTTGAATAGGTATAGAGAAAGAATGCAACCCTATTGCACATCTTTCTTGATTTTAAACAATGTCGTGTTTCCTTATTTTGTTCGGCAAACAGATTTTTGGTATGTATAGGTTTCACATGAGCACAATTAAATGTTCTGGGATTCCTATTTTCAATGTTAGCCATAATTTCTCATTATCCACAAAGTCAAATGCCTTTCCATTATCAGGAAAGGATGCAAAGAGTCACAGTATTAAAAACCAGCAAACAAACAAACAAACAACAACAACTGGTTGACACTCTCAAATTTCTCAAATTTCAGAAAGCACTGTATGAATAAGAACCAATGGTAATGGTGGAATGAGTTCAAGCTTCACTGAAGGCATTGGGAAAAAAAAAGACTCAGGAAGTAATTGGATACCTGTGACACACTCCAACTTCCAATTAACAGATGCAGTCCTGGATATACTCGTCAGTTTATGCCAGGAAATTTGGAGAATAACTCCTGATCCACTCATTGGAAGTGATCTATATTTCTTCCAATTCCCAAGAAAGTTGAGCCCACAGAATGTGGAAATTCTTGAACAATATAATTAATATCACATGCAAGAAAAATATTGCCAAAGATTATCCAAAAAAGGCTAGAGTAGTACATTGATGATTCAGATGGATCCTGGGTGATAGCAGAGAATATAATAATAATGTGTATTTGTGTTTTATTGACTATGCAAAGATTGGTTCAGGACCATGAAGGGTTCAGAACTTTTGTACATAAGGTGGGTATGAGTTACAAAGGACTCGATGGCACATAATAACAACAACAACAACAACAACAACGCTTTTCTACAGATATTGCATATGCTATTTAGTTTGTATGAACTTTAATTTCTATTTGTAGTATTGAGGAAGGGAACTCTGGTGGCCTAGTGGGGAGAACCTGCTCTGCAGTCTGAAGGCAGCTGCTCCACAGGAGAAGGATGGGTGATCTCCTCCTGGGCTATTAATTGCTTCTGAAAACCCACAGGCGAGTCCACCATTGGTCACGTCTGACTTGATGGTATCAACAATAACAATATGGAGGATAATTACATTTCTATTAATGCTCATTTAAATATATATATGTATATTTTTTATTTCTCATTGGCAGCCTTATAATAGATTTTCCTTTTTTTCATGACCCTATACTTCACTGAGGATGATAGCCTTTTCCAGTAATGAGTTCCTCTTGATGCCATGTGCAAAATTAAATGAGAATAAGCCTCAGTATCCTCAATTCTAAGGAGCATTCTGCCTGTACTTTATTCAAGACAGATGTATTCATTATTATAACAGTCCATTGTATTATATTCAGTATATTCTGCCAACACTCTAGGTATTCAAAGACATCAATAATTCAAATACATCAATACGCTCATGTTGTTAGTGAGCCTTTATGCTATATTAAAGTAGTATTCTTCTTCTTAAATGTAAGTTTCTCAAATTATTTTCAAAGTATACAAGTTGAATATGTTGCTGTGTTCATGTATAATCGAGTTGGAGCTGCCCCCCAGAGCAGACCCTCTAGTGGGTTTTCAGAGGCTGTTAATTACGTGGGAGGAGACTTCTCATCTTTCTCTTATAAACTGAATATATATACTGCAGAGATGTGTACTGCATTTGTATACATCTGGCACATATCTTTCCAGATTTTCAGATGCTATCTTATTCTATTTTAATGATTGTTTCTTAGTCTGTGGACAGTTTTCATACACTTACTAATCTGTGTACTGGCATTCATACCATTTATTATTAGTTAATTATATCAATAGTGATGCCTGACTTTTTTAGTCACTAGTCGCAGGCTACTCGATGGCACATAACAACAACAAACAACATCACAAACGTCTTTATAATACACTTTCTGTCAAGAGGCATCTAACATTAGCAGTGACTGCTCTATATCTTTTTAGAATTCAGCTTCAATTTCCAAAAATTCTCAGTTGATATACTGCTGCAACCATCTCTGAGTTAACTTCAGCAAAATTTTCTTTATATGTGAT
>NW_006399892.1:815459-852905 GCF_000299155.1 Elephantulus edwardii | reverse complement strand
CCCAATCTTTATTTTCTAAGCAGTACATTGAACTCTTCTGCTCATTTCTCTTATTTCATCATTTCTTCCTTTCACTTTAACTTCTTCTTTTGTTCAAGAGCAAGTATTAGAGTGTCTTCTGACATCTATTTTGTTATTTTTCCTTCTTTTTAAATTATCTTTTTTTCTTTACGTATGGTGTTCTAGGGGTGATCACACAAGTCACTGGATTGATAGTGTCCAATGCATCAAGTCTATTATTGAAATGATTTCTAAATTGAAGTAGGTCATACTTAAGGAGGTACTTTGACTATCACTGATTTTATCTCCACTTGAACTTGTAAAAGGGTGGTTGATAATGTTTCACAGTTCACCTTTGGCCTTCTTTCATTGGTGCTACTGAGCTTCTCCACTGTTTACATTTCTAAGTTCCTCTGTCATTTGTAAGGTTTACAAAGGTCTGATTTTAAAGACGTGGATAGCTAGTTCTGCTTCTTGGTCTGTCTGAGGTTGGAAGCTCCACAAAAATTAGACCACACTTTTATAAATGAAGGAATTTTTCTTTTACTTTTCAAAGAGAAGAGTGATTTTGGGGGATGGGTGGACAGAGAGAAAAGTGCAAAAATGAATGAATGGAAATTCAAAATCTTTGTAAATGTTCATTAAAATTAATTTTAAAAAGTAAAAAAAATAGAGCACATTTGGTGACTCTTCTGGTATTTGAGATATTGATGACATATCTTTCAGCATCAAAGCAGTATGTAAAACAGTGCAGAAAAGTGACAGGCATATGTTGTACGTATAAGTGAAAATCAGTAAGCATACATCTACACAAGCTATAAAACAAGAATAACACAATGCAATTCATAAACATAACAAAGGAACACTGTTGTTGTTGTTTAATGCCGTCGAGTCATAGACAACCCATAGCGACCCTATGAACGAACAGCCTGAACACTGTTCGTACATAGAGTTTCCAGAGGCAAGCCATTTTGGGAGTGGATGCCGCTCCTGCTTCCAGAAAGGAACGCTACGTGGATTAAAATCAAGAACCATGTGTTTCAAGACTTTATCCTTTCCCCATACCTATTCGATCTCTATGTCAAACACATGATTAGAATTGCTAGACTATGTATTTGTTGTTGATTGCCTTCGACTTGAGCATGACTCATAGCAACCTTATGAACAAAAGGTCTGAAGCAGGAGTGGCATCCATTTCCTAAACAGCTTGCCTTCAGAAACTCAGTGAACTTTGTTGATAGTTGTAGAGGAGCTTCAGGCTGGGCTATATAAATAAACATATCCAGTCAGGATTGAAGGGAGACTCATCAACATCCTGCATTATGTATATGACACAATCCTGTTTGTAGAAAGTTACCAAAACTTGACACAGTTGCTAAAGAATATCAACGACAACAATTTTCAATATGCGTTACATTTCAACATCAAAACGCAAAAATCTTCACCACTGGCTCAACAAGCACCATCGTGACATGAAGGAAAAAAAACACCCTAGAATCAATGTCAATGTTTTAATTTGACATGAATCCACAATCAACACCCATGGAAACAGTAGTATAAAAATTAAAAGAGTTGCTAAATTGGGAAAATCATCTATCAAAGAAATTTACAAAGTACTAAAGAGCAAGAATATCAATTTGAAGATGTTGTTCTTGTTATGTGTGGTCGAGTTGCTTGTGACTCATAGTGACTCTATGGACAAGAGCCCTAAACTCTGCTCTATCCTGTGCCAACCTCACTGTCTCTGACATTCCTACTCCCATTACTCCAGTCACTGAGTCAATCCATCTCATCGAGGGTCTTCCTCTTCTGAGCTGTCCCTCCACCCTCCCAAACTTGATGTCCCTCTCCAATTATGAAGATTAGGTTACACCTAATCCAAGTTATTTTTTTTTTCAACTGCTTCCCATTTATCTGAAAGTTGGACAGTGAATAAAGACAACAACAGAAGAATTGATGTCTTCAAATTGTTGTGCTGGAAGAGTTGAATATCCCATGGACTATCAGAAGAACAAACAGACTTGTCTTGGAGGAAGGGCAAGCTGGGTGCTCCTTGGAGGCAGGGATGGTGAAACTTTCTCTTATAAATTTTGAACAGGTTTTCATGAAGGACAAGTTTTTGTAAAAAGTTATAATGGGAAAGGTGGAAAGTCAAAGAAAGAGAGGGAAGTCCTTAACAAAAGGACCATTATCTACTTCTACTTACAGAGTTGACTTAATTCACTTGTATTCTATGTAATGAGTTCAATGTATTTAGAATCATGCAGTTGGGGGGGGGAAGTAGTCACATGGATTAAAGTAATTTGTCTTGCAAAATCATTTTATACAATCTCATTCGTACAGTCTATTACACAAGTATATTTTCCAACTATTGATTTTCCCCCCTTTTTTCCAGCATTTACATTGCAGTCACAAATACCATAAAAGCATTTTTTTAGATTTAATTTTTTTTAATAATTTTAATTAACATTTACAGAAAATTTGGATTTCCATTCATTCATTGCTGCTCTTCTCTCCCCGCCATAAAAGCATTTTTAATTGCATGGTTAATCAATATAGACATCAGAGATTTTTAGAAATCTTCAATTTCTTCAACTCTGCGTTGGTTATTGGTTTGTAAATTTAAATAATACCCATATTATTGTCTTCGCTGTTATTGTTGTTGTGGTCAGATGTTAACGAGTTGAGTATGACTCACAGTGACCCTAAGGACAGCAGATCTGAACACTGAACATTGAGTGTCCTCATCACTTCTGACATACTTGAATTTATTGCTGCAATCACTTTGTCAGTGCATCTCGTGAGAGTATTTACCTACTGTCCACTTTTCCACTCTTGAGGTCCCTCTCCGAGGAATAGTTGCTCCTAACAACACACGTAAAGTATGTGGGATGAAGTTTCACTATTCTTGCCTCCGAGGAGGGCACTGGCTGCATGATCAGCAACACTAACATTCTATATATCTTTAAATGTCCTTCCCAATGATGAAAAAATTAATTTCTTTTGAATTATGTTATTCCTGCATAGCAGACCATAGAAGTGTTCAATTGAAAATGGTCACTACCCGGAAACTTCTTAGCGCAGTAGGCAGTGTGTCAGTCTCATAAAAATCATCACATTATTATATTTCTTAGACTCATATTTCACATATGCCATATTCTTATTAGTAGTGAAAGTTTCCAATTATTTCTTTCCAATCATGACACATCAACTGAAAGAAGGCTGACTCCACTCTGAGAGGGTTGCTCTCTTGAACAGAGTAGGAAATAAAATAACGTATTATAAGTACAGTCTTCCAGTTTAAAAGGTAAATTAATTTATAGAAATAATTTATGTATTCATTTAGACAACATTTAATTTAAATAATGTATATATTCATTTAAACAACTTTTTTCCAATTTTTTAAATTTTAGTGAAAGTCTACAAAGATACTGGTTTCATTCATTTATTCATACACATTTTTGTAAATTAAGCACCATGACAATGGAAGTATCAAAGATATTACTCAGTAAAAAAGTAATGTTTTATTTTAGAAACATTTTGAGTAGTTTCTGTTGAGAATATACAACCTGCTTCTGGATGTCCTTCCTTTCCTCCTCTTTAAAACACTTTTTTCAAATAATCCTTAGTTAACATATCATTTCAACATTACATTTTTGTCCAGATGAGTGGAAAGACTAATATGGAAACATTTTCCTTCAAATAATTAAATAAAACATGAATTAATATTCAGTATTGTTGGCAGTTTTTACCCTGTAAGTAACCAAAATTGTTAGCAATTTATTTCCACATTTTGGAACATAACAAAAGATAACTTCCAATTTTGCTTTGTGTACTTGAGAAAAATGTTGAACTGAAAACTGTGTTCTTTATATTTTACAATTAAAAATGAATATAATAATAAATATCAGTAAATGGAGTCTCTGAAGATCTAGACTACTTGAACTACACATCTTTTCATTTCACCTCAAACCACATAGACCATTACCAGCTGCCTGGTTGCCATTCAGAAGCATAGAAAGTATTGTTTTGTGGTATTTGTTACATAGATACCATTTTGAAAGGATTGAGTCAACAAGTTATTTTAATAGACCCATGTTGCACACTGTATTACCTCATATATTGATTTTATTCCCCATGTGGCAAAGACGTGGAATACAAAGAAGGATGCTCTTAAAGTTATATGAGGCATTCATCACACACCAGGCTGGCATCTTCTCACAGAAGTAAGGGAGGATATAGGCGTTAATCCCCACCTAATGTTCCTGCTTTAGAAATCACCTGTAAGCATCCATTACCGATATTTCAAGAGAAACACACCAGAAAAGATAGCTCTATTAATATGAAAAGAGGTTGCTTTTAAAAGTGACCTTCATAGTGAATACTCTGCATTGAAAAGGAGATAAATATATAGAGAGAGATATATAAACATATATCCTCTGGAAAATGTTGCACAGAGAAGAAAGCTCTGGAGAATGATAACATGTCTGTTAGCAGAAATGAAACTTGTTAAAATATGACCTAGACCAAACTTGCCATCAAATCAGTGAAACAAAATCCTCTGTGAGCCAGCAGAATGCATTGTGCTAACATTTTACAGGACATTACCTGAATGCATTGCTCTGTATATTCTTGTACAAGTTTTCTGATGAAACTCTGGCAACGTGAGAAAGAATTTAAAAATCTGGAATGTTAAAATACAGTGAGCTACAACACAAGAGCTTAATAGAAAAACACATATGTAGGCAGTGAGTTAAAATACAAAGTATTTTGTTTCAAAAAGAATATCCTTTTTCAACTTAATTTTTATTTACTAAGATTTCAAAGAAAGGTATTTTTATATGTGTGTTTGACTACATAATTAAATAAATGCTACATCAGCCTATTGTCTGTTCTCAGGCAGTTTCATTTTACACATGTAGAGCTTAGATGACCTAGTTGTAATCAAGTTGATGGGGAATAAGTGCTTTCTCATATTCACAGTGAATCTAAATGGTAATATACCAGCCCATGAAATTCAAATAACTTTTAAAACTTACTTAGAGTTCAGGTCTTTTGTTCATAGGGCTTCTATGAGTTGTCTATGACTTGATGACGCTTAATAACAACAGCATAGAGAGAGCTCTGTTGGCCTAGTTGATAGAAAGTTACACTACCAAGCCAAAGGAGGGTGATTTTAATCTACGCCCCCTCAGGCCTGGTTTAAATTGGTTTTTGTCAAACATTCTTCTAAGTGGTATAGCACTGGTCTGTGCATTTGCTGTACAGAGGTAACTCGTGGTTGCTGTGATGCTAAACACTGCTACACTGATGTGTCAAATGTGATACTGGTTATCCATGGTGGACAATGTTTAGTAGGGCTTCTCAATTAAAACAAGCTTGGAAGCAGGAGTGGCATCCACTTCTCAAATAGCTTGCCTCTGGGAACCCTATGAACTTGGAGAAATGATTAAATTTATACAAGTGTTCAGGTCTTTCATAGGGTCACTATGAGTCATCTTTGACTCGACAGCACTTAACAACAACAACAACAACAACAACTTATTTGTTTTACTATCAAATTGGTTTAAACAATCTGAATACTTGCAAATTAAAGACCATCTACAAATAAACCAATATTTACCTTATTAGCAAATATTACTAATCATTTGATGTCATTAAGTTTATGCCCAATAATACAAACTCTCTGGAGAGAATAGAATTACCCCATAGAGTTTCTGAAGTGGTACAGAGCCCTAATGTTCTCGTAACTTAAGCGTTTCATTGACTGTGCAAAGACATTTGACTGTGTGGATCACAACAAATTGTGGCTGACCTTGAGGAGAATGAGAATCCCAGAACACTTGATCGTGCTTATGCAAAATTTATCCTTGGACCAGGAAGCAGTCCTCAGAATAGAGCAATGTAACACTGAATGGTTCAAAATAAGGAATGGAATGAATCAGGGATATGTTGTGTCCATACCTTTTCAATCTAGTCACAAAACAGAGCATCTGGGAGGCTAGGCTTTATGAGGATAAATGTGACATCAGGATTGGAGGAAGACTTACCAACAACCTACTTTATGCAGACAACACCAATCTTGTTTTCTCAAACTGAGAAGGACCTGAAGTGCTTGCTGTAAAAGGTCAAGGACTACAGCCTTCAGTATGGATTGAAGCTCAACAACAAGAAAACAGAGATTCTCACCACTGGGCCAATTGGCAGCACCATAAGAGATTGATGTTGTTAACAATTACAGCTTTCTTGGCTCCACAATCAACACTCTTGGTACCATCAGTCAGGAAATCAAAAGATGAGTTGTACTGGGAAAACATGCTCTCAGGGACCTCTCCAGAGTACTGAGAAGCAACGATGACTGTGTAGAGACTAAAGTGTGCCTCATCCAGGCAATGGTCTTCGCAATTACTTGCTATGCCTATGAGAACTGGATAATGACTAAGGATAACAGAAGAATTGATGCCTTTGAATTGTGGTGCTGGAGAAGAGTCTTGAACATATCATCAATCACCAAAAGAACAAATAGATTTGTCTTAGAAAGGGTGAAACCAAATTTCCCCTTGGACACTACGATTTAGAAGCTCTGTCTCACATACTTTGGGCACATGGCAGGGAGGGACCAGTCCTTGGAGAAGGACTTCATGCTTGGAAGGGTGGAAGTACAGCACAGGAGAAGAGTCCAGATGAAATGGATTAATACAATAACTGTGGCAATGGGAGTAGGTGTGTCAGAGTCAGTGAGACTGGCTCAGGAGAGGACAGGCTTCAGAGCTGTTGTACATGGGTTACTATGACTTACAGGCAACTTAATAGCACATAAGAACAACAACATGACAAACATCATCTAGATTTCTAGAATTTGTACTCAATACCTGCTATTCCATGTCCAACTTTCTGTTCTACAGTCACAATTCCTTCTATATGTTGAATGATTCATACTTTATGAGCTAACCAAATGCCAAGGGAGTGGAAGAAAGCAATTTAGAGTATTGATAGAATTTTTAAAAAGACATGGAGGAATTACTTATTTATTTTGCAGCAATATTTATTTAAAGAAATGTAATTATGTGCAACTATCATGATTATAAACTTCTTCAAGATATATTTGTATGTAAGACGGGTATAATATAGTATTTAAAACATAGTTCTAAAAGTTCTAAACATTTTAAAAATATTCTTTACTAATCTTTAGTTCTCCTAAATTCTAGTATCATTGACATAACTTCCAGATTCTTTCCAATGCTCCAAAAAGAGACTCTCAGGCCTCAATAAACTTTGAATCTCTAAAACCTATCCACCAGGTCCAAAGTGGTTTAAGCAAGAGGCTTACAGTGCCCCACTAACTGTTAATAAAATAAAAAAAAAGACTTACCTTCCAGATACTAACATCTTCAAACTAGATAATATAATTCAGAAAGAGAGCAAAAGGTCATTACCAAAACAGAGGATAAAGAAAACAAACAACTGAAATGAATGTTAGAAGAGACTAAAAATTGCACTAGAGCACCAAGACGACAAAATAAAGTGGAAAGATGGTAATGTAAAAGAGCTGAACAGACCAAGCAAATTATTATAATGGAATGTAAGCAAAACCTGGAATTGCAGATTAAAAAGGGAAGAACTTGTTCTGCATTTCTCAAGCTGAGAGAATGAAGAATGAATTTAAGTCTTAAGTCACAATATAGAAAGATGTTTGGGGAAATATATTGAGTTGCCACAAAAGTATTAAAAGAAGATGGAGGAATACACAGAATTACTGTACCAAAAAGAACTGACCGACATTGAAAAATTTCAGGAATGCCATTGGAGCAGGAGCTTATGAGGTAATGTAGGAGGAAGTGGAAGCTGCATTGAAGGTATCAGCAAAAAATAAGAGTCCATGAATCTACGGAATACCAAATGATTTGTTTCAATTAACTGATGCAGCCCTGGATGCGCTCACCAGTCTATGTAAGAAAATTGGGAAAGTTGGAATAGGTCTATATTTGTTCCCATTCCTACAAAAGGAGATCCAACACAATGTGGAAACTATAGAAAAATACCATTACTATCACATGCAGGCAAAATATTACTGAAGATATTAAAAAAATGGCTAGAATAATATGTGGCAAGAGAACTACGAGACTTTCAAGCAGAGTTTAGAAGAGGTCATGGCACTAGGGAAACCAATGTTGATGTCAGAGCGGTACTGACTGAAAGTAAAGAATATCAGAAGAACACCCATTTATGTTTTGTTGACTATGCAAAGACAGTTGACTGTGAGGATCTTAACAAGTTATGGCTAACATAAAGAAGAATGAGAATCCATAGCACTTAAGTGTGCTCATTCGAAAACTATACCTAGATCTGGAGGCTCTTGATACAAACAGAGCAAGGGAGCACTACATGGTTTAAAAATAAGAAAGGAGTGTATCAGGGTTTTATTCTCTCTCCATACCTATTTAATCTGTATGCTGAGCAAATCTTCAAGAAGCTAAATTCTATGAAAAAGAACGTGGCACCAAGATCAGAGAAAAATGTTACAAGCCGCCTGGAAATCAGGAGACATATTGGACTAGCAAAGTCTGCAGTTATGGAGCTCTCTAAATGACTGAGGAGTTAAAGTTTCAGCTTGAGGCCTAAGATGTGTCTGATTCAGGCCACGGTCTTCCCAATCACTTGTCACCCACCTGAGAGCTGGACAATAAAGCAGGAGGACAAAAAAGCATTGATGCCTTGGAACAGTGCTGATGATGAAGAAGACTGAATGTTTTATGGACTGTCAAAAGAACAAACAAATATGTCTTGGAGAAAACACAGACAGAGTGTTCCTGGGAGGTGAAGATGATAAAACTTCACCACACATCCTTTGGGCATGTTGTTAGGAGGAGCTATTCCTTGGAGAATGACATGATGCTCAGAAAAACCAAGGATCAGAGAAGGAGAGAAAGACCCTCAAACAGGTAATTAATGACACAGTAATAACCCCAACTGGCTGTGGTGTTTCAGGAAGCGTGACAGGATAGAACAAGGTTCAGATCTATTGTTCATAAGGTTATTATGGTTCATATTCAACTCAATGGCACCTAACAACAATAACAATAACAACATTAATGTGTTTTTCTAGACCTTCCATCATTTCTGTGTCATCTGAGAGCTATAACCTAATTGACTCTCATCCTCATATCTAGGCCATAATTTTTACATTTATCTCAGCAGTGACCTAGAGGTGGAAGTAGCAATCATTTAATTTGTAGGCTGTTATCATTTCTGATAAAGCAGTTCAATATTATTTCTTTAATATGTTGGGATTTCTAGAAATACTGTATCAGGAAATACAAACTTTAAACTTTAATAGTTATCAAACATTTTGTTCAATAAAAACCTTATATGTTCTTCAAAATTATTCAAAATAATTTCAAAGAGGTTTTGTTTTTATACGACATGTTCTTGTGCCATTAAGTCAATTGAGACTATGAATAGTAGTTCTGAACCCTGTTATTTCCTGAGCTGATCTCATTGTCTCTGATTCTCCTACTTCCACATCTACAGTTACTGTGTCAAGCCATCCCCTCCAGTGTCTTCTTCTTTTGTGTTGTCTCTCCATTCTTCCAATAATGATTTCCTCCTCTAAGGATTGATATAAGAGTTCTTATCTCATCACATCCTCTCCAACATTTATTACTTGCTGTCCTGGAACTCTTATATATTGTTGGTGGGATTGTAAAATGGTACTACTCTGGAAAGCAGTTTGGCACTTTCTCAAAAAGCTGAACATAGAAATTCCGTATCACCCAGCTATCCATTTCTTGGAATAAATTCTCATGAAAATTGAGAAATGAGACACAATTAGAGACTTGTACAACTTGAACACCAGTGTTCATGACAGCATTATTCACCATTGCAAGAACATGAAAACAGCCCAGATATTCAACCACAATCAAATGGATTGAGAAATCATGGTGTGTTCGCACCATAGAATACTAAGCAACATACAGGAGCAATGTTTTGGTGTTGTTTTTTCTTTAATTACTACCTATCTTGGGAAGGACTGGAGAGCATTATAACTCAGTCCAATAAGGACAAACATTGTATAAAACCATTATTGCAGAATAAGTATGAGGATTCAAGGGACAGGGATGGGTGGAAGCAGAAGAGTGAGGATGTGCACAGGGGAGGATTAATCATGGGGGTCACCTAGTTTGATGGGTGGAGGGGTGAGGGAAATGGGAAGATCTGGTGCAAAATACAATGGATTCAAGTTTTGTATATAAACTAGTATAAAAATTATCTAAAATAGAATGTATATGAATGATTAATTGAAACACAGTGTCAACTAAAGATTGTATAAAACACAATGTATATTAATGAAACATACTCTAAAGGTATTACTAAATGAAAATCAATTAGAAAATGTTTTTAAAAAAGGATTAGTCCATCCTGGCATCATGCCCAATGAATGTCAGATGACCTCAAAAATCCTTGCTTCCAAGCAGAGCCTATTAGTTCCCTTGGCAGTCCACGGTATGTTCAATACTCCTCTCCAGAATCACAATTCAAGAGCATTGACTCATCTTCTGTCATCCTTATTCATTGTCCAGCTCTCTGTTGTATAACAAACAATTGTAAAGACCACAGCCTGGATCAGGCAAACCTTAGTTTGCAGACTGAAATTATTGCATTCTTGCACTCTGGAGAGGTCCCTGACCACAGGTTTTTCAATGCAATTTATCCTTTGATTTCCTGGCTGCTGATGCTTTAGTCCTTGATGTTTTATAGCAAACATCTCAAGTCCTCTTCAGTTTCGGCTAGCAAAGTAGTGTTATCTTAACTAAGATTGTTGATGAGTCTTCTGCCAATCCTGATGCCACATTACTTCTCATAAAGCCCAACCTCTTGAATGATTTGTTTTATGAATAGTAGAAAAGCACTGGAGACAGGACACACCCCTGACACACTCTTTTCCTAATTTTGAACCATACATTGTTTCCTTGCTCTTTTTAAAAGATAATTTTTATTTATTTATTTATTCTTTTTATGTGTGTACCGTCAAATTGGATCTGACTGTTACAGGAGGTGATTGTTTCTCCTTCTTCAGCAGAGCTCCTTGCTCTTTTTTGACGACTGCTTCTTCATTCAGTTATAGGTTTCACATTAATACAATCAGGTGTTCTCATTCTTCTCAATGTTATCCACAATTTTTTGTGATCCACACAGTCAAATATCAATGAAACACAGATAGATATTCCTCTTGTACTCTGCTTTCAGGTAAGATACATCTGACATAAGTTATGATATCCCCAGTGCCAACTTGTATTTCTGGTTGTTTTCTGTTGATATACTCTTCCAGTAATTTTTGTATAATCTTCAGCAGGATTTTTTAAATACTTTTTTTTTTATAATTTTCGGTTTGCATGTGAAATAAGGGATATATTTTGGCAATTTCCATACTCTGTCACATTGCTTTTCTTTAAAATGGAGATATATGTGAATCTCTTCCAGTCAGTTGGCTAGGTAATTTTCCTCCAGACTTCCTCGGACAACCTAGTGACCACATCCAGAGAAGTGCTGAAATATATGTCAATTGACATACCATAAATTACTGGAGCCTTGTTGTTTGCCATTTCCTTCAGACAGAGAAGCTTGAATTTCTTCTTTTATCTCCATTGTCTCTTGATCATATGCTGCCTCATATTTGGAAACATAAAGAATGTATAACAGTTGCAAAAAGATACTACTTTTAGAAAGCGAAATGTGGAAGTACAAATGTAGCAAATTGGACATTGATAAGGATGAAATGGAGAACATACATATTGACATATTAGGTTTTGAGGAAAGTCTTAAATTGACATGGTACTTTTTGAATCAGACAACCACAGGATCTACAATATAAAAATAAAGCAGTGAGGTAATACAGAATTGCTTTCACAGTTAAAAAAGACCATGTTTAGATCCATCTTGAAATACAGTGTTGTGACTAATAGGGTATTATCCATACACATTCAAAGAAGATCTGTTGATAACATGACAATTCAAATATATGTACCAACAGCCAGAGCCAAAGAAGAAGAAACAGATGATTTCTACCAAGTCTGGCAGTCAGAAATTGATCAACCATACAACTAAGATGCATTAATAATAATGGATGACTGAAATACAATAGTTGGGAATAGGAAAGGTGAATAGGGAGTTGGAAAACATGGACATTGTGACAGAAATGAGGCTGTAGACAGAATGATAACATTTTGTACAATAGAAGACTTATTTCAAATAACTTATTCATTTAAAATACATTTTATAAGAAATACAAATGGTGACCTAACAAATGGACCTCACTTAATGGGCTACACAGGAATCAGGTTGCGGACATCATTGGAGAACTTCAGTATCAGCTATGAATACTAGAAAAGGTGCTTGTTGTGGAACAAATTATCAATTATTCATTTGCAGAGTTAAGTTAAAGAAAATTTAAACAAAATCCACAAGAACCAAAATTTGACCTTGAGTCTATCCCCCTGAATTTAAAAACCATCTCAGCAACAGGTTTGAGGCCTTGAACACTAATTCAGGAAGACCAAACGAGCTATGGGAGGATGTAAAGAAGATTATCCATGAGGAATGCAAAATGTCAGTACAAAGAAAAAACTTTAAGAAAATACTGAAATTAATGTCAGAAAAGATTCAGGTTGCACTAGAATGCCAAGAAACTGAAGCAGAGGGAAGATATAAGGAAATTAAGGAGCTGAACAGAAGATTTCAGAGGGCAGCTCAGGAAGACAAAGTATTATAATGAAATATGCAAAGAGCTGGAGTCAGAAAATCCAAAAGGATGAACTCGCTGAGCATTTCTCAAGCTCAAGGGTCTAAAGAAAAAAATTCAAGCCTCAAGTTGCAATGTTTTAGGATGCTATGGGCATAATATTTAATAATCCTGGAAACATTGTACCAAAATGATTTGACTGACAGAAGAATTTCCTAGATAACATAGTTACATCTATTTATAATGATTGATGTTTAAAATAAAACATTACAAATATTTTAATGACATTACTAAATGTCATTACTAAATGTTAATATAAATTATACATTCATACACATGCATTCTTCACTTACCAGTTACATATTATCCAATATTTTGTAATCCCAAGACATGTAACAAAGGGTATAGTCCAATAGTAATTAATTTTATAAAACATAATGCATGGGAATGATTGTATGAAACACAATGTGAATGAAGAATAGTGTGAAACACAATGTATACAAACTTTATAAGCAAACCAATATAAACCAATATAAACTCAAAAGAGTAAAATATCTACTATCCATTGATTTTTCCCATTAGTAATGTACATGTGATATTAAAGAACACTGATATGTAAATGAGAATAACGCTAGCTGAAATGGTAAAAGTTGTATGTCAGTTTAGTTCTGTCGTGATTTCAGTGTTTTGGATGTCATGTAGTAATGCAATATGTAAATTAAATAATGGTGTATTTGCAGTTATGTAATGAAGCGAGCACTGGTAGCCTAGTGGCAAGAAGCTGTGCTGCAGTCCCAAAGGCACACAATTCAAATCCACCAGATAGTCTATGAGAGAAAGATGGACTGTCTCCTTCCATGCAATCAACTGCCTCTGAAAACCCACAAGAGGGTCAGCATGTTTAGGTTCTGACTCAATGGTACACAACAACAACAAGTACTCATTCTGATAGTGTCAATTTTCACAAGACTACCTAATCTTTGGGATGTAACCATCTCACTGTAAAGAATGAGTGCTTATTGTTGAAAATTACTCTACTGCCTAAAGCAAACTACATTAAGAATAGCATCATTCAGCACTTGTAAATATCTTTAATTTCTGGCCTAATAAAAGAGGACCAAATTATTATATTTGCATAAATCTCCAGTATGAACTCAAATGTTCTTTGGTTTGTAATATATAAAGAAATTCAATTTTTTTATGATACTTCACCCTGTCTGGTTCAATAATAGATTCTTAAAGGTATTTAAAATAGAAAACTCACAACCAAATCAGTGAACTCCTTATACTCTACTACATTAAAATTCACTGCATTACCTTGCATTTAGAATAGTTCTTTGATGTATCCATAAATTTGTGATATCATTCAAAGATCTGTGATTTATACATCTCTTACAAATACAGACATCTTTTATTATGCAAAGTAAACCTTAGGAATATTACTACTGACCTCATCAGAAACATTTAAATGTTGGAGTATTGTCAAGTTCAGATCAGCTAATATATGTTTTCCAATAATCTAATTATTGCTTGAAAGCTTTAATTTTACCATTGGCAAAAATACTGTCAGTTGTTTTCCTACTCATTGCAGGCTTACTTTGTTCACTTATGAGATAATGTCTGCCAAATACCAAGACTGAATAACCATATTTTGTCTGTCAGTTGTGTTTTCCATTGGAGAGTGAATGAGGAGGCTAGCATAGCTTGTTATTTGGATAATCACTTAGTCATTTTTTTTAAATGAACAGTTTATTTCGGGTGGAACATTACATGTACTTTCCATTTCAAATAAAAGAATAACTTTCATTTCTGATATAGAAATTCCTTAAATGTAACAACTTTACATTTATGATATGTCCATGTGTACACACATTAGTAAGTGCTTTGTGTTTTTTTTTAAAAGTGACTATTCCTGTTAATGGTCACCATGAAGTTAATTTTAACTCATAGAGATCTTGTGTCTGCAGAACAGAGGTGCTTCTTAGGTATTTCCAGGCTGCGGCAGATTGCCAGTCTGTTTCCCAAGGAGTCCAAGGTAGGCTCAAAGCCTGAACATTTCATGTTCTATTCAGATCCCTAATCATTTACACCGCTCAGGGACTTCTAAAGTGAGTAGTATGACAATTTCTCTTCTTTGTCCAGATTCATGACTTTTACCTGCTAACTGCTTTTGTAACATTAGAGCAAATGTTATCTCAATGAACGAAGGCAAAGAAGTATTAGTGATATGTTGAAAATATTTTTTAACTCACCTTGCATCCAGGGTAGCATCTGTTACCTGAAATATGTCAATTGGTATACCATCTATTCCTGGAGCCTTATTTTTTTTGCCATTTCCTTCAAAGCAGCCTGAACGTCTTCTAACCTTTCAGCTAACAGATGCTGCCCTGGATGTGCTAACCAAGTTGTGCCAAGAAATCTGGAGAACAACCACTTGGCCACCTGACTGAAAGAGATCTATATTTGTTCCTATTCCAAAGAAAGGTGACCCAACAGAATGTGGAAACTACAGAACAATCTTACTGATTTCACATGCAAGCAATATTTTACTGAAGATTATCCAAAAACGACTGGAACAGCACATCAACAGAGAACTACCACAAGTCCAGGCTGGGTTTAGAAGGGGTCGTGGTACTAGGGATATTGTAGCTGATGTTAGATGGATCTTAGCTGAAAGCAGGGAATACCAGAGGAATGTCTATCTGTGTTTCATTGACTATGCAAAGGCATTTGACTGTGTGGATCATAACAAACTATGGCTGACTCTGAGAAGAGTGGGAATCCCAGAACACTTGATCGTGCTAATGTGAAACCTATACATGGACCAGGAGGCAGTCGTCAGAACAGAACAAGGGAACACTGCATGGTTCAAAATTGGGAAGAGCGAACTCCAGGGATGCATCCTATCTCCATACCTTTTCAACCTATATGCAGAACAGATTATCCGGGAGGCTAGGCTCTATGAGGAGGAATGTGGGGTCAAGATTGGTAGACGATTTATCAACAATATGTGTTATGCAGATGACACAGCCCTGTTTGCTGAAACTGAAGAGGACCTGAAGCACCTGCTGCAGAGTGTCAAGGACTGCAGCCTATAATATGGATTGAGGCTCAATGTCAAGAAGACAAAGATCCTCACCACTGGATTAATTGGCAGCATCAGGATGGATGGTGAAGAGATTGAGATTGTACACAGCTTTAGTTTGCTTGGCTCCACAGTCAACAGTCTTGGCACCAGCATCCAGGAAATTAAAAGGCACATTGCCATGGGAAAGTCTGCTTTTAGGGCCCTATCCAAAGTACTGAAGAGCAATGGTGTCTCTCTGGAGACTAAGGTGCGTCTGATACAAGCCATGGTCTTCGCAATCACTTGTTATGCATCAGAGAGTTGAACAATGACCACGGAGGATAGAAGGAGAATTGATGCCTTTGAGCTGTGGTGCTGGAGAGGAGTATTGAGAATACCATGAACTGCTAGGAAAACAAACAGATTTGTCCTGGAAAGGGTTAAACCGGGTGGCTCCTTGGAGGCAAGGATTCTGAGGCTCCATCTAACATACTTTGGACATGTTGTGAGGAGAGCCAGGTCCTTGGAGAAGGACATAATGCTTGGGAGGATGGAGGGACAGCGCAAGAGAGGAAGGCCCTCTATGAGGTGGATTGATTCAGTGACTGGGATAATCTGCATGGGAGTGTCAGAGACAGTGCGATTGGCACAAGACAGAGCAGAGTTTAGGGCTGTTGTACATATGGTCGCTATGAGTAGCAAGTGACTCAATGGCACATAACAACAACAACAACCTTGCATACCTTCTTAAAGAGTCTCAGCATCTCTTAAATAACAATGATACACATTTTGAAACCTGCTGAAGAATTGAAATTTTAGGATTCCATTGAAATACTTTCAGTATTTAAATAAACCTCATATTGATTGAAATTTTTATTCCCGAAACTACTGTAAATAGTTTTCTTTTTATCTTTGTATTTTGGATGTTTTTCATTGAATTGTTTTCTCCCTGTTAACATTTGTCTAATTGTAACAGAAAAAGGCCCAGATAGTTTTTTCACTAGAAATTCTGACATGACACTTAGGTATTCTCCTGACATAATATGTTTCTTCTTCTTCACTATGTACTGGTGATTATTTTAAAATAAAATATATTCCCCTTACAGTTACAGCTGTAGTTGGTATTATTTTTTTAATGTAAAGAAGATCAAAATAATTTTTCTCTTGAAGTTTTAAACATTAATCTGGGGAGGGGGGATAAAAGGTGATTTTATTGCCTAAAATGGGAGAATATTTAGTTCTTTCCAACACTTAATTTAGCTGACGTATTAAGTGGTGATAACCTCAGTCTTCAGTGGATATTATTCCAGTAGTAAGTGTTGTTATTGTTGTTGTTGATTGCCTTTGAGCCAAGCGCGACTCATAGTTAATCTACGAACAAAAGACCTAATGCCTTTCCAAAACTCTCGTCATTTCTCCACGTTCATATAGTTTTCAGAGGCATATGGCTTAATAAGTACTAGTAAAGTTAATTTCACCTTAAGTAATTACTGCATTTTATTTTCATCTGAGTCTAACCTCAAATAGCCATAAAGGCAGAATATATTAACAAATTCCTTTCATTTAAAAAAATTGTCTATGTATTGTTATTGTTGTTGTTATCTGCCGTTGAGTCCCTTACACCTCATATGACCCTGTGTACAACAGTCTGAAACTTGCTCTATTTTGAGCTAATTTCATTGTCTCTGACACACGTAGCTCCATCACCCAGTCACTGAGTCAATCCATCCCATCCAGGGTCTTTCTCTCTTGCACTGTCCCTCTACCAAGTGTGAGTGACATCTATGTATTAATCTATAATTAATTAGGAAACTAATGGTCTAGTCATAAGAGGCTATCCTCCAATCCCAAAGGCGCAGAGTTAGAATCCACCAGCTGCTATGTGGGAAAAAGGTCAGCAGACTCCTCCTATGTGATTAATTGCCTCTGAAAACCCACTGGAGGGTCAGCCATGGGTTAATTCTGAACCAAGAACACAAACACCTATCAGTCTATCCATGTATTCATATTGGTGATGGTGCTAGGTCCATCAACAAATCAGAACCTCGCCATATCCCGCATCTCCAACATGCTCAAGGCTGTTGTTAGAGTCACTGCACCAAGATATCTCATTGAAGACCTTCCCCTCATGGTGACACTCTAGCTTTTCCACAATACAACCCTTTTTTTCCAAGGACAGACCTTTCCTGACACTATGTACAAAGTCTGTGAGATGATGTTTCTACATCCTTACCTCTAAGGAGCATTCTGGTTGCATTTCATTCAAGATTGACTCATTTTTTTAATTGATGGTTTATTCAGTTATCTTTCTAACAGTACAATTCAAAAACCTTGATGTTTTGTAGAGGAGTCTTCTTTATTTACTGTCCAATTTCCAGATGTATAGGAAGCAATTGAAAATAGCATGGCTTTGATCAGGTGCACCTTAGCCTTTAAATTGATATACTTGCTCTTTTTTCATTTTTGAGAAGGCCTTAACAACAGATTTTCCAAATGCAACATTTCTTTTGATTTCTTTACTGTTGCTACCATTGAAAATGATTGTGGATACAGGTAAAATGAAAATACTAATAATTCTAATTTTCTATATCTATCATGATGTTACTTATCAATCCAATGGAGAAAAATTTTCTTTGGCTCATGTTGAGAAGCAGGAGTGGCATCCACTTCCAAAACAGCTTGCCTCTGGAAACCCTGTGAACTTGGAGAAAGGATGAAAGTTATACAAGTGTCCACGTCACTCTGAGTCACCTACAATGTGACAGCAATTGACAACAACAACAATAGCAGCAGTATAGAGAGATCAGTTGGCCTGATGGACAGAAAGTGATGCTATCAAGTCAAAGGAGGGTGACTTTAATCCATAGCTCTTTTTGGTTTTGGTCAAACATTCTCCTAGGTTCTATAGCCCTGGTCTGTCCACTTGCTGTACAGGAGTAAATTGTGGTTGCTGTGATGCTGAACACTGTGACACTAATGTGTCAAATGCAATAATGGTTACCCATGGTGAACAGTGTTTGGTGGAGCTCTCAGATTAAAAGAAGCTTGGAAGCAGGAGTGGCATTCACTTCAGAAATACCTTGCCTCCGGAAACTCTATGAACCTGGAGAAACAATGAAACTTATACAGGTTTCCAGGTCCTTTGTTTATAGGATCGTTATAAGTTGCCTATGACTCGATGACAGTTAATAACAACAAACAAGTTGAGATGTAATCCATATTAAAAACTGGATTCTTTGATACTTTTAACAAGTGTTTAAAGTCTTTTTACTTCCTACAAAAAAGGTTTGTCATCTTCATGATGCAAGCCGTTGACAAGTCTTCCTCCAATTGTGATACTACATTTTTCTTTACTTAATCCAACTTCTCCAATAATTTGTTCAGTATACAGATTGAATAGATACAAAGAAAGGATACAATTTTGACAGACACCTTTACCCTTTTTAGATGACGTAGTATTCACATGTTCTATCAGGCCACTACATCTTGGTCTATGTATAGATTTTGCATGAACATAAAATAATTTATTGTTCATCAGTTTTCATACTCCCAATGTGATGTATATAAATTCTCAATTAGGAAGGAAGAATGGAGAATAAAATAATAAATTGCTTAGAGAAAATAGGACACGTGAATTGTGATAGATAAATATGAACTAAAATAAAGCCATTAAGGATTAAAAATTTTAAGACAAATTATTTTTATAATTGTGATTTTAATAAAAATTTACAGGAAAGTTGGAGTGTTCTTAATTCATGATTGCACATTTGCCACCCTACCCACCTCAATCTCACTTAAAAAAAAATATATATATATATATTCATTGTTGCATAATCACTTTGCTAGGCACATCTTGTTCTGGACTGTTACCCATACAAATAATGCCAAGTCATAAACTCTATATTGTGGTTATTAGATATCATTGAGTTGATTAACACTTTAAGCAAATTCATATATAACAGATAAAAACCTATTAATCGTCTAAAAAATATCCACCTTACTCAATCCTATTTTTGTTAAGTTATTGTGTCAATCCATCTCATGAAGAGTCTTCCTCTCTTTATCTGGAACAGCATTTTTCAAGCTCTGATGTTTTTTCCCAAGGACTGTACCCTGCAGAAGACATGCCCCAAATCTCTGAGGCAAAGTTTCACCACACTCATCTCCAAGTAACATCCTGGTTGCACTTCTAGTTTTCCTTCATTAATATTATGTATGTTCCATGCTGCAAACTTTCTTATTATATGATGTTTGTGGTTATTTCTTTACATTTTGATTGACTTCCAATGTGGACTCTATCTCTAATATTATAGCATCTTGGGTTCCTATATTGCATTTAGGATTTTCAGAGGTGGGCTATTTCAGGAGTGAATAGCCAGTCTCAGGTCCTAGTCTATCTTAATCTGGGAGCTCTCCTGAAACCTGTCCATCATGGGTGACACATCCAGAGCTTTACACAGTGATAATATAGCTTCCAACATCACAGAAACCCACAAGTTAGCTTATCACAGCAAACAGAAAGACAAGTACTATACTAATAACCTATATGTTAATTACCATGAACCTATGTTCATGGTAAATGGAGAAAGTTTGAAAATTGTTAATAATTTTGTTTTACTTAGATCCACACGCAACATCCATAGAAGTCAAGAAATAAAAGAAAAATGTTTTGCATTGAGCAAATATCTTAAATTGCTAAAAAAGCACCACTGGAGTGATTGGCAACATTATGATAGATGGTGGAAAGATTGAAATTGTTAACAGCTTTAGTTTGCTTGGCTCCACAATCAACATTCTTGGAACCAGCAGCCAGGAAATTAAAACATAAATTGAATTGGGTAAGTCTGCTGTCAGAGACTTCTCCAAAGAACTAAAGAGCAAGGATGTCAGTCTGGAGACTAAGGTGCACATGATTCAGGCCATGCTCTTTGCAATAACTTACTATGCATCAGAAAGTAAGACAGTGACTAGAGAAGAAAGAAGGATAATTGATGTCTTTGAGCTGTGGTGCTGGAGAAGAGTATTGAATATACTATGGACTGCTACGAGAACAAACAGGTTCATAATAGAGAGGATGAAACCAGGCTGCTCCTTGGAGGCAAAGATTCTGAAGCTTCGTCTGACATACTTTGGCACGGTTGCAGGGGGGACAAGTTCTTGGAGAGGGAGATCATGCTTTGGAGTGTAGAGGGACAATTCAAGAGAGAAATAACCTCAATGAGATGGATTGATTCAGTGACTGTAGTAATGGGGGTAGATGTGTCAGAGACAATAAGACTGGCACAGTATACAGCTGGTTTTAGGGCCATTGTACATGTAGGGTAACTATGAGTCTCAGGAGACTCGACAGCACATAACAATAACAACAACAGAACAAAGATATCAGTTTACAGAGTACAGTTTATGTGACCCAAGTCATATTCTTTTTATTTGCTTTATATGCCTATGAAAGTTGAATGAGGAAGAATTAATATCGTTGAGTTGTGACATTTGTTGTTGTTGTTGTTATGTGCCATCGAGTGGCCTGCGACTCATAGCGACCCTATGTACCACAGCCCTAAACTCTGCTCTGTCCTGTGCCAATCACACTGTCTCCGACACTCGCATCCCAATTACCCCAGTCACTGAATCAATCCACCTCATAGAGGACCTTCCTCTCCTGAGCTGTTCCTCCACCCTCCCAAGCATGATGTCCTTCTCCAAGGACCGGTCTCTCCTCACAACATGTCCAAAGTATGTTGTACAGAGCCTCAGAATCCTTGCCTCCAAGGAGTCACCCAGTTTAATCCTTTCCAGGACAATTCTGTTTGTTTTCCTAGCACTCCATGGTATTCTCAATACTCTTCTCCAGCACCACAGCTCAAAGGCATCAATTCTCCTTCTATCCTCGCTGGTCATTGTCCAACTCTCCGATGCATAACAAGTGATTGCGAAGACCATGGCCTGTATCAGATGCACCTTAGTCTCCAGAGAGACACCATTGCTCTTCAGCACTTTGGAGAGGGCCCTAAAAGCAGACTATCCCATGGCAATGCGTCTTTTCATTTCCTGGCTGCTGGTGCCAAGACTGTTGACTATGGTGAACAGTATTGAATATTTCATGTCCTGTCAAAAGAACAAACAAATCTGTGCTGGAAGAAGAGCATCCAGAGAGCTCCTGACAGGCTTTGACAGTGAGACTTCTTTTCATATACTTTTAGCCTCATTGGGAGGGCTCGTTTTCTGGAAAAGGACATCATTCTTGAGAAAGTCCCTGGTTGGCAAAGGAGAATAAAACCTCCAAGGATGTGGACAGTCACCACAGTGACAGTGATTCCAACAATGAACTTGAACACAGAGGAGACTGCAAGGATAACAGGATTGGCAGGGTTTTGATCTGTTGTACATAGAACTGCTATAATTAAAACCACTCAAAGGTACCTACCAAGAACAGCAATAAAGAAGTTCTATTTCGAGAATTAGAGAACAGAGGGTTAAAATTAATGGAAGAGAGAAGAGTATGCATGAGGTCATTATTTTTAGGGCACAGGAAAGGAAGTACTTAGTGCTATAGGCTTTTTTTTCCCCCCAGGGAGAAAATAAATGTCATGGTGTGCTGAGCCTTAGGGCAGTTCATTTAATTTAAGTGAATTCTTATATATCTAAAGTGTGCAATATTTTATGCACATTTACATATTTGTCCAACTTCTAATAAGGGATAGAAAGTGTACTAAACTTAGGAACTATCAGGATTGGTGATATAATCACTGGTTTCAAAGTTTCATCCTTCAAGGATCAATATGACAAGTTGAAAATGAAGCATGAAACTGTCTATATTCTGAGCAGGAGTTCAAATCAGTTCTTTCCAGGTCAGTTATTTTTGCTAATGTCCAAAAGAAGAATAAGCCAAAATTTTCAAATAGAGGTAAATCAGAATGATAACAGGAAGAGGAAAACTGAAGGTCGGCATCTATAGGCCAAGAATGTACATTTGGTTGTGCATAGAAACTATATGCAAGTCAGAACAGGCTAGAAGACACCTGATATCAATAAAAAGACCCAGATAGAAAAGTCAGGGTACGGGTGAGCATCGTCCAATGGTGATCATTTTTATAAAACTTAATGAATAGGAATCGTTGCATGAAATGCAATGTGAATAAGCAATGGTGTGAAACACAATGTATACCAACTCTGTAATCAAACTAACATAAAAGAAAAATTTCAGATAAAGACATTTGTATGTAATTCTTAAATGTTGTACTTGAATGTCTAGTATAGAATTTGAGGGATAATAATTCTCTAATACTAACTAATTGTTTTGAAAAGATATTAAAATGTAATTTTCTAGGCTCTAACTCACATTTCGTACTTTAGCCTTAAAGAGATAATTTGCTTCACAATTTCTAAAATTTACTAAATTATGTGACTAGAACCCTAAACTTCTAAGAAAAACTGAAGTCATTTTCTCATTTATTTTTTTTACACTAGGTACATTGAATATCTACTTTGTTCCAGTAAGATAAATAGAAAATATGACAAAATTTAAGAAGATGAGTTATAATTCAAAATGTTATAATTGCAAATGAAGATAATTTTTTTAAAAATAATTATATATTGCTTGAGATTTAGGTTTCTTCCAACTTTACAACTAGCATGAGTGAATGTTCTTGTCCACATAGACTAATCTTGAAGGTTTTATTGTTGTTTTTTTTAGTCTCATTTTGTTTTGCTTTTTTGTTTGAGTGTGTTTATAGCAAAATTTCTTTACAGTAGATGCTGATACTATCTTTCCCGTAAAGGTCATTGTAACATATAATTATATTGAAGATGCATAGTTTATATGTGGGTTCTTTGACTTTGAGAGAGTTCTGGTGGCTTAATGTGAAAGTTGTGTTACCAACCCAGAGGAAGGCTGTTCAAATCTACTAGTTGCTCTGGGGGAGAAAGTTGAGCAACATCCTACTGTATGTACAGTTGCCTCTGAAAACCTGCTGGAAGATCAGCTATAAGGTACTTCCTGCTTGAGGACAATATGTTGGTTTTGATCGAGTTTGTACTTAATAGGAAAGAATGATCTTGAACATTAAAATGCATGTCAGTGTAATACATAGAAAAATTAATCCTTTTAGAATTTTTTTCTCTCCATTTTCTTTTCAATTGGTTTGCATGCAAATTTTATATACATTGTGTTTCATTTACGTATATTGTGTTTCAAGCATTCTTCCATTCACACTGTTTCACCTTATTGTTCCCATAGATTGTGCTTTATAAAATGAATCGCCAGTGAGCCATGCCCACCATTACTCCACCTTCTCAGGTCCGCATGTGGGATTATAAAGTGGTACAACTACCCTAGAAGGCATTTCCTCAAAAAGCTGAGCATAGAAGTTCCATATGACTCAGTTATTCCAATGCTAGGAAAACATCCTGAGGAAAATAGAACCCAGGCATAAATGGAGATTTGCATACCAGTATTCATAGCAGTGTTATTCACATTAGTGAGAACATGGGAACAGCTAAAATGTTCATCAACAAATTAATAGATAGAGAAATTTTTATCTTTTTATTTATTTATTTTTAATTGCATTATTTTGGGTATGTGCCATCAAATCAGATCTGACTGGAACAAGAGGAGATTGTCTCTCTTTCTCCAGCAGAGCATCTGGTGGATTTGAACTGTGTACCTCTAGGATTGCAGTGCAGCTTCTTGCCACTGGGACACCAGAGCTGCTAGATTGAGAAATTGTATTACAATGGAATGCAACACTCAGGAACAATACTTTTGAAAAATACTAGCTAAAATGCAAGAAGCTGGAGAATGTTATGATGAGTGAACTAACTCCATCTCATGAAGGTAAGGACTATAAAAGACTAATATTGTAAAAACAGAAAGATTACTAGTAAGATGTATTGGAACATTTTCTCTTTTATAATGTTGTTCCTTACTGGTTCAACAGTAAAGGTTTTTATTTGCCTATTCTTCAGGTACGGTGGATACTGAAGATTGTATTTTTTAGGTCTTCATAAGTACATCAAGTACTCTTCACTTTCAGCCAGCAAATTTGTATCGTCTCTTTTTTTCATAATTTTCTTATTGAGATTCACGTGAATGTTAATCAGGTAGGTGTTTTCCAAATTTTCTGGCATGAAGAGAGAAAGCTTCGAATCTGGCATCAGTTTATTGAAACATTGCAACTGTCATTTCGTCAGTTCCAGTAGCCTTGCTTTTTCTAATCCCTTCATCAATGTACCTTAAACTTTTTCCTTCATTGCCATCAGCTCACTGTTTTTTACACTACTTTTATTGATTTTCATATAATACCTTTACAGTATATTTCATTCATATACATTGTATTTTATACAATCTCTCATTTACACGGTTTCATACAATCATTCACATACATTCTATTTTACATTGTTTTTAATACTAGTTTATTTACAAAATTTGAATACATTGTTTTTCACACTAGATCCTTCCCACTTCCCTCTTTATTTTGCTTTTGTTTCTAACCAAACTCATAAATAATTTTTTTAGTTTCTTTTTCTTTGTTGGTGTTGTGTACTATCAAATTAGAACCAACCCATAGTTAATCTTCTAGCGGGTTTTCAGAGACAGTTAATTGCACAGGAGGAGATTGTACACCCTTCTCTGATGTGCCTTCTGGAATGTACCTCAGCTTCTTGTCACTAGGCTACCAGAGTTTTGAAGAAAATAAGTTTCTCCTAATTTGGTAATTTCTAAAAACGTTTCATTTTCAATATTTTAAAATATTAAAGGATTTCACTTTCCTCCAAATGAGAATTTACTATATATATTTTCTTTAATCTGGGTATAATTTTAAGTTAATTTCTATTGTCTTTATGAGCATGTATTATATGATTTGTGCTTACAACATTAAAATATATTTAATACCAAAGACTGCTGGCTGATTATATAATGAAAGAATCCAACTTTTTTAGGAATAACAGGTATTCTTGGACTAGGAAAACTTAGAATATATTAACTAGACTCATCCAGTCTTACATTGGTTTCAAGTTTAAACTATTTTAAACAATAGAACTGTAGTCCAAAACTACACATGTAACATGTTGGATCCAGGAGGGATGGGAGAGGGTGGAAGCAGAGGGATGTGGATGTGCAGGGCAAGGGGGGATTAATCATTGGGTTGTACAATGTGGTGGGGGGTCGCTGTGAGGGAAATGGAAAGAATTTGTTTGAATTTGTATTTCAACTTTGTAAATAAACAAGTAGAAAAATTTTAAAAAATGAAAAAATGTTTAATTTTTCAGTTCGTGGCAATAACTTTCTTCTGCCTTATTTAAGATTACTCACAGAGTACACTAACAAAGCAGCAAACAAGCCAAAACTAAGAGATCGAGAGTGAATATGTATTAACTCTAAATAGAATTATGGCAGCGTAACTTGACTTATAAAGTTTTCCCTCACCAATAAACGATGTATTGTACACATACACATTTACATATATACACAGGTTACATCCTTATTCTAGGTTCACATTCAGGCTGTTGTGTTCAGAGAGTTATCTATTATTCATTCACTCTTGGATAAGGTAAATTTTTCAACATATGTTATTTCCCTATCACTGATCTTATGTACACATCTAATACATAAGGTATATATGTTTTGAATTAATAAAAAGTCATAGTAGTCTGCTATACAAATATGATTTTTGTATTTGTCTTCAAGGATCTATGAGATTTTTTAAAAATCATCAGTTTTTATAATAATATGCAAATGTTATTGATAACGCTGCTATAAATTCCCAATATGAGAGTGCACAGTTTGAGTGGAAAGGAAGAAAGATATGCTCAGAATAGTAGAGTTATAGATTGCATGTTGTTGTGTACTGTTGAGTCAGAACTGATCCACAGCTGATCCTCTGGCAGGCTTTCAGAAACGGTTAATCAGAACCTGGTGGCCTTGAACTGCATGCCTCCGTGTTTGCTGTGTAACTTCTTGCCACTAGGCTGCCAGAGCTCCCTATAAATTGTATAGTTCACATTCTAATGTTTATTTTTATGTTTCATAAACCATTAGTCTATTATAATAGATACACTATTTGTGCTTGTTATTATTTTTGATACTATATTAATATGAGGGGGGAAATCTCATCAACATCTTTGAATTTAATTAGATCTATCTAGAAATTTTCCAATCTATATGTACATTAACAGTTCGTTTTTTTTAATTTTTCTTGTATTATTTTTATGTGTACCGTCAAATCAGATCTGACTGGTACAGGAGGAGATTGCCCCTCCTTCTCCAGCAGAGCATCTGGTGGATTTGAACCACATACCTCTAGGATTGCAAACATTTCTTTTTTTTAAAGAATACACTTCCTAAAATATTTTATTAAGATTAGAAGAGAAAATGTTTTTCATTTATTTTAACATAAGTTTCTGGCTATTTATAACTCTTATTACATGTATTGCTTCACTTATTTTCATGCTCATTTCCCTATTCACTCTCATATTGCTGCCAAGTCAGACTCATGGTAGATCCTCCATTGGTTTTCTAAGACAGTAAAGAAAATGGGAGGTGACAGTCCACGTTTCTCTGTTAGAGCCACTGGGAGATCTGAACTATCAAGAGATGTAGCATTTGGGTAGCAGTACAACTTCCTATGAACCATGTTACTGAAACTCCTTATTTCCCTTCTAGGGTGTGCATATTTTGTTCATGATGTTTAACTATCATGAATCAATCTATTTTTATTAGGGACAAACAAAACTGACTGAAACGACATTTTAAAATTGAATAAATCAGTAATTTAATAAAAAATATACAAATAAGGTATTTATAACATCATTGTGACTGTAGAATCTTTCCATATACTGCATGCATTTTCTCTGATTTTTTGTTAACTCATGAACGATTTCAGAAACAACTGAATAGATGAACAATAAATACTTTTAACCAAGTTAAAACTTGATTATTTACAAAAATTAACAAAGAACAAAATTAAGCTAGATTGTCCTATTCAATAGAAAAATATAAGTAATACAATTTACATTAGAAATAGATATCAGGGTATCAGGCATTAATGCTAATAACTCTAAAACACATTAAATAATTATATAATAATATTTTGAACAATTTTATTCCAACTGTGTTATTATTTTTTAATATGGCATTTCATATTAAATAATCATAATTTCAATTCTCTGAAAAATAATTGGTTAGGCTTACATCTGGCAAACAATTGTTCATTTTGTCATCCATTTAAGTATCTTTTGAGGACTGGCTGGTCATTATTTATATAAGCAGCCTGGCAAAGATTGCCTGGCTTGTTATCCTCAGAAATTGCCTTACAGGTTAGGTTGCTTTCTGTATAAATGACTTGTAACATAACCAAAAATATGGGTTAGCACAAAGTCTCTATAGAGGATTAGTTAATTTACAAATGTCATGTTTTGAAATTGGCAAGGAGTTTTTCTATAAAAGTCATCAATCCCCTGAAGATTTGAGGTGGGGGGAACTCTTACAAATGTCAGATGGTTCCTTGTGGAAAGTAAAGAATAGCAGAAGTATGTATACCTGTGTATTATTTCTAAGCAAAGCCATTTGACTGTGTGGTTCACAAAAAGTAACATAGCTAATATAGAGAATGGGAATCCCAGAATAATTCATTGTGCTTGTGCACAACCTGTACCTAGGCCAAGAGGTTATTGTTCAAACAGGGTAAGGAAATACTGCATGGTTTAAAATCAAGAAAATGGTATGTCCTTTCTCCATTCCTATTCAGTCTATACACTGAACAATTCATTTGAGAAGGAGGACTTCATGAAGAAGGATGTGGCACAAACATGTTATATAGATAATACAACTTAGCTTGTCAAAAGTGAAGATTACTTGAAACACTTGATGTTGTTATTGTTGTTGTTATGTGCTTCTGACTCATAGCGAACCTATGTACAACAGCCCTAAACTCTGCTCTGTCTTGTGCCAATCGCACTGTCTCTGATACACCCATCCTGATTACCCCAGTCACTGAATCAATCAACCTCATAGAGGGCCCCTCCTGCGCTGTCTCTCCACCCTACCAAGCATGAAGTCCCTCTCCAAGGACCGGTCTTTCCTTACAACATGTCCAAAGTATGTTAGGCGAAGCCTCAGAATCCTTGCCTCCAAGGAGCCACCCAGTTTAACCCTTTCCAGGACAATTCTGTTTGTTTTCCTAGCAGTCCATGGTACCCTCAATATCTTCTCCAGCACCACAGCTCAAAGGCATAAATTCTCCTTCTATCCTCCCTAGTCATTGTCCCACTCTCTGACGCGTAACAAGTGACAGCAAAGACCATGGCCTATATCAGGTGCACCTTAGTCTCCAGAGAGACACCATTGCTCTTCAGAACTTTGGAAAGGTCCCTAACAGCAGACTTTCCCATCGCAACACTTGAGACAGAAGATCAAAGACTATAGTATTCAATGTAGATTATACCTTAACATGAAGAAAACAAAGATCCTCAGCATTAAGCCAAGGGAGAAAATCTTGATAGAGGAATGAAAGGATTGAGGCTGTCAATGATTCTCTCTTACTTGGATTCACATTCAGCATCTGTGGTACCAGCAATTGAAGACTCAAATAACGTGCCACATTGGGAAATCTGCTCTCACGGACGTCTCCAAAATCCTAAAGGACAGTAATATCAATTTACAAGTTGCAATGCTCCTGATCCAAGACATAGTCATCTCAATTAGTTGCTATATAGCTGTAAATTGGACAATGACTAAGGATAACAGAACAAGAATCAGCGTAATTGAGCTGTGATGTTGAAAAAGTATATTGAATATTTCATAAACTGTCAAGGGGATAAACAAATCTCTCTTGGAGAAAGTGAAACCAGAGTGCTCCTTGGACACAAAGATGGTGAAACTTTATCTCGCATACTTTGGATATATTATTAAGGAGGGGTCAGTCCTTGGGGAAGAATATTATTCTTGGAAAGATAAAGGGTCACCGTAAGCTAGGAAGACTCTCAAAAATATGGATTGATAGAGTGATTATAGCAATGGACTCAAGTACGTCAGAAATCATGAGAAAGGCACAGGATAGGGCAGAGTTAAGATCTGTTGTTCATAGGGTCACTATGGGTTGCAGTCAACTTTATGGCATTTAACAATTTGGTAAACAAGAGGTGAGAAAGGAGCATGACTAATTTTCTAGACTCCCTGATCTGAGAGGCTCCAAATAAACATGCTAGATCAGAACAGAAGGAAAAGATTGAACTGGCACCAGTGAGCTGAAAGTACTGAGCACCAAAAGAAGTGTCAGAAAACACAGTAGAGCAAACAGCAAAGAAACAGTGGCAAGATACAAGGAATTATGAGACAGGCAGGTGACTTTGGTGGATAGAAAGCAAAAGGAGTAGAACTGGACATCTCTGGGCAGGACATCATTATATAATCTTTTGCTTGTTGTTAAGTACCATTGAGGAGAGCACAATTCATAGTAACCTACGAACAATAGACCTGAACCATTTCTATCATGTTCCGTCCTCATCCTTTCTGAAACACTTGCTATCCTTCTCCAAGCAACTTACCCAGAGTGTAGTAATCTTGGTGTCCTGTAAAAGGCAAGAAGCTATATTTTTTAGCCCATTGAATACATCTTAACCCAGTTAAGTTCTATCTTGGAGACTTGAGAAAAACGGAGAGAATATGCCCAGGTGCTTGGATACACAACCTACAGGAGTTGCTTGTAAAATTATTTTACTTATAAGTTGTTGTATAGCATCAGATTAACCCTGGTCTTGGACAAAAGTTGTCCCAAATTTACTTGTTGAGAGGAAGACTAGTATGTACACCAGATTCAGGCTAAGAAAAGCCAAAGACAGGAGAAAGCTAGTGTATTTGACTGACTGTGAGAGGACAGCCCTCTAAATGAGATAGATATGCACCCACTACCATTCAATCCATGATATGTTCACTCAAGATATAGAAAGAGGCATGAGTATTTTCGAAATGTTAAGTGGAGTATATGTAAGATTGATAAGGGCCAGTTCATATTTATTATTATTGCTTATTGGTTACATCTTACTATTATAATATTCAATTACCAACATGATATTTTAAAAATAAACTTAGTTGTTATGCATATTTCCCCCACATACTTTCCCTCATTGACATTATGTTTCATATAATCATTCATACACATTGTGTTTTGTAAAATTAATCACCATTGGCCTATGCCCACCATTACCCCGTCTTTTCAGGTCCCCACCAGATCTTTCCCAAGTCCTTTACCCTATTCCCTCCACTCACCAAATTGGGTAGGGGGAGATCACAGTCCTTTTTGTGAATGCTATTCAACAGGATTAGCTCAGAGTCTTCATTTAGCCGTCTCATGATTACTTGAGATTAGATCAGTTACTCAGATTATTTGCTTAATGTACAAATTGAATCAAGTATGATAAAAGAGTACACCCTTGATACATAGCCATCCTAATTTTAAACCCTGCACTGTCTTCTGCACTATTTGAAAGGCTGTCTATCATTCTGTGTACCAATTCTGCACGTGTTGTTGTTGTATCATAGTGTTGGAACTTACGCATAGCTGACACTTGGGTGGGTTTTCAGAGATGGTTAATCACATGGAAGGAGACTGCCCATTCTTTTCCTGTGGAGCAGCCTGTGGCCTTGAACTTCTTCCCTTTTGAGACTGCAGCACAGCTTCATGTCACTAGACCCCCTACATAGGCAAAATTAAATGTTACAGAACTCATATGGTCTTCTAAAGTTATCTATATTTTTTATTAATTACACAGTCAAATATCTTTGTTTAGTTAATAAGATATAAGTGAATATATTTCTGATATTCTCTGCTTTCAGTCCAGATATATTTGATATAGCAAAAACATCCCTTCGCTAAGTTCTCTACTCACCTACAAAAGTGACTTGCACTTCGTGTTAATGAACTACTGTTACTAATCTGAATTATCCATAACAAAACTGTACTTACATGGGATATTAATGTTATAATTCTACATGGGCATAAAAATGAATCTTTAAGTTAGCTAAGTGGATCTGTTTGCCACATTTCTGTGTGAATGAGAGCTTCAGCTTTATACCTGTACAAATATTTCAGCAACTAAATTCTTAGTTCATCAAATCTTGTTTTTTGCCAGTTTTTCAGGGAAGCTTGGAAATCTTAATTCAAAAACATCAATCCTTGATCTTATTCTATCTTCTGAAACAGACCAACACCAACCAGTTATTTTTGTTCTAATTGAATAGAAACATAAATGTTCCATCTATTACTTTTAAGTAATTTGCTGCAATTTATTTTACTAGAATTCCAGTTTATTAAACACAAATATTTACTAGACAGTAATCTTTTTAGAAAGCATCTTTGGGTAAAGACAAAAAAACCTCAAGAGATCATTTTTAATGTTTTTCTTCAAATTTGAAGGACAACATGAAATATTGACATGAAAATGTATGATTCTAAAAACTCTTCTAAAATCATTATTAAAAATAAATATTGGACAAACAATAATAAAAAAGATTGAATTTCTTTTTGAATCTGAAAAATAATACAAGAATTAATTGGTCTAAGTAGTTAAAATTATAAGATCCCTCTGTCATATTGACAGCCCCTGAAACATTGGATCTTATATTTTGGATAGTGGTTTCTTGTTTTTCCAGTGCCACTAATGCCTCAAATGTTTTCTCTGCATTTCTCTGCATTTCTCTGCATTGTTTTTTTGAGATCCTCCTGTTTTTTGCTTGTAGTATCCTCTAATTCATCAAGTTTTTCTTTTATCCATTGAATATATTCAATTATTACTCTTTTAAATTCTGTGTCAGAAAGTTCCATCAGACTTTCCACCTTCAAGAAATCCACTGATACTGTGTCACCATTTGGGGATGACATCTTGCTTTGCTCTTGTGTATTATGTGGGATAACTTGCTTTCTTCGAGATATTGATATGTTCTTGATCTGAAGACAATGCTCTAGAGATCAGTTGGGTAGTTACCCCACTTGTGTGTTTCTCTGAACTTCTGAGTTTTTCTCCTGCCAGATTAGTCCCACAGCATAGGCTGGTGGCTATGGAATGGCTGGATCCGCAGTGTGGCTTTGTGGTCCTGTACCTCCAAAAGGAACTGCTGCAACAAAAGTTCTGATCAGAAATCCTATTGGCCATGGCTCATCATGTTTGTTGGTGTCTGTGCAGCGTGAAGGACTCTCTAGTGGCCCTTGGGCACCACTGGGGTCACAGGGCTGTAGCGGAGGCATGTAGTTGTGGAACCACGGTGGGGGGGGTGGGAGGGAGGAAGCACGTGGTGGGGTGGGTGGGTGGAATATGGGGCTGGGACACTACAACCAGGAGGCCGGGGGCAGGGCTTGAGCAGCTGCTAGGGCTTTATGCAAGGTGGGGGGGTGTGACACACAGGTGGGCCGAACAGGGCTCACATGGTGGCGGGCCTTCACTCCTCGGGTCACACCGCAGCAGGGGGTGGTTGCTCCTTGGGGTCAAGCAGTGGCTGGCAGTTGCCTTTCTGGGTTATGTGGCAACTGGCAGGTAATTGCTCCTCTGGGGTCCCGTGGAGGCTGGGGGCCGTTGATTGCTCTCTGGAGTCACAAGGTGGCGGGTGGTTGCTCCCTACTTGCTCCTGGTGGGTGGGTTCCACAGTGGCTTGGCTGGTGTCTTTTGGCTGGGATGCAGCTGTCCTATGTGTGTTTCAAATTCCAGCTCTCTGACTGCAATCGGTTGCGGCTGCACTCACATTTATTTCCTTGTTTAGTAATTTTGAAACTCCTAATACTATTACATCCAGGGTGATTTTTTTTTCTAACAAAAATCACAAGGATCCAAATCTGTAAGCGCAGAGCAATGGAAGCATAAAATCTCAACACTAAAACATCCCAGAACTTGATTATGAAATTTTGTTCTAAGCAGATCCAATCAGACACAGAATTTGCCAGATCATGTTCAGTCATTTCAGTAAATAACAACTTGTTTTTAATGTATCTTATCTTATTAAGAATCCCACACAATGTATACAGTAATGAATCAGTTGTCGTTATTTTTAGAATGTTAGAGTCCATGTAATGACTGTCCTGAGCTCTATGGTATATCACTGCTCTCATTTCCATTTTAATTCATTTCCTCTATTTAAGTAAAATTTTAAGTTAAATTTAATTGTGTAAACTCAATATTTCCGGTGCTTCAATCTCTTTGACACTCTGCTCATTTCCATTTTTCACCCCTCTTGTCTCTTTCATCTACTCACTTTCAGTTGGCATGTTCTCTCATAATTTTGAATATACTGAGGGGGAAAAGTTTCAGATTAATTGGAAAATGTGAAGCATATAAACACAAGTGGCATAAAAAAAGATTCCACACCTAGAGATGGTAATAGAAGGAGACATTTTAAAATTAAATGCAAACAGTGCCTCAAAGAGTACAAACAAAAGCAGGTGGAAAGAGGACATTCTCCCACAGCCAGACCCAGAAGTAGCAAGGAAAGGTCAGTGCAAGTTGCTCACAACCGTATTAGCAAACATTCCTTTCTCTGTTGGCCCGAGAAATAAATAGGAAATTCACAGGAGATTTGATCAGTAAAGAAACGCTAAATAAAATTGCTACTGAGGAACAAAAGAACTTTTTTTCCACCAAAATTTTTTAAATTTCAAAATCCCACCTAAAGTTGCATCTATTATAATTAGTAAAGAAATAAATCTCATAGGTGGCTGAGGTGGTGGTTTCAAAGCAAGGTATGTGCCACCAAAAAGAAATAGACTTCATTTTTCTTTCTCTTTGCTACCTGTAAAATCCCTTATAAATGAATTTAAAATATTTTCATTGCTGTGTACTCTGTTGAAATTTAATGGCTATATTTCATTAGCTCATCATACATATTACATAAAGAAAGAGTGCTGAAAACAGTGAACGGTATGTCATAAAACCTTTATAAAATGACTGTTTGCTTATTCATAGCCTAGTTCCTTAAGTTAGGATTTGTTTTTATGGTTTGATAAATGAGAAGAAAGTTCATTGTAGTGTAGATTCCTATAGTTATTTAGAAGATGTTTAGAGCATAAAAGACTCATCTATGCAGGAAGCAGCTGAGAGATGTCCAGTTTTCTCTGATTTTCTCATGCCAAAAATAAATTAGAGAAATGGGGGGGGGGAATTTTGTAAGATACAATTACAGACTCATTTGGATACTCAGAATAAAAGTAGTAATGGCCTGAGCTTCACCCCCCCACTTCATAATGCCTTGAATTATTTCTCAGTCATTTTTTTCACACTGTCAATGCCTCTGAGTTAGAGAAATAATTTTGATGAACAAACTTACCAATTGCTTTGTAAGAGCATTAAGGGTTTTGGGGTTTGTTTCAGATTCTTAGAGGTCATTCAACAACAAGAAGCATTTCAGAGCTGATACTAAATACTCTTTTTAATTCTAAAACTCTTCATTATGGGTAACAAACAAACTTATTACTAATTACGGGATCCTTCAAGTCCCATCTGATCTGACCCTAGTAAACAGGAATCTGCTGTCTGTCAATAAAAATCTCTCAAATATTCCATGTAAATGAACAGATGAGGTAAAGAATTATCTGAAAGGGAAGTATATGCATAACAATAATATGAAACAAGAGATGTATTGGAAAGTGGAGAGAGAGGAAAATGTACAGCAAAGAATGGATGAAAACCCACGCTTTTCACAAAACTTCATTAAAATGGAAAAAAATTATAATATTTAACAATATTTGTCTTTTGTGTCAGTTTATTTCATCTGAATGTTTTGAAGATTCATCCATATCATAACATGTATTTGAACTTCATTCATTCTTGTTTTAAAAAAATCCAAACAACATTGCATTATTTGTATATATCACATTTTTTTGACTCATTCAACTCCTGAAATTTGGAATGCTTCTACAGTGTAACTACTATGATTAATGATACAGTGGGCCTCTGCACCAATGTATTTTTTAAATCGTGTAATAATATCTTATTATTTTCATACCAATAAATGTATATTTAGTATAGGAAATCACACTACTATCAAAACTTGTGACATACTAACTTTTAAAAATATTTCTGTACAATTCTGAGTTTTAAATACTCAATTCTTTAATATTAAAAGATTTATGAATTTGAAGTGAGCCTGTAGACTGTAAAATTTATCTGTCAGACTATTTGAACCTCCACATATTTGATTTATAATTCTAGCTGTTGTTCCTGACTGTAATTTCAGGTCAAGGAACTGAAGAACAGATTCAAACCTCTAGTTGCTATAATCAAGGATGCTTTCGGCAGATTGTTAAATCCAGGAAGTAGTAAAATAAGATGGAGAGAATATACTGAATCACTGTATCAAAAGGAATTGGCAGACACAGAAGAATTTCGAGAAACAACATATGAGCAAAAGCCTATGGTGATAGAAAGAAGTTCAGGCTGCTTTGAAGGAAATGGCAAAAAATAAGGCTTCAGGAATAGATGGTATACCAATTGACATATTTTAGCTAACAGATGTTGCCTTTTATGTGCTCATCAAGTTGTGCCAAGAAATCTGGAGAACAACCACTTGGCCAACTGACTGGAAGAGATCTATCTTTGTTCCTATCCCAAAGAAAGGTGACCCAACAGAGTGTGGAAACTATAGAACAATCTCATTGATTTCACATGAAAGCAAGATTCTACTGAAGATTATCCAAAAACGACTGGAACAGCACATCAGCAGAGAACTGCCAGAAGTCTAGGCTGGGTTTAGAAGTGATCATGGTACTAGGGATATTGTAACTGATGTTAGATGGATCTTAGCTGAAAGCAGAGAATACCAGAGGAATGTCTATATATGTTTCATCAACTATGGAAAGGCGTTTGACTGTGTGGATCATAACAAACTGTGGCTGACTCTGAGAAGAATGGGAATCCCAGAACACTTGATCATTCTAATGCAAAACCTATACTTGGACCAGGAGGCAGTCGCCAGAACACAGCAAGGAAACACCGCATGGTTCAAAATTGGGAAGCGCGTACGCCGGGGATGCATCCTATCTCCAGACCTTTTCAACCTGTATGCAGAACAGATTATCAGGGAGGCGGGGCTCTATGAGGAGAAATGTGGGGTCAAGATTGGTGGACGATCTATCTACAATCTGCGTTATGTAGATGACACAACCTTCCAACTATACCTTGGTAAAAATTAAAAGGCATTAAGCAAATTGTACGTACACACACACACACACACATTTGGAAACAGGAATGACATTTACTTCCTAAACAACATGCCTCAGGAAACTATAAACTTTGAGAAAGTTTTACAGAAAGACTTCAGATCTTTTGTTCCTAGGGTCATTAGGAGTCATGCTCGACTCAATAGCAATCAACAACATAATATTTATTTCTATTTCTATTTCCTTCCATTTCTATTATTTCTATGTCTAATTTCTATTTCTATTTCTTCTATTTCTATTTCCACTTCCATTTCTATTATTTCTATTTCTAATTACAATTCTAATTTTATTTTTAGTTCTATTTCTAATTCAATACTATACCTATGTATACATTCTATCTATCTATCTATCTATCTATCTATCTATCTATCTATCTATCTATCATCTGTCTATCTATCTATCTATCTATCTATCTATCTATCTATCTATCTATCTATCTATCT
>NW_006399892.1:804230-809364 GCF_000299155.1 Elephantulus edwardii | reverse complement strand
TAGTGTTTTCAGAGGAAGTTGGTGGCCAATCCACACAGTTGTTTTATTAGAAGTTAGAAAATTTTATGAGGTAATAAATGATTATTTTCATTTAGAATGCCACTTTCCAAAATCGATTAAAAGTTGAATGAGTAAAAATTCAATAGCTAATTTTAATGTGTGACTATCAAGAACTCTTAACTAGAGGAATGAAATGTAGCAAACAGAATTATTGCACAACTCTTCTTGAAACAGATTTACAAAGAAATATTTAACAAGTAAACGGGGAATATATAAGGCTAAAATATTTATTAAAGGATCCAAAATCCAATACCAAGTAAGTGCTTTATTAATTAATGACTATTTTATATAGATGCCAGCTAATTTGTATTTTATTTATTCTGTGATCATGTGAAAAAGAAATAATACTAATACAATGAGGTTCTCTTCTTTGTTCTTCTTGCATTGTAAGGACTAGCCCCTGCTGACAATATAACCAAAGTATGTGAGATGAAGCTTCATCATATTTGCCACTAAAAACAACTTGATTATATTCTTTGAAGGTAAGCTTATTTATTCCTTTAGCAGTCCATGGCAAACACATTCAGTACTCCTAGTCACAATCACAATTCAAGGTAATGATTCTTCCTTTGTCTTCCTTATTCATTGTCAAGCTTTTAAATGCCTAGGAAGCACTTGAAAAGACCATGACTTGAACCAGGCACATTTTTGTCCTAAAACCTACATCCTTGCCATTTAGAAATTTGGAAAGATCCTTGACAGTAGATTTTCCCAGTGTAACACTTCTTTTGATTTTCTGATTGCTACTACCTTGGCTGTTCATTGCGGTTCCATGTCAAATTAAATTATTGACAGCTTCAATCTTTTATCCATTTATCATGATATTGCCTTTTGGTCCAGTGTTGAAGATTATTGTTTCCCTGATGTTGAGATGTAATCAATATTTAAATCTCTAGTCTTTGCACTTCTGGAGGACTAAGTACTCCACATATTTCTCAAGTTTTTTGCAAGCACAACAAGCAAGTATTGTGACATATACATAATACAAATTGTTAATGAAAATTCTTCTGACACCATATTCTTCTTCAGTCAGTCCAGTTTCTTAAATTTTTTGCTTAGCATACATATTGAGTGTCATCCAATGACTCTACTATTTGTCATTCCTGGCACAACGGATCATATGACTCTCTGATTCAAAGTGACTGATCTCGGCTCACTAATGTCTAGGACGTCAATCTCTATACGTTGCAGTCCATTTTTTGCAGTTTCCAATTTTCCCATATTCATGTTTATTACATTCCATGTTCCAGTTTTCAATAGTTGTCTGCATCTCCTCATTTATTAAGTTCCTTCAAATTTGAGGCATTATATTTCAATAGTTTTTACAACAATGTATATACTTCTATTATTCAAAAGCTAGTTATTTCAGAAGTAAATGAGCAATCCTGCATGTTGTTCTGTCTTACTCTGGAAGCTTCATTAAAACCTTTCCACTATGTGTGATCCTCCTGGTATTTTCAGGGTAAAGACTAAAGTATGCCTATCTGATCTAAGCAATTCTATTTTCAGTTGGTTCCCAGGCACCTGGAAGTTGTACAATAAAGGATGACTGAAGAAAAATTGATGCCTTTAATTGTGATGCTTGTTGTTGTTGTCGTTACCTGCCATCAAGTTGTTTGTGACTCACAGTGACTTTATGTATAACAGCTCTGAACCCTGCTCTATCCTGTGCCAACCTTATTGTCTCTGACACCTACTTCCATTAACCTAGGCATAGAGTCAATCCATCTCATAGATAGTCTACCTCTCTTGCATTATATTTCTACCCTCCTAAGCATGATGTTCCTCTCCAGGGACTGGTCCCCCATTGCAATATGCCCAAAGTATGTCAGATGGAGCTTCAGAGTCCTTGCCTCCAAGAATCAGTAGGACTTTATCTGCTCTAGGATGAATCTAATTGTTCCCCTAGCAGCCCATGGTATATTCAATACTCTTCTCCAGCATCACAGATCAAATGCATCACTTCTGCAAAACCTATACTTGGACTAGAACACAATCGTCAGAAAAGAGCAGGAAAAATATTTGCATGGTTCAAAATCAGGGAAGGAAGCTTCCTGTATGTTATGTTATACTGATGAACGAACAGAAGTTTCATCAACAACCTGCATTATGCAGATGACACAACACTGCTTGCTGAAACTGAGTTTCATCAACAACCTGCTGCCCTAGATGTGCTCACCAAGTTGTGTCAAGTAAACTGGAGGACAAACACTTGGCCAATTGACTGGAAGAGATAGATATTTGTTCCCATTCCAAAGAAAGGTGATCCAATAGAGTGTGGAAATTATCGAACAATATGCTGAGAGCAGGAAACACAAGAGGAATGTCTATCTGTGTTTCATTGACTATGCAAAGGTGTTTGACTGTGTGGATCATAACAAACTGTGTCTGACTCTGAGAAGAATGGGAATACCAGAACACTTGATAATGCTAATGAGAAACCTATACTTGGACCAAGAGGCAATCATGAGAATAGAGCAAGGAAACACTGCATGGTTCAAAACTGGGAAGGGTGTACGCCAGGGATGTGTCCTATCTCCATACCATTTTAACCTGTATGCAGAACAGATTATCTGGGAGGCTTGGCTCTATGAGGAGAAATGTGGGGTCAAGATTGGTGGAAGATCTATCAACAATCTCCGTTATACAGATGACACAACCCGGCTTGCTGCAAGGGAGGAGGACCTGAAGCACCTTGGAGGCAAGGATTCTCAGGCTCCATCTAACATACTTTGTACTTGTTGTCAGGAGGGACAGGTCCTTGGAGAGGGACATCATGCTTGGTAGGGTGGAGGGACATCACAGGAGGGGAAGGCCCTCTATGAGGTGGATTGATTCAGTGACTGGGGTAATCTGGATGGGTGCATCGGAGATGTTGCGATTGGCACAGGACAGGACAGAGTTTAAGGCTGTTGTAGGGTCACTATGAGTCGCAAGCAACTCGATGGCACATAACAACAACTACAACATCATTGATATTACATGCAAGCAAGATTTTGTTGAAGATTATAAAAAAAATATGACTGGAGCATTACATCAAAAGAGAACAGCCAGACTTGGGTTAAAAAAGACTGTGGTACTAGAGATATTATAGCTAATGTTGATGGATCTTGGCTGAAAGCAGGGAGTACCAAAGGAATGTCTATCTGTGTTTCACTGACTATGCAAAGGTGTTTGACTGTGTGTATCATGACAAACTTTGGCTGGCTCTTTGAAGAATGGGAATCCCAGAACAGTTGATCATGCTAATGTGAAACCTATACTTGGATCAGGAGGCAGTCATCAGGACAGAGCAAGAAAACACTACATGGCTCAAAATTTGGACGGGTCTATGCCAGGGATTTGTCCTATCTCCATACCTTTACAACACGTATGCAGAACAGATTATCCGAGAGGCTAGGCTGTATGAGAAGAGGTGTGACATCAGGATTGGTGGAATTTTCATCAACAACCTGCATTATGCAGATGACACAACACTGCTTGCTGAAACTGAGGAGGACCTAAAGTGCTTGCTGCAGAAGGTCAAGGATGGCAGCCTGCAATATGTATTGAGGTTCAATATCAAGAAGAAAAAGATTCTCACCACTGGGCCAATTGGTAGCATCAGGAGGGATGGTGAAGAGATTAAGACTTTTATCAGCTTTAGTTTGCTTGGCTCCACAGTCAACACTCTTGGCACCAGCAGCCAGGAAATTAAAGACATATTGCAATGGGGAAGTCTGCCGTTAGGGACCTCTCCAAAATACTGAAGAGCAATGGTGTCAGTCTGGAGACTAAGGTGACCCTGACACAGGTCATGTCTTTACAATCACTTGGAAGATAGAAAAAGAAATTGATGCCTTTGAGCTGTAGTGTTAGAGAAGCGTATTGAATATACATACCACGGACTGCTAAGAAAAGAAACAGTTTCACCCTGGAGAGGGTTACACCAGGCTGTTCCTTAGAGACAAAGATTATAAATTTCCATCTGACATACTTTGGACATGCTGCAAGGAGGGACCAGTCCTTCGAGAGAGTTGTCTTGCTTGGGAGGTTGGAGGGACAGCACAGGAGAAGAAGACCCTCTGTGAGGTGGATTGATTTAGTGACTGGGGTTATGGGGTAGGTGTAGTGAAGACAGTGATATTGGCACAAGGTAGGGCAGCTTTTAGGACTGTTGTACATAGGGTCTCTATGAGTTGCAGAAGACTTGATGGCGCATAACAACAACAACAACAACAAGGTAATACTCAACTGATGTTGAGGCTATCTAACTCATAGCAACCCAGTAGGACAAAAGAGCTCTACCCAAAATTATCAATTCTTCAAGTCTTTTTAGTGTCAAAGATGATGAAGCTTCATATATGCCAAATATGTGTACTATCTCCATACCTTTTTCATCTATATGCAGAACAGATTATCTAAGAGAAGCTGACTTGTACCTGCTCTGAGGCAAAACTTGCTGAAGGATTTGGATTTGACTGTTGAACTGAAATTGAAGCCTGGACTTAATAAGAAGTTATGTCTTTTAACTGTTGGGCTAAAGCTTGGATTTGTAATGTGAGATATTCTTTGCATCCCTCCCTCACTTACCTAATAAACTCAACTGTTGGTACTATAGTTGTGAGTCTATGAGTTAGCATGGTGGATGGTATATGGTGGAGCTCTGCGTTCACGACAGGTTTGGAAGCAGAAGTGGCATCCACTTCCTAAGCATGTGCCTCTGGAAACTATGAACTTGGAGAAATGATTGTAGTTATAGAAAGGCTTTAGGCATTTTGTTCATAGGGTCACTATAGTCATGCTCAACTTCATTAAAATCAACAACAACATGAATAAGAAATAAATAAAAGAATCTCTTCTTGTGGGTGTGACTCTAGAGTCATCTGGAGATGGTCTATGGGCTCTTTACCTGCTTTCTACTCTGTGGCAGTGTCGACTGTGTTATTCTTACTTCTGGCCCTTTCAGAGAGATGCTGCCAGCCCTGTGACCAAGTCCAGTTTGTTGCACCTTATTCATTTTCCATCATGAATTTTCATGCTTCTAAACATGACTTATTTATCACAAATACTTTTTTTAATTAAATTTTATTAA
>NW_006399892.1:803568-804130 GCF_000299155.1 Elephantulus edwardii | reverse complement strand
GTCCTTGACGCTTGGGTGCCTTTCATCCTCTCTCCAGGTTCATAGGGTTTCCGGAGGCAAGCTGTTATGGAAGTGGATGCCACTCCTCCTTCCACACGTGTTTAATCGGGGAGCTCCATTCCACTCTCAGTCCGCATTGGGTAGCCAACCATTAACGCATTTGACACATCCAAGTCACAGCCACCCTAGGTGGGGCAAACCTGGGCTATTATGGCCGTCTCCTCCCTCCTCCTCTTCTCCTTTTGGTCTTGAAGCCTCTGCTGCCTTCAACCCAAGGCCAAGCATGGCTTCCCTGCTCCTCGAGGCAGAGTCGCCTTTCTCTAGAGACCACCACAACACAACCCAACTCTCAAGTACACAGCATCATGCTCTCTGGCCAACAGATCACAGCCACCCTATGTGGGGCAAATCTGGGTGATTATGGCCCTCTCCTCCCTCCTCCTCTTCTCCTTTTGGGCTTGAAGCTGCTACTGCCCATAGAGATAGAGATAGAGATAGAGATAGAGATAGAGATAGAGATAGAGATAGAGATAGAGATAGAGATAGAGATAGAGATAGAGAT
>NW_006399892.1:802927-803468 GCF_000299155.1 Elephantulus edwardii | reverse complement strand
AGAGATAGAGATATAGATAGAGATATAGATGATAGAGATATAGATGATATGGATATAGATATAGACATAGATAGATATAGATGTAGATGTAGATGTAGATGTAGATGTAGATATAGATGATATAGAGAAAGAGAGAGAGATAGAGATTAGATAGAGATGATAGAGATAGAGATAGATATATAGATATAGATAGATATAGTATCTATCTATCTATCTAGTAGCCAGGAAATTAAAAAAAAATGTATTGTGATGGGAAAGTCTGCTGTTAGGGAGCTCTCCATGGTACTGAAGAGCAATAGTGTCACTCTGGAGACTAAGGTGTATCTGATACAGGCTATGGTCTTTGCAATCACTTGTTATGTATGAGAGAGTTGGACAATGACTAGGGAGGATTAAAGGAGACTTGATCCCTTTGAGCTGTGCTGCTGGAGAAGAGTACTGAATGTACCATGGACTTCCAGGAAAACAAACAGATTGATCCTGGAGAGGGTTAAACAAGGCTGCTCCTTGGAGGAAAGGATTCTGAGGCTTCTTCTGACAT
>NW_006399892.1:799390-800485 GCF_000299155.1 Elephantulus edwardii | reverse complement strand
GCTCATATGTTATTTCTTTAAATTCCTCTGTATCTGCCAATTCCTTTCTATATAATGACTCAGTATATTCCTTCCATCTTCTTTTAATACTTCCTGGATTGAATTCTTACACAAAAGAAGCAAAAAACCAATTAAGTAACTTTATGTGTTGTTTTCCATTTCTGTGTGGCTAGAGACAGGCTTAGGGCTGTTGTACATAGGGTCGCTATGAGTTTCAGGCAACTCGACAGCACATAATAATAACAACAAAAGCAACAACATATAGTACACTCATACAAAAAGAATATGGCATCAGGATTTGAGAAAGACTCATCAACAATTGATAATTGTTAATTGATAATTAACAATTGTTAATGCAAATGATATAACTTTGCATGGTGAAAAAGAGGGGACTTAAAACACTTGCTGCAGAAAATCTAAGACTATAAATTTCAATATGGATTACATATTAACATCAGCCAGATGGGATATACAGGCCCAGATATGCATCAGAAACTCAGACTGCTTAGAGCCAGAGACTGGTTTCAACTTCTGTGCCCCTAATTCATGTTGAGAACCCAAGTGCAGAAAGCTGAGATGCCATCTTGCCTCCCCCTCAGGTACCCCAATCTCCCAGGATCCTATAGGCTTTGTTAACAACCAGCCAGCTTAGACCAGACTGGACATTCTGGCCCACACCTACATTGGAAACTCAAAATCAAGAAGACAAAAATCTGAGTACACTTCTCTATGCAACCTTAATTCTGGACTCCTGTGCTAACCATAATACTGAATCATATATCACCTCTAATCTGTTCTTTCCCTCAACTGTTTCAATACAGTATACATAATTTACTTGGTGCCGGGGTGGGGGAGGAGGAGAGGAATTGTATACCAGTGAAGGAATTGTTTTCTTTTCAAAGAGAGGAGCGAACTGGTGGGGAGGGGTGGGCAGGGAGAAAAGTGCAGCAATGAATGAATGGAAATCCAAAATCTCTGTAAATGTATATTAAAATTAATAAAAAATAAAACAAAACAGAAAAAGAAACACACACACACACAAAATTCCCAAAGGGGGGGGGAGGAAAGAAGACAAAAATCCTTACTACTGGGCCG
>NW_006399892.1:792326-799290 GCF_000299155.1 Elephantulus edwardii | reverse complement strand
CAGTTCTGATTCATCTCCTTTGCCAGTGTGCCCTTTGCCATTCCCTATCACTCCTCCCTGAGAGAGACTTCACCCTGATTCATAAGGCAAAGGGGATGACGTGTTCTGCTACTGTCTGCTGAAAAGGGACACTGCCAGTTACAGGGTGAAGATCTTCTCTCACTACTCTAAAAGAGGTGACTATATACATGGACCTGATAGCACACATAGGAATCAGACTGATTACATATGGGAGGAAAAGCATTCAAGAAACTGTATTAGCTACAAAAACTAGGCTATGTGCTGATTGTGGATCAGCTCGTCAACTACTCATATGCAAGTTCTAGCTGACTCTAAAGAAAATAAAATCAAATCCACAAGATCCAAAGTTTGATCTTAAGTCTATCCTTCCTGAATTTAAAGACCATCTCAGGACCAAGTTTGAGGCCCTGAACACTAAGAGCGAAGACCGGATGAGCTGTGAAAGGATATCAAGAATACCATACATGAAAAATACGAAAGGCTATTACAAAAAAAGAAAAGAAGACCAAGAAAGGAAGAGTCAGAACAGACTCTTAATATTGCACCAAAACACCAAAGACCAAAGAAAGAAGAAGAAATCAAAAGTGAAGAAGATGAATAGAAGATATCAAATGACAGCTCAGGAAGACAAAGCAAAGCATTGTAATGAAATGAGCAAAAAGCTGGAGATGGAAAATCAAAGAGATTAACTTGCTCAGCATTTCTTAAGCTGAAGAAACTGAAGAACAAATTCAAGCCTCAATTTGCACTATTTACTGATGTTGTGGGTAGAATGTGGAATGACTCGGGAAGCATTCACACAGTGGAATACTATGCAGCACGCAGGAAAAATGATTCTGTAAATCACTACCTAACTTGGGAGGCACTGGAGAGCATTAAGTTGAGTGAACTAACTCAGTTTCATAAGATAAATACTGTATAAAACCATTATTGTAGAATAAGTATGAGGATCCAAGAAGGGGAAAAGGAGAAAGAAAGTGGTGAGGATGGGTGGGGGTGGAGAGTGGTCAATCATAGACTCACACAATTTTATGAGTAGGGGGTGAAGGAAATTCGAAAGATCAGGTGTGAAAAACGATGTATAAGAACTTGTTAAATAATAAACTTTTTTTAAAAGAAAGAAGATGGAAGGAGTACACAGAGTTACTATATCAGAAAGAACTGGCTGACACAGAAGAATTTCATGAAACAACATATGATCAAGAGCCTATGGTAATGAAGGGGGAAGTTCAAGCTTCTCTGAAGAAAATGGCATAAAACAAAGCCCCAAGAATTGATGGCATACCAACTGGTATATTTCAACATACAGATGCTGTCCTGGAAGTGCTCACCACGCTATGTCAAGAAATCTGGAGGATAATCACCTGGGAAACTGATTGGAAGAGATCCATACTTATTCTCTTTCCAAAAACCATGTATCTGCAGAGTTGAAGCTATCAAACAATATCATAAATATCACAACATCCTGTTGAAAATTACTCAAAAAATTTACTGAAAAAGCTTATCAACAGAAAACGCCAAAACTGGGCAGAGTGGGTTTAGAAGAGGTTGTGGCACTAGGAGCATTATAGCCAATGTTGTATAGATCCCAGGTGAAAGCAGAGGATATCTATCTGTATTTCACAGACTATGCACAAGTATTTGACTGTGTGGACCACAACAAACTATATCTAGCTCTGAGAAGGATGGGAATCCCAGAAAACTTGATTGTGCTAAAGCAAAACTTATTCTTGGACCAGGAGACAGTCATCAAAACAAAGGAGAGAAATACTGTATGGTTCAAAGTCAGGAAAGGAATATGCCAAGGATGCATCCCATTTCCATAACTTTTCAATCTATATGCAGAATAGATAATCCAAGAGACTGGGTTGTATGAGGAGGAATGTGGCATCAGGATTGGAGAAGACTCATAAACAACTTGCATTATGCAGATGACACAACCTTGTTTCCTGAAACTGAGGAGGACCTGAAGTATTTTCTGCATCAGGTCAAAGACTGCAGCTTCAATATGGACTTAAGCACATCAAGAAAGCAATTATTCTCCCCATTGGGCCTACTGGCAGCATCATGATAGATGGTAAAGAGATTGAGATTGTTAACAGCTTCAACTTGCTAGGCTCCACAATGAACACTTCTATTATCAACAGTCAGGAAATCAAAAGACAAATTGCATTGTAAAAATCTGTGTCAGGGACCTCTCCAGAGTACTGAAGAGCAATGATGTCTGTCTAGATACTAAGGTGTACCTGATCTAGGCCATGGTCTTCACAGTTACTTGTTATGCATCAGAGAGCTGAGCAATAACAAAGGAAGATTAATCAATGCCTTTGAGTTGAGGTGCATGAGAAAAGTGTTAAATACACCATTGACTGCTCAGAGAACAAACAGATCTGTCATGGAGAGGGTGAAACATGATTGTGCCTAGAAAGCAAGGATTTCGAACTCCATCTGACATACTTTGGGCATGTTGCATGGAGGGACCACTCCTCAGAGAGGTACATCAGGTTTGGAAGGGTGAAAGGAAAGTGCAAGAGAGGAAGACCCTTGATGAGGTGGATTGACTCAGTGACTGGAGTAATGAAGGTAGGTGTGTCAGAGATACTTAAATTGGCTCAGAATAGTACAGGGTTCAAAGCTATAATACATAGATTCATTATGAATCAGAGTCAACTAGACAGCACATAGCAATGACAACAACTAAACATTTCCAAGAACAATCCATCTTGACAATATGCCCAAAGCATGTGACACAAGTTTCATAATTTTTCCATCTAAGAACATGCTGATTGCATTTCTCCTAACACAAATTTGTCTTTTTTTGCAATTGGTGGTTTATTCAATATTCTTTGCCTATAGAGTGATTCAAAAGCTTCAATTCTCCTTCATTCTTCCTTATTTGTTGTTCAATTCTTGTGTGACTGTAAAACAGTAGAAAATATTGTGGTTTGGTCTTTAAACTGCTATCATGCTCTCTAGTACTCTAAAGACATTCTTGAATTGTGAATATTTTTCTGTATCTTTAATAAATTGCTACATGGCTAAATTGTGAGGACTTTTGCTTTCTTTATGTCTAGTCACAATCCATAGTGCAATTTGTAGTCTTTCATAAATTCTTCAATAATAATTATTCACATTCTCAAGGTAAGTTTACTCATCTGCATAACACAATTGGTAGATGAATTATCTTCCAATCCTGATCCTATATTCTTACTATAGTCCAGTTTATGAGATTATTTTCTCAGCATGAATTTTAAATAGCTATAATGAAATGTTGCAATCTTTATGCACATTTCCCCCTTTTTAAAACCATATTATACCCTTGTTAAGTTCTAGCAACTGCTTTACTGGCATAGAACATCAAGTGCTCAGTTCTTAAATCAAACACCAGCAGTTAGAACCTGCAAGTCATCTGTAATAGAGGGGTCTGGCCATAATCTTAGGACAGTTCTACTGTGTTGTAATGAGTAAATATCTGCTCAATAACAGTGCCTTTGGTTTGGATATAAAGATATTAATCTTAAACTGAATTACTATGGTAATTCCTTCATATTCACGTAGTTAAACCAGCATTGCTTTTTATATTCTTTATGATGAAAAAAATCTGAGCAGTAAAAAAAAATTAAACTTAATAATATGAGCACATTCCAATTACAGTTTTGACTAAGCAAATTTGTGTTGGAGGACATGTAACCAAAATAAATATTAGAACCAAGGATTGTGAGGTTTTCTGACACTTTGAACATGCCTTCAAAAGAACCACAAAAGGAGCAGATGTAGGTGGCTGAGTTTGACTACTACACACTTTCCTTCAATAATATCTGTAGTTTCAAAATAGCTACAATGTCAGACATGCCATCTTCTATATTCCTGAATTTCTATCAAGTCATTTTGCATCTGATATTAGCAATAGATCTCACAAACTGTGGTACCTAGGGTGGGTTTAATTAGAGAAGTAAGATGGAGAGTGGAGGAGGCAAAGACTACCGCCCAATGTAAGTACAGGTTTTCTCCCAGAAGTCCCAAGGTACAAGTCCTCAATTAGTCCAGGCTCAACTTTCAATTCAACGGTGAGATTTTTTCCTTCAAGTAAGAACAGCAAAACATATAACTGTTGTCTCTATCTCGGGGCTCCTCTGGTTATATCTTACCAATTTCTCCATATAAATGCCACACTTTCTCCATGATCCGGGTCTTACCACCAAAGTCTTCCTCTGGTCTTGTTCTCACAAGGGCCTTGCTCCAGTGTCCCCCAAGTCTTGCTGCTCAGTGTGGGAAGGGCTCTCTAGCTTATCCTAGTCCCACAGCTGTTAATGATTTGCAAGACCATGTGTCTGCAGTTAAGGTAGTTGGGGACCAGATGGGGGCTAATGTAATGGCTCGAAAAGCCAAATTTTAAGCTAACACTGCAGAACCAATTCCTGGAGGAGAACGTCAGGTCTGGTAAAATAGAGGGTCAGTGAAAACAAGCAATATCTCAGTACGCAGGTTTGACACAGTAGCTGAATCAATGGTCTCAAATGTAAAAAAAAAAAACAAAAAACTTGTGACAATGGTACAAGACCAGGCAATGATTCCTTCTGTTTTACATGGGGTTGCTTTGAATCATAGCCAATTTGTCAGCACTCCACAACAATGGTATGAATAATCCTCTTAGATAGAACTCTGGAAATTATACCCTTCTCCTATCTAAATGCGCACATATTCTCTCCTTTTCACTTAGCTTCTGTAGTTGAGGACATCATCTTTTCTACCGTAGATTACTGAAAGTCTCTTAAATGATTTCTTTCTCATGCTACACTTCATTCCATCCTTCATACTGTCCTCATCAGCTTTTTAAAATGCAAATTTTGCTACGGCATTTACTTACTTAACTCTTTTGAATGGTTTTTCATTTTCTGAGGATTAAATTCAAACCCTTTAGCATGGCATGCTATGGTCGCTGCCTGCCTGTCCAGACTTTTAAACATCTTTACTTAATTTTCCAAAAACCAACAAATCACATACATCACAAAAAAAATTCTAATCCCAAGAAATTGGCATGGCTGCTGGGGTGTTTTTTGTTTTTGGGTGTTTTTCTTTTTGCCTTCCCTGATGTTTCCTTTCACATTTCCTGTTTTCTGTTAGTTATGCAATTTTGGCCCAATTGACCTCATTTATTTGTTATTTTTCACTTATATCTAGTAATCAATGGAGATAAAACTTAGAATAACTGCTTAAAATTATTACTGTTGTTGTTGTATGTACCATTGAGTAGGAACTGACTTGTAGCTGTAAATAACACGAGAGGAATTTCCTATCCTTCTCCCAAGGGAGAGTTTGAGGCCACCAGCTGCTTCCTAGTAGAAGGATGGGTAATCTTCTTTTTTACTAACTGCTTCTGAAAACCTACCAAAGAGTCAACTATGGGTCAATTTTGACTCAATGGTAGACAACAATAACCACCTTTGATATTATATCATAGCTCTTTACCACTAAGCAACTATAGCTCCCTACGATTATTATTAATGATATTATTAGCAATTGTCTTCTCGATTCCCATCCTTGTGTGTTGCCTCGTTGGTGTGCTATCACCATATGTGGTATTTTAACATGATTTAACATTGGCTTTGATGCCAATGCTCCCAGTGTCCAAATTTGTGATGTTCTATCACATTTCATCAACTACCCCACCACAAGCACACCTTACCTATTTAGAAATAACAGTTCTTATCTTTACGATAGGGAGCTCTGGTGGCCTAGAGGCAAGAAGCTGCACTACATACCCAAAGGCATGTGGCTCGAGGGCATCAACTGCTCCATGGGAGATTGGGCAGTCTCTTCCTGTGTGATTAAATGTTGCTAAAAACCCACAAGAGAGTCAGCTATGATTCTGACTCTACAGAACACAACACCACCATCACCATATAGAGCATTCATAGGGATCATTTGTTCTTACAATTTTCATTAATAATTCATCGATTAGTTATATGGTGGTGAAATAGATTCTCGGTTATTTTTACATTCACAACTAATGCTGTCTTGGCCAGTAAAGATCACACTTATCCAATCAATGGAATATCTGCATGCACATATGTATGGTATACAACATATGAAAATACCAGTCACTCAACAAAAACCAATGAACTTCAGAGGTCTCTGCTGTAATATGATTTCTAGATACCCACATAGTAATTCTGCCTACTCTTTTTGGCATAGGATAAAACTCTATGTACATAGTTTCATACCTAGAGCTCTCGGTTTTAACCCCTTCTCTTAATCCCCAATCTTTGCAACTATATACTTGTACAAAATTATTTTGCCAACTTCAGAACCAATGTAGTCTCACCGGTCCATCAAAACTGGATTTTTAATTATTCAGACATTCCTCCGGACTGGAGAGCTGGGTTCCATTAAGCACGAAATCATTATTCACCATTGTAGCATCAATTCATTTTTGATCATTCTTATTTATTGTCCAGCTGTGGTGTTAGAAAAGGACACTGGATTTATTTATTTATTTTTCCAAAAGAACAAACAGATATGTCTTTGAGAAGATATAGACAGAGTGTTCCCTGGAGACCAAGATGACAAAATTTTGTCTCGCATACTTTGGCATGTTGCTAGGAAAGCCTATTCCTTGTAGAGTGATATCATTTTTCGAAAGATGGGTGGTCAATGGAAGAGAAGAAGAGAGTCAACGAGATGGATTGGCATAGTGATTGCAGTGATGAATGGACTCAAGAATGTCAGAGATGATGAGGATGGCACAGGGTTCAGATCTATCCCTCATACGGCTGCTATGAGTGGGACTCAATTGCACAGCACCTAACAACAGCACCACTCATCACCATTGAAGAAACATCCTCATTGAATCCTAAAACTAGCTTAACTTTCTCTTTCATTATTTTGTATTCTCAAAATAGACCTGAAAATTCTAAAGGTGGTTGTTGTTGTTATGTGCCGT
>NW_006399892.1:784189-789841 GCF_000299155.1 Elephantulus edwardii | reverse complement strand
GAATGGAAATCCAAAATCTCTGTAAATGTATATTAAAATTAATAAAAAATAAAACAAAACAGAAAAAGAAACACACACACACACACAAAATTCCCAAAGGGGGGGGGAGGAAAGAAGACAAAAATCCTTACTACTGGGCCGAGATGCAGCAACATAATGGATGAAGTAAAGACTGAAATTGTCAACAATCTCATCATACTTGATTCATAACCAAAGTCTGCTATTGGGTACCTACCTCTCCAAAATCTCAAATTCATGTTTGTTAATTGTTTTGTTTTGAATAATTTGCAATGCATTTGAGAGCTGGACAATGAATAAAGATTACAAAAGAAGAATTGAAAAAAAACAGAATTGGTTTTGAGTTGTGATGTAAAAGAAGAATAATGAATATCTTATGAACGGTCAGCAGTGAAAGCAGATATGTTTTTGAGAACACTTAGCTAGAGTAATATTTTGGGGCAAGAATAGTGAAGCTTCATCTCATAAACTTTGGACATATTGTTAGAAGGGGTCACTCATTGTAAAGGGACATTGTTCTTGGAAATATGGAGCATCAGTGAAAAAGTGGAAGATCTTCAATGAGATAGTTTACCATAGTGACTTTCAAGTGTGTCAGAGAGGATGAGGATGGCACTGGAGAGGACAGTGTTCATAGCTGTAGTCCATCGAGTCACTATGAGTGATACTCAACTCGAGGGCACCTAACAGCAACAACAAAACACCTATTTTATAGGGAAGTTCACTAAATTAGTTGAGGATTTGAATTGCCAACCCACAGACAGGCTGTTTCAATACACCAGCTTCTCTTTTGAAAAATGATGAACTATTTCCTCCTGTTCAATTTACAGTCTTTGAAATCTTGCTGAAGGGTCAGCTGTGAGTCGGTTTTCAGTTTGATAGCACATAACAACAACAAACATTATGTATTTTGAATATTTTTTTAAGAAAAAGCAAACTGGGGAGGGTAGAGAGGAACACGTGCAATAATGAATGAATGGAAACCCAAGTTTTCTGTAAACTTTTGTTAAAATCACAATGAAAATTATTTTTTAAAAAAGAAAACTTAACCCACTGTTACATATTTGTTTCCTAATAAAAAACCTTTCATCCTACTTCCAAAGCTATAAATCTTTACAGGATGATATTTACCATCTCTCAGAGTCCCTGGTGATTTCGAACCTCTGGAGATACTATGCCTTTGGGTTACCAGAACAACTCACCAGGAACTCTACATCTAGAGTTCTTAAATTAATTTCAACTTTATGAGATATATGTAGCAAATGGGGGGGGGGAATCTTGTCACTGGACCAATAGACAATACCATGATGGATCAAGAAAGGACTGATAATGTCAACGATTTCATCTTACTTGGATCCACGATCAATGCCCTGGGTATGAGTAGTCAGGAGATCAGGAAATGTACCACACTGAGGAAGTCTGTAGTCAGAGACCTGTCTAAATTATTGAAGAGTAATGAAGTCAGTTTGAGGTCTAAGGTGAACCTAATTCAGGCAATGCTCTTTTCAGTCAATCACTATGTATCTGGAACTGGACAATGACTAAGAATGACAGAAGAATTGATGGCTTTGAATAGTGGCATTGGAGAAGAGTGCTTAAGATCCCATGGACTTCCAAAAGAACAAATAAGTAGGTTTGGGAGAAGGTGCCATCAGAGGCAACAATACTAAAGCTTTATCTCAAATATTTTGGGCATGGTAGTAGGAGAGATCATTCCTTGGAGAAGGACACTGTGCTTGGGGAAGTGTAGGGGCAGCAAAAGACAGGAAAACCCGCAATTAGTGGGGTTGATCCAGTGACTGTGACAATAGGCTGAGTATGTCAGAGATCATGATGTTGAAACAGGATAGGACAGGGTTCAGATCTGTTGTTCATAGGGTTGCTATGAGTCATATTTGAGTCAATGACACCTGACCACAACAACAATATGAGACGTAAATATTATGTTATTGTTGCATGAGATCTAAATGGTAATGATCATGAGAGTTTGTTAATGAATTATAATAGAGCTGAAACAATTTTAGCATTTCTTCCCAAAACCTTTTATTCCTGATAAATCTTTTCTTTTTCGTTTCTTACTCATTGATATATGCCTACAAGTGACAGAATATATATATATGAACAACACAGTAGAAGTATTTTCAAATGTCTACAAATATGAAAGGATAACAGGACATGGTAACATTTATATGTTAAAATTATATTTGCCTTTTTCACAAGCCAGTTGAACTTAGTACTTTAGTTTTTTGAGAAATGGTTTTCTTTATTACCTCACGTATACTATTTTAATCTTCATACATTGTCATTTATCACTGCTGTGGGAAAATATTCTACTTAGAAATCCACAGCGTAATAGAAAACGTGCTAAACAATTGACTGAGGGAATATCAAAATACATTACATATGCAATATGTCATCCAGTTGCCTTAGAATATGTAAAGAATCAAGAAGTGTTGTTAAGTTTGTCAGACTTTTCTTTGCACTTCAATGTACTTTGGATATGTTCCTTGGCTTTAGTGAGAAAACCATCAGAAATGTTTCTCTTTAGAGATGATTTTATTTTAACAAGGATTTGTTATTTTGGTAGCATCAGAGATCTTGCCAATAACAGCTTATCTCAGTATTGTTGACTAGATCATTAGTACTTAACCTCTTGGTTTGGTAGGCAGAGATACATAAAAGATATTACATTATTTATTTTACACATTTCTCCGAATATCTTCTTTCATATGTACCCTTTTTTTTCAAATCAATGTTTTCCATCTATTTTCAACAGTTCTCCACAAAATGCAAATGCAATCAGCCAGTGATAACGGCATATGAATATTTACAATAGTAATTTAAAATGACAAACACATGAAAAGTACTAAAAAGGACATATATTTGGGGATAGATTTATAGGGATTTTGCTAGAACTTTTTGTAGGATGAAGATAATGAAATAGTTCAGAGCAATAACATGGTGTAGTTACTTAAACTTTCTGAATGGTCCCTGCCTGGATAAAAATCCTAGTTATTGGGCCTTTTCCGCCCGCTCCCCTCTGCCCCCAAGCTGCACCACGCTCGCTCAGAGCTCAGGCTCCCGCCGCCGTCGTCTCCTTGCCCCCATCATGATCATCTACTGGGACCTCATCAGCCACGATGAGATAGATGTTCTCCGAAATCTACAAAATCCGGGAGATCGCGGACCGACTGTGCCTGGAGGTGGAGGGGAGGATGGTCAGTAAGACGGAGGGTAACATTGATGACTCACTCCTTGGTGGGAACGCCTCTGCTGAAGGCACCAATTGTGAAGGAACCGAAAAGCCCAGTAATCACTGGTGTTGACATCCTCATGAACCATCACTTGCAGGAAACCAGCTTCACAAAAGAAACCTGACTACAAGAAGTACGTCAAGGATTACATGAAATCAATCAAAGGCAAACTTGAAGAACAGAAACCAGAAAGAGTAAAACCTTTTATGACAGGAGCTGCAGAACAGATCAAGCACATCCTTGCTAATTTCAAAAATTATTAGTTATTTATTGGTAAAAACATGAATCCAGGTGGCATGGGTGCTCTGCCGGACCACCGTGAGGATGGTGTGACTCCATCTATGATTTTCTTTAAGGATGGTTTAGAAATGGAGAAACGGTAACAAAATTGGCATTTCTTTGGATCCATCATCTGTCATCTGATCTGGCTTCTGCTTTTCATCACCGCACCAGGATTTAGGCAAATGGGACTGAGATACCATCTTGAGCTCTCCCTTTTAATTTTGACCTTCGTTTATTTGGAGTGGAGGGATTTTTTTTTAAAGGGAATAAAATGTCATAGGTTGTCTAAAAATAAAATGCATTTAAACTTACTTGAGAATATCTTGTAGTTGAATATATTTAACTTTATCCTCTTGTTCCCGGAGCAGCCCGAGTCAGGTTGTAGATCATAAAGTTAGAGGCTGTCTTCAGATGACTTCAGCTAAACAACTTCTGGGACTGGAAAATAGCCACAAGAATCAAATCTTAATTCTGAGGAATTTGTAACCGTGCCAGCATTCGAAGTGGATCCTTAATACATCTCATCACCACAAATGGAAGTGGTCAATTTTGGAAGAAATTACCAAAAGAATAAAAAGAGACTAATACAATTGGGGGGGGGGAATCCTAGTTATTCCAGGAAAGTGATATGTCACTTATCTGCAAGTAATTTGCATTTTCACATGATCTAAAGAGTGAAGATTTCAGCAGCAGAGGTCAAGCCCTCTCAGCACGTGTGATGTGGCTGTCAATGAAATGTGCAATGAAGCAGATCTCTGTCCTTAGTAGAATCATTATTCCTGGGACTCTGCCATGATAATATTTCCTTCACAATGAGGTAGTGTCTGACCATTTGACTCTTCCCAGTGTGTTACCAGGTCAGAGTGATCTAGAAGTTTAAACTCCACACAGACAGTCCTCTCAAATTTAAGGCAAATAATCTACTCACAGATTTCTAGAAACCGAGATCTTCAAGGCTACAGCTACAAAGATAACACTTCCCACAAAGTAAAAAATGAAACCCTTGAGTCAGCTTTGTCATTCCTGCTTGAATCTCAATGAAACCCTTTTATTCCAGTGAAAATGTAGAAACATGCATTTATTTGAAATCTCAGATTTCAACTTCACAAGCCTCTATGCTACAATGATTCCTGTTCAAAATGGGCTAATAAATTTAACACCTCTATAAAATGGTCTGGTAAAATCGTAAATCCTTTAAGTTCTATAAATATATCACTTTAGCATGTGGTATCGAAACATGGGGTGAAAAAAATTACATTTGGATAAATATACAGGGTCTTATAGTAGAATCTGCAGCCAGGGTGCTCTTTGAAAGCAAGAATAATGAGGTATCCCCTCACATACTTCGGGCACGTTGCTAGGAGGGGCTATTCCTTGGAGAGGGACATGATGCTAGTAAGGGTGGAGGGTTCATGAAGGAGAGGAAGACCCTCAACCAGGTGGATTGACATGGTGACAGCTGCAGTGGGCTCCTGTGTATCAGGGAGTGTGAGGATGGTGCAGATAGAACAAGGTTCAGGTCTTGTGTTCATAGGGTTCCTATGAGTTGTACTCTACTTGTTGGCATCTAATGACAACAACAACAACACTGTACAATCTAATACAAAAGGGTAAGTTTATTATGCAAAGTGTGGTTGGGAGGAGAAAGAAAATATAATTCAAGTAATTGTTATATATCTTCATATTTCTTGATAATAAAAATAAGGATAATTTTTAATGTTTCCATTGTATTACCAACTTACATTTTTTTATTATTTTTTATTTATTTTTTTTACAGATGTTTTGAATTTCCATTCATTCATTGCCGCAATTTTCTCCCTTCCCACCCTTCCCCACCAGCTCGCTTCCCCCTCCGAAGAGAGAAAAAAAAATTTCCTTCATTAGTACAAAATTCCCACATCCCTTCCCCACACCCCCCACCCCAAGTACACTTCTCTATGCAACCTTAATTCTGGATTCCTGTGCTAACCATAATACTCAATCATATATCACTTCTAATCTGTTCTTTCCCTTATCTGTTTCAATACAATATACATAATTTATCCAGTTTTTTCTGTCATACCCCCACCCTGATGACAGACCCATTCTGCAACAGTGG
>NW_006399892.1:775475-784089 GCF_000299155.1 Elephantulus edwardii | reverse complement strand
TATTTGTCCCTTTGTGACTGAGATATTTCACTCAGCATAATGTCCTCCAGGGTCACCCACTTTGAATAATATTGCATGAGTTCCTTGTTTTTCAATGCTGTGTAGTATTCCTTTGTGTGGATATACCACAGCTTCTCTATCCATTCCTTTGTTAATGGGCCCTTAGGCTGCTTCCAACCCTTTGCTATTGTAAACAAAGCTGCGATAAACATGGGTGTGCGTGCATATACCTGCTTGGATGGCAGACATGGTCTCTCTGGGGTATATTCTCAGTAATGGGATTGCTGGGTCAAATGGTATCTCTATTTGCAATTTTTTGAGAAAGCGCCACACTGCCTTCCACAATGGTTGCACCAATTTACATTTTTAAAGGAGCTTTTTGCTGTTTTTATTTGTTTGTTTCACTTTTTTTGCTCTATTCTCTATTTTAAGTCACTGTGGAAATTATCTCTTGAATATAAACTCACTCAGTAGCTCATTGACAGTGAGTTGGAACAAATTCATTGCTCAACTCCCATTGACTTTCCAAGGCATTAAATAGCATGAGAAGTGACTGCCTTTCTTTCAAAGAGCCACTAGTGGATCTGAACTACTGAGAGACTCAGCCTTTAACTTAGCAATGAGACCCTCTGCACCACCTTAAATAAAAATACATTGAAAAGAAAAATGTTGGTGCATATGCATTAAACCACTGTTAACATTCTCTTCAGCTACAACAAATGGCATGTATGTATTTTTATGTTTATCTGCTTATATTCTTCTGCTGAATTTACCTATCAAAGAGCTATTAGCTCTCCTTATTCTTTGTATTTTCTCCTCCATGCCAACCTCCCCAAACCAGATATAAAGAAAAGAAAGTCCGTTACTGAGTCCCTGACAGTATCAAAGGTGTAATTTTAACTAATGTTTTCCTTGAAGAGCAGATGGAATCTTTGGTTTTGAGTCTTTATATTTCAATTAGACACTACAGGTCTACAGTGGGACTGAAATCAGTCCCCTTGGCCGATCATAAAAGGACAGCAGTCACGAAACATCTGACAGGTACAGCTTTAACTCAGTCAGCATTTGAAAGACAAGCATTCCAGCTCAACATGCAAGCACTCCATTTGCATAGTCCTATCAATATCTATATTTCCACGCAGACTGTGACATCAGAAGCCTAGTGAAGTAGAGGTAAACTATTGGTACTCTCCATTGATGAATAATGGCTGTGGAAGCTGACCTGAGAACTTGTCCCAGACTAGGCATGTTCCTTGATTAAATCCCCACATTACTGCATGAAAGATTTTCTTGCACAAATGACTTACAAAAGTGAGCACTAGTCAATGTCAGGGACAATGGATAGCATTGGAAAGGGGACAATGTCAAGGTCATTGTCTTTTTTCTCCTTTTTCTTCAGTTTGCATATTTCTCAACAGCCCACCTTTTAGGCCTTTCACACCCTTCCCTGTGCATGAATGCATGTCAAAACTATTGCCTTCAAGTGGATTCTGACTCCTGGCTGTCCTATAAAATAGGGTAGGACTACCCTACAACCTTTCTAAGGCTGTAATATTTACAGTCACATGATTATTACACAGAGCAGCTGATGGGTTTGAATCAGTCTTCCAGTTAATAGTCTACTTTTTCATACGGCTAAGCTCTTTGCATGCATATCAGTTCCTCTCAATTTGCGATCTTCTTAAAGTAAATTATAACTTCCACTTTAGAAACCTCCCATTGCTTTGTGTCTTCATGTCCTTGCAATTTAGGACTTGCCTGTACATCATGCTCAGCAGAGATAGACCATTATGAAGAAGAGAAAAGACACTATTTTCTCTATTCTGTACCCAGAGACCAGTTCGTTTTACCAATTTCAAAGAAAACCTTGTAAATGCATTTGGGAAAATAAATGGACAAAGCAAAACATGTAACTGACTATTCTTTATTTACTGAGTGGAAGTGTAATCAGTTCTTTGTTTAGCAAAGACAGTCACTAGTTTTCAGCTTCTAAATTTCCCTGCAAATGGAAAAAAATTCTCTGCTTTTACCAATTGTAGATTGTAGTTGTTGTTAGGTGCTGTCAAATCAAGTATGACTCATAGCGAACCTATGAACAAGAGATTAAGCACAAGCTATTCTCTCATACCTATAGATAAGACTATTTAATTCCAATGTACATTTGTAGTGTTTTAAGTACTTAAGTGCCAACAAGTTGATCACAACTCATAGCAATATATAAACAACATATCTGAACCTTGTCCTATATTGCGGCATCCTCATTTTCCTGATACTGTGCAAAAATTGTTGAGAATCTTTTTTTGTCAAACACTCTTCTAAGTGGTATAGCACTGTTCTGTCCATTTGCTGTATAGATGTAACTCATAGTTGCTGTGATGCTAGACACTGTGACACTGATGTCAAATGTGATAATGGTTACCCATCATGGTGGACAGTGTTGAGTGGAGATCCCCAATTAAAATAAGCTTGGAAACAGGAGTGGCATCCACTTCTGAAAAGGCTTGCCTACTGAAATTTTATGAACTTGGGGAAATGATGAAAGTTATATAAGTGTTCAGAGCTTTCGTTCATAGGGTTGTTATGAGTCGTCTACGACTTGATGGCACTTAAAAATGAACAACAATGACAATCTTTAAAAACATGATATATTTCTCCAGCACTGGCCCTTCCCGACAACATGCTCAAAATGTTTGAAGAATAGGTATAAAATATAATCATGATAATAAGTTGTTTAATTCCAAAAAGTATGACAAAAAGATTTAAAATATTTTTTAACACATAGCCTATGGGGGAAATATTTATTAAAGTCATTGTTGACAGTACAATTGTAAATAAGCTCATGTGCTTTAACTAATGTAAATATTATTGAATCAGTCTTGTGTTGATTTAGAATTAGAGATCATTATTTTTATTACTTTTGGAATCCAATCAGCAGTTGTCATCAATACATCTTGATTATATTTTGGTCAATTTTGGACTACAAAATTTGAAAAAAATCTTCAGTTTCCTCCTCTTTGGCTTTAGTTGTTGGTAATTATACTTGAATAATAGTAATAGTAAGAAGTCTTCCTTGTGTGTGTGTGGATAATATTCTATCACTCGTAATATTGTGTTTCAGGACAGAACATGATAATTGTCTTTTTAAGTATGAACACAACACTATTTTTACTGTTTTACACTCCCAGCATAGTATTCTCTGCCTGATTCAAAGTGGTCAAAGCTAGTACATCTCATCTTTCTAATTCCTAGAATGTCAATGTTGATGTGTTCAATTTCATTGTACACAATTTCTAGTTTTCCAACATCCATAATTCATACATTCCATGTTACAACAATTGAAGAAGGTTTGAAGTTGTTTCTCCTCATTTTTATAGACTTTCATTCTGAGCTCTACATCTAATACCATATCTGCCCATGTTCCTCTGTTTCCACAGGATTTTCAGAGGCTTGTTATTTCAGGAGTAGATGATCAACCCTGCTTTATAGTCTGTCTTACACTGGGACTTCTATGAGAACCTGCCTACCATCAGTGAACTCTCTAGAATTTGACACGCTGGTGGCATAGCTTTCACTATCACAGTAACCCACAAGTTACCTCAGTACAGCAAACTGACAGACATGTGCTACAGTAATTAGAACAATCATAAGCAATTGAGAAGACAGATACCAAAGCTACAAAATAATTGGCAGTATACAAATCAGTACAACAAACCGGTAGACATCAAGAAAAAAATCTCACCACTCTATCTATAGGCAACATCATGATAGATGGAGAAAAGATTGAAACTGTCAATGAATTTACCTTACTTAGATCTACATAAAGAACACTTGGCACCACCAATCAGGAAATCAGGAGATGTGCTTCACTGGAGGGCAAAAGTTGGGAATGGAAAAGAAGGATCAGTAGTTAGAAAACATGGGTTTAGTGACAGAAACTGGAGAGATAATTATAGAATTTTGTACAGTCAATGATTTGTTAATTGCAAATACTATTTATAAGAAACACAAACAGCTAATATATAAATGACCTCACCTGATGGTCTGCACCGAAATCAGATTGGCTACATCTATGGAAAGTATCACTGGAGAAGATCAATATCAGCTGTGAAAACTAGGCCAGGTGGTGATTATGGAATTATTACTCATATGAAAGTTGAATCTGAAGATAAGGAAAATTAAATCAAATCCACAAGAATGAAAATTCAATCTTGAGTCTATCCCAACTGAATTATAAAAAACCATCTTAGGAACACATTTGAGGCCTTGAACACTATGTAGCAAAGACTAGATGAGCTAATGGGAGGGTATCAAGAATATTATCCAATAAGAATGCAAAAGATTGTAAAAACAGAAGAGGAAGGAAAGACCAAGACAGATATCAGAAGAGACTCTGAATATTTCACTAGAGTGCTAAGAAGCCAAAGCAAAGGAAAGAAATAAAGAAAGTTAAGGAGCTAAAGAGAAGATATCAAAGGGAATCATGGGAAGAAAAAGCAAGCTATTATTATGAAATGTGCAAAGAACTACAGTCAGGAAATCAAAGGGTCAAACTTGATCAGCATTGCTTAAGCTGAAGAGGAGAACAAATTCAAGATTCAAGTTATAATGCTTAAGGATGCTATGGACACAATAATGAATGATCTAGGTAGAATCAAAAGAAGTTGGAAGGAGTACACAGATGTACTCTACCAAAAGGAACTGGCTGACATGGAAGTATTTCATGAAACAATGCTTGTTCAACAGGCATTTGTGATAAAGGAGGAAGTTCAAGCTGCTCTGAAAGAACTGGCATAAAACATAGCCCCAGGAATTGATGGAATAGTAATTGACATATTTCAGGAAACAGACATAGCCCTGGAGGTACTCACCAGGCTGTGCCAAGAAATCTGGAGGACAGCTCCCTAGCCAACTGATTGGAAGAGATCCAAATCTATTCCCATTCTCCATAAAAAGGTGATCATTCAGAGTTTAGAAATGATAGAACTATATCATTAATACCACACAAAAGCAAAGTCCTGCTGAATATTATACATAGACAGATAACTACTAGAAGTACAGTCTGGGTTTAGAAGAAGGTATCACACTAGGGCCTTCATTGTCAATGTGATATGGATCTTGACTGGAAGGAGAGAGTACCAGAGCAATGTCTATCTGTTTTTCATTCACTATGCAAAGGCATTTGACATTACAACAAACTGTGGCTAACCTTGAGAAGAACGGGAATCCCAGAACACTTAATTTTGCTCATGTAAAATTCTACTTGGACAGGAGGCAGTTGTAAGAGCAAGGAAACACTGCATAGTTCAAAATCAGAAAAAGAGTGCATTTGGACATATCCTGTCTCCATACCTATTCAATCTGTACACAGAACAGATCATTTGAGAGACTGGCCTATATAAGGAAGAGTGAGGCATCAGGACCAGTCCTGACTAGTAAGACTAGTCAACAACCTGTGTTAGGCAGATGACACAACCTGACTTGCTGAAACAGAGGAGAGTCTAAAGCATCTGCTGCAAAGGGTCAAGGACTGTAGTTTATAACATAGATTGAAGTTCAACATCAAGAAAACAATTGGCAGCATCATGATAGATGGAGAAGTGATTGAGATTGTTAACAATTTCAGCTTGCTTGGTTCCACAATCAACAGTCTTGGCCCCAACAATCAGGAAATCATATTATTTACATTAGGGAAATCTGCTTGTCAGGGACCTCATCAGAGAGCTGGACGATGGCCAAGGGTGAGAAAAGATGAATTGATGCCTTTAAGTCATGTTGCTAAAGAAGAGTTTTGAACATACCATGGACCGCCCAGAGAACTAACAGATCTGTCCTGGTGAAATGAAGCTGCTCCTTTGAGACAAGGATTTTGAGATTTCATCTCACATACATTGAGCATACTGCCAGGAGGGACCAGTCTTTGTAGAAGCATATTATGTTTGGAAGGGTAGAGGACAGTACAGGACAGGAAAATCCCAAATGAAATGGATTGACACAATAACTGAGGTAATGAGGCTAGGTGTATCATAGACAGTGGACTGAGAGTCAGATAGAGCAGGGTTCAGAGCTATTGTGCATAGGGTCACTATGAGTGATTGTAGACTCAATAGAATGTAACAACAACATCAACAACTGCACTGGGAATGTCTGTAGTCAAGGGTTTCTATATTATTGAGGAGCAATTACATCAGTTTGAGGAGTAAGGTGTGCCTGATTCATGCCATAGTCTTTTTCAATCACTTGCTATGTTGTTGAAACCTGGACAATGAATAGGATGACAGATGAATAATTTATGCCTTTGAACTGTAGTTTTGGAAAAGAGTACTGACTATCCCATGGAAAAGGTACCTGCAGAGTGAATACTCCATGAAGACACATGATAAATTTTGTCTCACATATTTTGGGTATCTAGCTAGGTGATTCTCACCACTGGACCAATTGGCAGCATCAGGATGGATGGTGAAGAGATTGAGATCGTTCAGAGCTTCACAGTCAACACTCTTGGCACCAGGAACCAGGAAATCAAAAAGCGTATTGCGATGGGAAAGTCTGCTGTTAGGGCCTCTCTAAAGTACTCAAGAGCAACGGTGTCTCTCTGGATACTAAGGTGCATCTGATACAGGCCATGGTCTTTGCAATCACTTGTTATGCATCAGAGAGTTGGACAATGACTAAGGAGCACAGAAGGAGAATTGATGCCTTTGAGCTGTGGTGCTGGAGAAGAGTATTGAATGTACCATGGACTGCCAAGAAAACAAACAGATTCATCCTGGAGAGGGTTAAATGAGGCTACTCCTTGGAGGCAAGGATTCTGGGGCATCGTCTGACATACTTTGGACATGTTATAAGGAGGGACAGGTCCCTGGAGAGGGACATCATGCTTGGGAGGGGGGAGGGACAGCGTAGAAGGAGAAGACCCTCTATGGGGTAGATTGATTCAGTGACTGGGGTAATTGGGATGGGTGTGTCGTAGGCAGTGCAATTGGCACAGGATAGAGCAGGGTTTAGGGCTGTTGTACATAGGGTTGCTATGAGTCTCAAACGACTTGACGGCACATAACAACAACAACAACAACAGCTAGGTGAGGTTGTTTCATTGGAAGAGATTATCAGGCATGGAAAGGTGGAAGGTCGGTGAGGGCGAGGAATATCTTCAACTAAGTAGTTTGGCTTGGTGACTGCAGCAATGGGCTCCAGTGTGTCAGAGATTGTGAAGATGGCACAGGATAGGGCAGGATTCATTTCTGTAGTTCATAGAGTCGCTGTGAGTCATACTACTAGGTGACAAAATTGACTCATCAACAATTGAGAATAATAACAAATGAATTAATAAGCTAATAAAAAATGGATAATACTATATTATCTGTCCCTTACATATTTCTTTGGTTCTGTGGCCCTAAATGATAGAAATGGGCTTAATTTGAAGAAATATATGTGGGTTTTGCTGTTCTATGTAATTGAGTCTCTTCTGATTCTTAAAGAACATTAAGAAGCAACTTATTATTAAAATGTTACAACATGGGAGAGGCTGAACATCTCAGCCACTAAAGCACAAATACTGCGTAAGACAGTTGTTGTGAAAATAAGATTTTACTAAGGAGGTCTCCAAATTATTGAAGAGCAATCATTTTAATTTGAGGACTAAGGTGTGTCTGATTTAAGCCACAGTTTTTCTAATTATTTGTTATCCATCTGGGAACTGGACAATGAATAAGGACAACAGAAACAGAATTGATACCTTTGAGCTGTGGTGTTAGAAAAGAGCACTGAACATCCTAAGTATGGCCAAGAGTATGTACAGATATATCTTAGAGAGGATGCAGTCAGAGTGCTCTTTGGAGGCAAGAATGATGAGGCTTCATCTCACATGCTTTGGTTGTATTTCTAGGAGTTGCTATTCCTTGGAGAGGGACATGATGTTGGTAAGGGTGGAGAGTCGACAAAGAAGAGGACAACCCTCAATCAAGTGGATTGACCTGGTGACTGCTGCAATGGGCTCTTGTGTGTCAGGAAGTGTGAGGATGGCACAGAATAGAATAGGGCTCAGATCTTTAGTTTATAGAGTGGCTATGAGTCGTACTTGAGTGAATAGCACATAACAACAACAGATGATTGATAGCTAGCCAGCTAGCTAGCTAGCTAGATATTGTTGTAATGTACTGTAGAGTTAGAATCCATTCATAGCTGACTCTGCAGTGGATTTTCACAAGCAATAAATGACACAGGAGGAAATTGCCTATATTTTTCCCATGGAGAAACTGGTGGATTCCAAGTATATGCCTTTAGACTGGCAGTGTAATATGTGCCGTTGACTCACATAGCTGTTGATCAACCCATAGCTGACCCTTCAGAGGATTTTTAGAGGCAGTAAATCGCAAAGGAAGAGATCTCCCATCCTTCTGTCATGGAGCAGCTGGTAAATTTAAATCATGTTCCTTTGGGATTGCAGCACTACTTCTTACCAGTAAGGCACCAGAGCTCCCTTGCAAATACACCTATATTTATTAATGACCAAGGAGGATAGAATTGATGCCTTTGAGCTGTGGTGCTGGAGAAGAGTATTGAATGTACCATGGACTGCTAGGAAAACAAACAGATTTGTCCTGGAAAGGGTTAA
>NW_006399892.1:772941-774845 GCF_000299155.1 Elephantulus edwardii | reverse complement strand
AGAAAGATTATTTTATTGTTGAATAATGTCTTCCCTCCTCCCATAGTCCGCTTTGCTGTGCATCTCTTACTCTGGACTGTTGTCATGCAAATAATACCTAATCATGTATTTATTTTAGAGAGTTCTTTCATATATTTTCATTGTATAAATATATGTTCATATATTTAAATGCAGTGTTCATTATGTATCCCTTCTTTCCTTAGTTTTTCTAACTCCCATTTAGTCCTTTTTTATAACAGTGGCTTTATGCGGCATTTTTCCTTTTGTAACTGAGGTATTTTACTCAGCATATTGTCCTCCAGGGTCATCCACTTTGTATATTTTATGAGTTCCTTGTTTTTTCAGTGATGTGTATTATTCCATTGTGTGCCACAGCTTCTCTATCCATTCATTTGTACATGAGAACTTGAGTTGCTTCCATCTCTTTGCTATTGTGAACAATACAGCAATAAACATAGGTGTGCATATATCTGCGTGGGTGGCAGTTCTGGTTTCTTTAGAGTATATTCCCAGTAGTGCAATTGCTGGATCAAATAGTATTTCTATTTTCAACTTTTTTCGAGAGCACCATAAAAACTTCCACAGTGGTTGCACCATTTTACACTCCCACCAACAGTGAATAAAGGTTCCAGTTTCTCCACAACCTCGCCAGCATTTGTTGTTTGCTTCTCTGTTGAACTTGCTATTGTTACTGGGGTGAGATGGTATCCCATAGTTGTTTTGATTTGCATCTCTCTTAGGGCTAGCAATTTTGAACATTTCTTGATGTGTTTGTTTGCCATTTTGTCTGGAATGGAAAGAGACCCTGAATAAGCAATGTACTCTTGTAAAAGAGAAACAAGATAGGAGACATCTCACTCCCTGATCTCCAATCCTACTACACAGCGGTGTTGGTCAAGACAGTGTGGTACAGGTACAGTGACAGACACGTAGATCCCTGGAATAGAACTGAGAATCCCGAAATCAGCTCATGCACCTATGGTCAACTGAGTTTTGACAAGGAAATAAAATCAGTTAGTTAAGGAAATGACAGCTTCTTTAACAAATGGTGTTGGCAAAATTGGAAAACCACCTGTAGAAAACTCAAACAAGACCCACACCTCACACCATACACAAAAACAACTCAAAGTGGACCAAGGACCTAGGAGTAAAACCAAGGACAAAAAACTTCATCAGAGAAAAGCTTGGAAGAACTCTAGAAGCCCTACTCCATAGCATGAACAGTCTCCCAAGCATCCAGGAGAAAATAAAATATATGAATGGAATCTTTTAAGAATCAAATCCATATGTACATCCATATTTTTTCCAACAGGGTAAAAAAGGAAAGCCACAGACTGGGAAAACAAATGTGGTAATGACATGTCTGATAAGGGACTTACAGCAAGAATTTCTAGAATATTCCATCACCTCAACAAGATAAAAGTAAACAAGTCAATTACAAACTACCAACTCTTTTTTATAATCAGAGATATTTAAATTTGTAAATGTCATTTTTGTTATTAGTTTTACTGAAAGTTTACAGAGACCTGGGTTTCCAGTCATTCATTGTTGTACTTTTCTCCCTGCCCATACCCTCCCCTCCCCAAATCACATTTCTTGAAAAGAAAAACTCTTTCATTGTTAAACAATTCCTATCCCTATGTTCACTCCAATATGCAGCCTTACCCAATCATATATCCCTTTTAAACAGTTCTTTCCATCGTCTGTTTCAATGCAGCATACAACATTTCTCCCTTCCTTTCTGTCTTCCCTCAACCCGGATGTCAGTCCCATTTTACAACAGTGGCCCTAGGCAATATTTGTCCTTTTGTGACTGAGATATTTCACTCAGAATACTATCCTCCAGGGTTATCCATTTTGCATAATATTTCATTATTTCCTTGTTTTTCAACTCTGCATAATAT
>NW_006399892.1:767990-769236 GCF_000299155.1 Elephantulus edwardii | reverse complement strand
CAGTCAGGAAATCCAAAGATGTCTTGAATTAGGGAAATCTTTCAAGGACCTCTTTAAAGTATGAAAGAGTAAGGCTGTCCAATTAAAAACTATGATTCACCTGTTCCAAGCCATGATATTTTCAATTACGTCCTATGCATCTGAAAGTTGGACAACAAAAGGAAAATTGAATAATTAGTGGTGTCTTTTGAGTTACGGTGTTGCCAAAGGATAACAAAAGCTCCCTGGACTCATATGATTGAATGCTTTTGAAAAGTCAGTAAAACAGAGATCGTCAAGAAACTCTCTAAAGTGCTAAAAAGGAAGAACGCCAGATTAAAGAGAAAAATGCGTCCAATAAAAGTCATGTATTTATACCTTCTCCAAGCCTTTCTATGTATCTAAAGTTGGACAATGATGATAAAAGAACCCATGCCTTTGAATTGTGGTGTTGAAGAAGAGTTGTGGTGTTTGTCTGCCAAGAGATGAGTAAGTCTGTCGTGTAAGACCTGCAACCAGGTGTTATTTAGATGCAAGATGGTGAAACATCATTACAAATAGTTTGGGCATGTTATTAGGAGGGGCTAATTTTGGCACCTTAACCATACAGTGTTTCCCTCCTCTGTTCTACCTACTGCTTCCTGGCCCAACTATAGGTAAACATGAACACAATTAAGTGTTCTGGAATCCCCATTCTTCTCAATGTTAGCCACAATTTGTTGTGATCCACACAGTAAAATCCCTTTGCATAGTCATTGAAACATAGATAGACATTGCTCTGGTACTCTCTGCTTTCAGCCATGATCCACTTAATGTTGGCTATGATGTCCCTAGTGCCATGGCCTCTTCTAAACCCAGCAGACACATCTAACAGTTCTCTACTCATGTACTGTTCCAGTTGTTTCTGGATAATATTTAGCAAGATCTTGCTTGGGTGTGATATTAGTGGTGTAATTTGATAATTTCCATACTCTCTTATTTCCTTATTTTTGAAAGGGAAATAAATACAGATCTCTTTGGGTTAATTGGCCAGGTAATTGTCCTCCAGATTTCTTGGCACAAACTGATGAGTGCATCCAGGGCAGTACCTGTTTACTGAATTATGTCAGTTGGTATTACATCAATTACTTGGTCTTCCCTCTCTTCCAATTCCTTCAGAGCAGCTTGAACTTCCTCCTTCATCACCATTTGCTCTTGATCATAAGTTGTTGTTGTTGTTATGTGCCATCGAGTCGCTTGCGACTCATAGTGACCCTATGTACAACAG
>NW_006399892.1:751156-767122 GCF_000299155.1 Elephantulus edwardii | reverse complement strand
TTATTATTATTAATGTTAATGAAAGTTTACAGAGACTTTGTATTTCCATCCTTTCATTGTTGCACTTTTCTCCCTGCTCAACTCTCCCCATCCACAGTTCACTCTTCTCTTTGAAAAGTAAAAGAAAAATTCTTTCATTATTATACAATCCCTTTCACCAATTTTTTAATATCCATCTTGGTCTTTTCTTTCTCCTCTGTCTTTTCAGTGACTTTTTAAATTTTCTTAATTTATATTCTTGATATTCTCCCACTGCTCATCTGGCCTTTGCTTATTAGTACTCAGGCCTTCAAATCTACTCCTGAGATGGTCTTTAAACTCTGATGAGATAGACTCAAGGTTAAACTTTGGTTTTTTCTGTATTTGATTTTCTTTAGCTCCAGTTTGAACTTGTATATGAGTAACTAATGGTCTGTTCCACAATCAGCACCTGGCCTAGTTTTCACAGCTGATATTGAGCTTAATACTGTATGGTTCAGGATCAGGTAACGTCGGCCTCAAGGATGCATCTTATCTTCGTATCTTTTCAATCTATATGCAGAACAGAGAATTCTGGAGGCTGGACTCTATGAGGAGGAATGTGGCATCAGGATTGGAGGAAGATTCATCAACAACCTGTATTATGCAGATGACACACCGTGCTTTCTGAACCTGAAGAGGACAAGAGGAGTTTTCTGCAGAAGGTCAAGATTTATAGTTTTCAATATGGATTGAAGCTCAATATCAAGAAAACAACGATTCTTACCACTGGGTCAATCAGAAAGTCATGATGGATGGAAAGACATTGAGGTTGTTGATAACTTCAGCTTGCTTGGTTCCACAATCAACACTCTTGACACAAGCAGTCAGGAAATCAAAAGATAATTTGCGTTAGATAAATCCACTGTCAGAGATCTTTCCAGGGTACTGAGAAGCAACAAAGTCAATCTAGAGACTAACGTGCCCCTGAACCAGGCCATAGTCTCCACAATTATTTGCTGTGCATCAGAAATCTATGGTGTTGGGTAAGATTGTTGAACATACTATGGACTGCCAGGGGCACAAACAGGTCTGTACTGGAGAAGGTGAAACCAGGCTGCTCCCTGGATGCAAGAATTTTGAGGCTTTGTCTCACCTACTTTGGGCACCTGGTCAAGAGGGGTAAGTCCTTGGAGGGGGATATCACGCTTGAAAGGGCAGAGGGACAGTGTTAGAGAAGACCCAAGATGAGTTAGATTGATTCAGTAACTGAAGAAATTGGATTGTCTATAGGAGACAATGAGATTGGCTCAGGATAGGGCAGGTTTCAGAGCTGGTATACATAGGGTCAGTATGAGTCACAGGCTATGAATGGTACATAACAAAAAGAGTTTTTGGAACAAAATTCATCACACTGGGACATGTGGAAGGGTCAGCAAGGAGAGGGAAAAATCTTAACTAAATGAATTTGATACAGTGACTAAAATAACAGGCTTGAACATGCTGGAGATTGTAAGAATGGCACTGGACAGATGAAGATTCAATTATGTTCATAGGATCACTATGTTTTTATTATGTGTCTTCGAGTCAAAGTGACCTTATGTATGAAAACTCTGAAGCTGGCCCTATCTTGGGCTGGTCTCCCTGACTCCAACACCACTACCCCCAACACCCTGATAATTGTGTCAATCCATCTCATCTGGGGTCTTTTCCTGAGCTTTCCCTCCACTCTTGTGATTGAGCATGATGTCCTTCTCCAAGGACCAGTCCCTTCTGGCCATGTGCCCAAAGTATGTGAGATGGAGCTTCAAAATTCTAGCTTCCAATGAGAAACTTGGTTTCAGCCTCCCCAAGACAGATTTATTTGTTCTCTTGTAGGTTCATGTTCAAGATTCTTCTCCAGTACCAGAGCTCAAAGACATACTTATGTGTTGTATTCAAATTGACAGTTGATTCAAGTCAGATCCATCTGCTATCAACAACACTAAGTTTCCACCTTGAACTTCTGGTAGCAATCTGTGGATATACTGCTCAAACACTTTTTAATAACTTTCAAAAAGAGTTTACATGTGTATACTAACAAGGATATTTTCCATAATATAATGGATCATCCTTATTCGAGCAGGCACATATATGAGTTTCTTTAGTCCAGTTGGCCAGGTCTTTCAAATTTCTTGTCATAGAGGAATGAGCACGCCCAGTTTTGAATTTATTCATTGAACATTTTAAACAATATCCTCTGAATTTCTAGCAGTTTGATTGTAGCCAACATTTCAGTGTAGCAATGGTTCTGAAGCATATGCTCTCCTCTGAATTGGCTGAACTTCAACAACTCTTCTTGCTATATAGACACTGATTTGTTTTTGTGGGTTTCTTCAGCAAGTAATTCAAAAATCCACACTCTCTGAAGAAGAATGTGGCATAAGGATTGGAGGAAGACTCATCAACAACCTACTTTATGCAGATGACACAGTTTGCTTTCTCAAAATGAGAAGAGTATGAAACATTTGCTGTAGAAGATAAACAGAATGGGTGCAGGATATGAATAGGCACTTCACTAAAGAAGAAATTCAGATGGCAAACAAACACATGAGGGAATATTCAAACTCTTTAGCTATCAGAGAGTTGAAAATCAAAACAACTATGTGATATCATCCTAGCCTCACATTAAGAGCAAAGTTTAACAGGGCTGCAAATGATAAATCATGGTGAGGTTGTGGAGAGATTGGAACTCTTGTTTACTGCTGGTGAGAATCTATGTTACAGCCACTACGGAAGGTGGTCAGGTGCTTTCTTAAAAAGTTAGAAATAGAAGTACCATTTGACTCAGCAATACCACTACTGAGTCTATATCCTAAGAAACCAGAGTCATGACTCAAACAGATGTATATTCATCCATGTTTATTGCTGTATGATTAAGAGTAGCAAAGAGATTGAAGCAACCCAAGTGCCCATCAACAAACAAATGGATAGAAAAACATTAACCCAATGGGATATTATGCAGCCTTAAAAAAACAATGAACATTACACAATATGGATGAGCCTTGAAGACATTATGGTGAGTGAAATATCTCAGTTACAAAACGACAAATACTGCATAACATTGCTGTTATAAAATAGGTATGACATAGAGGGTTTAGGGGAGAACAAGAAAAGAGTGGATATATAATGAATACTGTATAGGAACACATAAGGGGAATAACTGTCTCAAAGGAATATATGATTAGGCACTAAATATATGACACCAATCATAAAGGCACATGTATGAAACAAGTGATGCATTGCAAAGTGGAGTAGGCAAAGGAGGTGGGAGGAAAACGTTCAAAAATAAATTAATAAGAAAATGGAAACAAAGATATTCACTACAGGACCAATAGTCAACGTTATAATAAGTGGAGAAAGGATTAAAACTGTTAATTATTTCATCTTCCTTGCATTAACAGGCAACACCCTTGGTAATATGCAGTCAGGAAATCAGGAGGCATATTACACGGGGCAAGTTTGCTATCAGGGATCTCTCTATAGTGCTGAGAAGCACTGATGTCAGTTTGAACACTAAAGTGAGTCTAATTTAGGTCATAGTTTTCTCAATCACCTGCTATGCATCCAAGAGCTAGACAATGGTTAGGAATGACAGAAGAATAATTGATGCCTTTCAGTTGTGGTGCTAGAGAAGAGTATTGAACATCCCACAGACTGCAAAAAGAATAAACAGATATATCTTGGAGAAAATATAGCCAGAGTGCTCCTTGGAAGCAAAGATGATGAAGCTTCATCTTTCATGCTTTGGACATGTAGCTAGGCAAATTTATTCTTTGGAGAGATACAGAATGCTTGGAAAGATGGATAGTCACCAAAGGAAAAGACCTTCAGTGAGATGGGTTAACATAGTGACTTCAGCAATGGGTTTGAGTGTTTCAGAGATGATGAGAAAGGCACAGGTTAGGGCAGGATTCAGGTTGGATCTTCATAGGGGTCCTTTTAGTCTTATTGACTTGATGGCATCTAACAATAACAACAAATCACTCATCATTTTGCCCAAGAATTCTTCATTAGGGAAAATCAAGGCTTACCTTTTATTTTGTTCCAAAAGAAAAGGGAAAGAATTAACTGTTTCCTTCTGTAGTAAATAAGGTCTAGCACAAAATAATTAATTTATAACATTTCTAATTACTCTAAGTAAAAATACTTTTTTTCACCCATTTTATTGTCTTTCTTACTTAGATCTGGTCAGATAGCTTAATACTTTATATTAATTCCAGAATAGAAATATTCTTTGATGCTTTTTAGATAGTCTAATTGAATTAAGTGGCAAAGTAGTGCTAATTACAATAGCAAATTCAGTCATTTGACAAGGTCATGGGCATCCTGCATATTGTTTGGTTTTGGTTTTTTTTTCCACTTGAGGCATGACATCAGTTTTCAAGTGTATTTTGTATAGGCAGGATGTATGACATTTAAGTCTTTGGTTGTCATTGAGTTCTGGTGGCTTAGTGGTAAGCAATTGTACTACCAACTCACAGGTACATGGTTGGAATCCCCCAGGTAGTCCAAGGAAGAGAGATGGACAAGCTCCTCCCATATGATTTACTGCCTCTAAAACCCCACTGGAGGGTCAGTTATGAAGATTCCACCTCGATGTTACCCGACAACAGTGACATTTTTCACAAACTACTAAATACTAACATCCAAAAGTTTGGCAATTTGAGGGCAGCCAGAAATGAGCTCTGGCAAACTGATCCTGAAATATCACAACCTTAAAACCTCTAAGCACTTAAAAGGACTCTAAACCTCAAAGCAGGTAGACTTTGTACACAAAAGTACTACTCCACATTAAAAAACATAATATCTAACAATCTCTATTGAATGCATTCTGAATTATTCTAAGTTTTATCAGAAATGCTCAGAATGTACAAAAGCTTTTTAAAAAATACCATCTATCATTTAGTTTATTTTAAGCAGGTAAATCAAGCATAAATATGACTGTAGTATTAGTACATTCTTAATTTTCATTTTAAACAGTTTGGTAATAATGAATTTTCCATTAGTCAAAATGTCTTTAAAAGGTTTCATTAAAGTGATTTAAATTTTTCAATCAGGTTCTAGGAAGACAAGTCCTATGCAGTTCCTAATAAAAAACAAACTAAAATTGAATAGGTAAAAAAAAAATAAAATAACAAATAATGGTAAACAAAGTACTTATATGCATTTTAACCAATACTGATGTACTCAGGCCAGAATTACACATAAACATACACATACTCATCTAGTAAAAAAGAAACAAAAACAAACCTGCATTTCATTTTTGGCATAAATGTTTAAAAGATGTTGCTAATGACAATAAATAAAATTCAAGTAAGCATTAATGTGTTATATCTACCTTTCTATAGCTAGTTTGTTCACCGACATAAGTCCATTAAATAAAGCAAGAAATTTGAGTAACTACTATATGACGAATAATGCTACTGTAAAATGGGAGGGATGTTTATTATTACCAACCAGAGCATTTAGAAAGCACAAGCTTGATTGCTAAATGTGCAGAGGGCTTGAAGAATTTACTGATAAAGACCAAAGAATATTATCTTTAGTGTGGTTTACATCTCAACATATAAAAAAACAAAAATCTACACACATAGAACAGAAAGAAACTTCATAATAAATGGAAAAATATTTAAATAATTTAAAAAATTTTGTTTGGATCTGCAATCATTAAAAATTATTAATCTAGCTCTAGAACTATCAACAATTATCAGGTATATAATTTATCTAGTCTCATTTTGATTCTTGAAATTGTGTATCTTCTGAGGGACACAAATTCTGTTTATGGAATGAGATTGCACAGATTAAAAACCTTCTCCTATCTTTCACATTTCTTGATGTAATTTGTTTAACTAAGATTGTTGTTGTTGTTGTTAGGTGCTAACATAGTCATTTGTGACTCATAGTGCCCCTATGTACAATAGCCCTGAAGCTTGCTCTATCCTGTGCCAACTTTACTGTCTCTGACACACTTAACCCTCAATACCCCAGTCACTGTATCAATCCATCTCATCTATTGTCCACCTCTCTTTATCTGTCTTTTCACCCTTCCAAGCATGATGTCTCTTTCCAAGGACTGGTCCCTCCTTTGCAACAGGCCCAAAGTATGTCAGATGAAACCTCAGAATCCTTGTCTGCAAGGAGCAGCCTGATTTCACCGGCTCTAGGACAACCCTGTTTGTTATCCTGGCAATTTATGGTATAGCCAACACTCTTCTCCAGCACCACATCCCAAAGACATAACTTCTCTATCATCCCTAGTCAATGTCCAGCTCTCTGATGCATAGCAAGCAATTGCAAAGATGATGGCCTGTATCAGGTACACATTAGTCTACAGACTGACTTTCAGTACTCTGAAGAGGCCCCTGACAGCAGACTTTCCCAATGCAATTCATCTTTTAATTTCCTGGATACTGGTACTAAGAGTATTGATTGTAGAACCAAACAAACTAAAGTTGTTAACAACCTCAGTCTCTTCACCATTTATCATAATGCTGACAAACAACCCAGTGGTAAGAATCTTTGTTTTCTTGATGTTGAGCTTCCACCCATCTTGAAAGCTATAGTAGTTGACAATTGATATGAATTGCAGAGTCAACATTGTCCCAAATATTTTATTTGCTGTATAACTTCATTATTTCTGACATTCCCTTCTTTTTTTCTGTTCTCTCATTTCTCTACGTTTGTTGGGTTTGGTAATTAGCTGGAAGATCTGCCAGAGACTTAGACCCATCAGAGGAACGAATCACATAATTATAAGTAATGCAAGCCTGCTTTTGCAGACTTGTGATTGTTGTAGACTATTAGGTTCAATGTAGATGGAAGGGAGACATCCCAAAAAGAATGTTAGCTTTGATGACTCACTCACTTATCTAAGCTTCTAGCATGGCACCGCTTGTATCCCATCCTAATCCTTTCCCTTCAATACAATATATACTTCTGCACAAAACAAACAATTAATCATTGGCTGGGAAAGACATTTTGAATGATAGACTTCTGACACCATGAACTTGCATTGTTGTTGTTGTTATGTGTACTTGAGTCAACTGTGACTCATAGCAACTCTATGTGCAAACGCTCTAAACCCTTCCCTATGCTGACCCAATCTTACTGACTCATGTATACCTACTATCATTAACCCAGTTACTATGTCAATCTATCTCATTCAGGGTCTTCCTCTCCAGCATTGTCCCTCCACCTTTGTAAGCATGATGTACTTCTCCAAAGACAAGTCTCTCCTGACCCTGTGTCCAAAGTATGTGAAACAGAACTTCAACATCCTAGCCTCCAAGGAGAAACTTGGTTTCACCCTCTCCATGACAAAAATGTTGTCTTGGCAGTCCATAGTATGTTCAGAACTTTTCTCCAGCACCATAACCCAAAGGCATTGATTCTTCTCTTGTCATCCTTATTCCTTGCCCAGCTCTCTGATGCTGAGTAAGTAATTGCAAAGACCATGGCCTGGATCAGGTGCCGCTTCGTGTCTAGAATGACAATGTTGTTCTTTAGCACTCTGGAGAGGTCTTTGATAGCAGATTAATATTTTATTTCCTTATTGTACAATCTCAGATGAAAAGTATAAGCCAGAAATGAGTCAGTCTTTTTAAAATATATCCCTCTTTAATAAATATATCATTATTAGTAAATTTCAGCTCTTCTTGAGATTTTATTTTAGCAATGATGTTGTTATTGTTAGGCTCCATTGAGTCAAGTAAGACCCGTAGTAATCATATGAACAACAGATCTGAACCTTATCATATACTGTGCCATCTTCACATTTCCTGACACATAAGAGCCCGTTGTCTCAATCACTGTTATCAGTCTACCTAGTCCAGCATCTTCCTCTCCTCCCTCTACCTTTCTAAGTATCATGCCTCTTTCCAAGGAATAACCCCTCCTAGCAACATACAAGAAGTATGTGAGGCAAAGCTTCATCATCTTTGCCTCCAAAGAGACTCTGGATGTACCTTCTTCCGAGTAAATAAATTTGTTCCTTTAGCAGTCCATGGGCTGTTCATTTGTGCATGTGGTTAAGTGACAAGGCCATTGACTACTATTGTGATTAGATGCCATTTAGTTGACTATGACTCATAGTAACCCTATGAACAATAGATCTGACAGAGTCTTGCCCTGTTGTTTGTTATTGTTATGTGCCGTCGAGTTGTTTGCGACTCATAGTGACCCTATGTTCAACAGCCCTAAACCCTGCTCTATCCTGTGCCAATCTCATTGCCTCTGACACACCCATCCCGATTACCCCAGTCACTGAATCAATCCACCTCATAGAGGGTCTTCCCCTCCTGCGCTCTCCCTCTACTCTACCCAGCATGATGTCCCTCTCTAAAGACCTGTCTCTCCTTAAAATCTGTCCAAAGTATGTCAGGCGAAGCCCCAGAATCCTTGCCTCCAAGGAGCAGCTTGGTTTAACCCTCTTTACGATGAATCTGTTTGTTTTCTTGGCAGTCCACGGTACATTCAATACTCTTCTCCAGCACCACAGCTCAAGGCGTCAATTCTCCTTCTACCCTCCCTAGTCATTGTCCAACTCTCTGATGCATAACAAGTGATTGCAAAAACCATGGCCTGTATCAGGTGCACCTTAATCTCCAGAGAGACACCATTGCTCTTGAGTACTTTAGAGAGGTCCCTAACCACAGACTTTCCCATCGCAATATGTTTTTTTATTTCCTGGCTACTGGTGCCAAGAGTGTTGACTGTGGAGCCGAGCAAACTGAAGCTATGAACAATCTCAATCTCTTCACCATCCATCCTGATGCTACTGATTGGTCCAGTGGTGAGAATTTTTGTCTTCTTGACATTGGGCCTCAGTCCATACTGAAGGCTGCAGTCCTTGACCCGCTGTAGTAAGTGCATGAGGTCCTCCTCAGTTTCAGTGAGCAAAGTTGTGTCATATGCATAACAGAGATTGTTGATAGATCGTCCACCAATCCTAACGCCACACTTCTCCCTAGCCTTTGCAATTATCATAATCTCCCATACGTTTAGACCCATTGGTACAGTCATTTAGAATTTTTCTCTCTTTCACTGATTCTTTACCTTTCCCAGAATAAGGTATTTTTTCCAAGGACTGACTCCTCGAAACAACATGCCCAGAGTATATTAGATGAAATTTCACCATACTTGCATCCAAGGAAAACCTTAATTATACTTTCTCCGTGAAAGATTTGTTTGTCTTTGGCAATCCATGAAATACTCTTTGCCAACACCATAATTCAAAGGCATTGATTCATCTTTGATCATCCTTATTCACTTTAAAACATTCTGATACATAAGAAGCAATTGACAATACCATAGATGAGGTGTACCTTAGCCTTTAAACTGACATCATTGTTTTTTGTCACTTTAAAGAGGTCCTTGACACCATTTAAATACTGTTCTTGTTAGGTGTAATCCAGTATGACTCACAGCAACCCTATGAACAACAGATCTGCATCTTGCCCTAAGCTGCACTGTCCTCACAGTCTCTGTCATACTCAAGCCAACTGTGGTAGTAACTGTGTTAATCCATTTTATTGAGGATGCTCCTCTCTTTCTCTGATTCTCCACTTTCCCCCATATGCTCAAAGTGAGATGACATTTTCCCATCTTTGCCTCTTCAAGCACTCTGGTTACACTTCATTCAGGATACTACTTTTTGCTGTCTTTTTGAAAGTGCATAGAATATTCAACACTCTTTCTTGATCTTGCAACTCAGAGTCTTCTATTATTTTCAGTCTTCTTTGTTCATTATCCAGTGTCCAACTTTCAAATACATAATAAGCCATAGGAAATACTATGGCTTGGATCAGGTGACACTTAGCTTTTAAATTGGTCTTTGCTCTTTAGAATTTTGGAAAGGTCCTTGACAAAACACTTTCGGAATTCAAAATGTCTTTTATTTCTTTGCTGCTTTTGCCAGAGGTGTTGATTTTGGATCCAAGTAAAAGGAAATAATTGACAATATTAATGTTTCCTCCATCTATCATGATGTTACCAGTTGGTCCAGAGGTGAAAATTTTTATCTTCTTGATGTTAAGGTATAACCAATATTAATGATTGTAGTCTTTTATCTTCTGCAATAAATGCTTCAGGTCTTGTCTTATTACTGTAAACATGATTGTGTCAGCTGAATAATTCATGTTGTTGGCGAGTCGTCCTCTGAACCTGACGACTCATACTTCCTAGTATAGTCTATCTTCTTGAATTATTTCATTAGAAAACAGGATTAATATGTATAGAGAAAGGATACCACTCTGACATACCTCTTTCCTGATTTTACTAGTTGGAAAATATGATCTTGGTGAGAGAAATAAAGTCGGAGGCCAAAAGGTAGAATTTTGTACAAAAAATGATTTACCCTCTGCAAATATTTTTTAGAAAACAAAACAAAAACTAACTACAAACAATGACTATACATATGAACTTCACCAGGTGCACTGTACAAAAATCAGAGTTACTAAGTTAGTGGAAAAAGATGGTAGAGAAGCTCAATGTCATCAGTCAAGGTCAAGACAGAGGTCATCAACTACTCATATTCAAGTTCTAACTGAAGCAAAAGAAGTTTAAAACAAATACTTAAGAACAAAAATATGAACTAGAGTGTTTTTGAATTGCATTTTAAAGCCATCTTAAGAATGGATTTGATGCAGGGAACACTAACGCACAAACACTAAATGAAAAAAAAAAAAGAAAAAGAGAACATCACCATGCAATTAAAAGATTAACACAGAGAAGAAAGAAAAGACTACAATGCTACAATGATGTCAGAAAATACTTTGATATGTGAAGTGAAAAGAAGCCATAACAATGACAAAGAAACTGAGATAATAGCTGAACAGAAGATTTCAAAGGATAGCTGGAGAAGACAAAGCATTACAGTGAAAGATAAAAGGGTCTGGAGTTAGAAAAGCAAACGGGAAGAACAAACTCAATGTTTTTTTAAGCTGAGCAAACTGAAGAACAAAGTCAAGCCTTGAGTTGAAACACTGAAGGATTCTATGAACAAGACATTGAATGATGCTAGAAATATCAAAAGAAGGTGGAAGGAACACATATAGTCACTGTACCAAACAAAGAATCAACTGACATGGAACCATTTCAGGAAACAGCACACGAGCAATAACAATTTTTATTGAAGGAAAAATTCCAAATTCCTCTGAAGTCATTGGCTAAAAAAACACATAAAGTCCCAGGAATTAATGGAATTTCAATTGTGGAATTTCCTGAAAAAGATTCAACCCTGGCTGTGCTAACTACTTGGTGTCTGGAAGACAAGCCTACCTGGCCAACTGCCTAGAAAAGGTATATATTTATTCTTGTTCCCCAAAGGTGTGATCCAACAGAATGTGGAAGTTATAAAATACTATCATTGATCTCATATGCAAGTAAATTCTTGCTGAAGATTTTTAAAATATGGCTAGAATAGCATATTGACAGAGAACTGCAAGAAATCCAAGCTGGATCCAGAAGAGAATGTAAATTAAAAAAAAACAAAAACTGAGAATGTGGCACAAAGGATATCATTGCTAATGTTGGGTGCATCTTAGCTAAAAGCAGAGAATAACAGAAAGATGTTTATCTGTGTTCTATTGACTATCCAAAGCAATTGGACTTTGGAGATCCTAACCAATTTTGGCTAATGTTGAGAAGAATAGGAATCCCAGCACATTTATTTATGCTCATCATAAACCTTTACACAGACTAAGACTCAATTGAACAGGACAAAGAAACACTGTGTAGCGCGATTAGACTCACAATGCAGTCATACTGTGATCGCAGGTAATGAGCTTGGACTAAAGTGAAGACAAATGAGGAACTCCAAACCTACATAGAAAAGTAAGACATTCATGTTTTGATGCACTTCTCTATAATTTCTCTCCTTGGAGGCAATGATTCTGAAACTCCATCTGACATACTTAGGACATACTGAAAAGCGGGATCAGTCCTTGGAGAGGGACAGCATCATGCTTGGGAGGGTGGAGGGACAGTGCAGGAGAGGAAGACCCTCAATGAGTTGGATTGATTCCGTCACTGGAGTAATGGAGATAGTGTGTGGGTATCAATAAGATTGGCACAGGATAGAGCAGGGTTTAGGGCTGTTGGACTAGGGTTCCTATGAGTCACAAGCAGCTTGACGGCACATAACAACAGAAACAACAATCAGAAAAAAAAAGAACTAATGTAGACAGAGAGAGGCTGAGTGGAGATCACAGCAACTGAACATCCTTTCTCCCATTTTTACCTCTTAGATACAACTTGTTACAGAGTGAAATGTATGAAAAGAGTTTGGGATCAGATAAGAAATTAAAGTTTAACAATAAATCACCTTGTCACAATAACTCTGTATGTTGTTATGTGCCGTCGAGTCGCTTGCGCCTCATAGAGACCCTATGTACAACAGCCTTAAACCTTGCTGTATCTTGTGCCAACTGCACTGCCTCCGACACACCCATCCAGATTACCCCAGTCACTGAAACAATACACCTCATAGAGGGTCTTCCCCTCCTTCATTGTCCCTCCACCCTACCAAGCATGATGTCCTTCTCCAAAGACCAGTCCCTCCTTACAACATGTCCAAGATATGTCAGAAAAAGCCTCAGAATCCTTGCCTCCAAGGAGCAGTCTAGTTTCACACTCTCCAGGATGAATTGGTTTGTTTCCTTAGCAGTCCATGGTACACTCAATACTCTTCTCCAGCACCACAACTCAAAGGCATCACATCTCCTTCTATCCTACCTAGTCATTCTGCAACTCTCTAACACATAATAAGTGATTATAAAAACCATGGCCTTTATCAGACACACCTTAGTCTCTAGAGAGACACCATTGCTCTTCAGTACTTTAGAGATGTCCCTAACAGCAACCTTTCCAATCCAATGCATCTTTTAAATTCCTGGCTGCTGCTGCCAAGAATGTTCACTATGGAGCCAAGCAAACTAAAGCTGTGAACAATCTCAATCTCTTCATCCATCCTGATGCTGCCAATAGGTCCAGTGGTGAGAATCTTTGTCTTCTTGACATTGAGCTTCAATCCATATTGAAGGGTGCAGTCCTTGACCGTCTGCAGCAAGCGCTTCAGGTCCTCCTCAGTTTCAGCAAGCAGGGTTGTGTCATCTGCATAACACAGATTGTTAAATAAAAATAGATTAAGCCCTGTGGATATTTGTAGCAGAATTTCTATGGAATTGACAGTGAGGCTTTAATGTAGTGAAATGTGGGAACAATGTAGTAAACTGAATTATGGTCCCACAAAGATATTATTAGAATTAGAAATGTGCCTTTACAAGAGAAAGGGGTGCAGAGGGACTTGCGTGTGCAGAGGGAAGGGGCATTAATCATTGGGTTGTACAATTCGATGGGTGGGGGAGTGTGGGAAATTGAAATAATTTGTTCACATTTGTATTTGAATTTTGTAAATAAAATATTAGAAATATTTAAAAAGGGGGAGAGAGAGAGAGGGGTCTTTGCAGATATGGTTAGTTGAAAATGTTAACTTAAGAATCTGCCAGATTATCAAGGTGAACCCATTTAACCACATTTGTCCTTAAAATCGAATACCTATCACAATCAAAGAGAGCACTGCTGGTGGTATAGTCTGTAAAGAACTACACTGAAAATAAAATCCAGGGGAGCTCTGGTGGCCTAGTGGCAAGTAACTGCACTACAATCCCAGAGGCACACAGTTCAAATCCACCAGATGCTCTGCTGGGGAAGGAGGGACAATCTCCTCCTGTACCAGTCAGATCTGATTTGACTGTACACACAAATAGTAAAATAAAAAAAAAATTTTTTAAAAACCAACTATGCTATGAGATACCATCTCAAGTACGAATAGCAAAATTTAGCAGAACAGCAAAAACATATGCAGGTGAGGTTGTGGAGAAACTGAAAATAAAGTCCATTCCTCTAGTATTTCCAATCCGCCAATCTCTAATCTTTGAGTAGAAAAGATAGAGTTTCCTGTTGATTTTTACAGTGTCAGAAAACTGGTATAGAATCAGCCATGAGTCTTCCAATTTGAGGGTAATGAGGTAAGATTGATTTCATTCATAGTATATTTAGAATGGTGCAGTTAGAGGAGTTTGGTTTAACATTCATGCTTGCTATGAAAATAGAAGAAAGGAGACACAAATCAAGAAAAGTATTTGTCCCTCAAAGCTGAGACTGGCTTTCAATTTACAACCAGCAGAGGAAATACATATCTTAGTCCAACTGCTGCAAGAAACTAAGTTCTGGCATGAACTCTAATGAAAAGGAAAGAGATTTACTTCAAATTTTCCACCTATTCATAAAGCATGTCAGACTATTGTCCTAAAAAGAAATGTAAAATGATGTGTTAATCAATAAACATCATCAGGGATTTGTAGAAAAGATTGAAAGTGTTAAATATTTTAGTTGATTGGATTCACAATCACACACTTTGAAGCAACAGTTAAAAAAAAAAAAGGAAACCAAACACCACCACAAAGGGCTTATTGTGTTGCGCAGCAAGGCTGGGAAGTGCTAAGTGGTGAGACTGTGAGCCTAGAGCAGGATTTGTCAGAGTTCCATTCTGTCCTTATAGAGACACTATGAGTCAGAGACAACCTGATGGTGGCTGAAAACAAGTTTGTGGACGTTTGACATGGAAGTAATGGAAAACTTAATGTTGGTGTCAATACTGAAATTAATATATTTTCATTTTAGAAGTTAATTTTCTAAAGCTAGATGTAATGATTGAATCTCATAAATATTCATAAATAATGCATGCAGAGACCTCTCAAACTCCCCTGTGTCACACATACCAAGACATCGCATTACTTTTCCACAAACTACATTTGAGAAAATACATTGCTGATAAATATTTTGTAGAAGACTAGGAAGGAGTTGAAGCTGGAGACTGATGGGGCTGTTCTTCCAGCTCTGTCCCTCCAGTTGAGAGACTGTCTCCGCAGCTCCTGCACTGACTCTGCCCTTTGTCACTTTCTCCTGGGCAGCCATGTCCTAGGAGGAGCCCAAGGTGGGAGAGAAGACAGAGAATCACCACAACAACTGGAAGCTGGCTCTGTCACCTTGAAGGTGGCAGGATGGCTCTGTCGTTCTATTCAAACTCAAGAGGCACAAGGCTCTGAGCAAGCTGATGAAGGTCTACTGGGAGTGACAGGGCTTGTCAATGAGACAGATTAGATTCAGGTTTGATGAGCAGCCAATTAATGAAACTGACAATCCAGCGCAGCTGGAGATGGAAGCTGAAAACGCAACTGACAGACTCTAACAGCAGAAGGGTGGCACATGAGCGGCTGGAGATTTGTTGAGATGTCGCATTGTCAGGGAAGTATCTCACATCCGTGTCACCCACCTCTCTGAGTTTGTGGTTCAGTCAATACATGAACACAGCAATACAGAGGTATCTTCTGAAACTCCAGGATGATCACCAAATTATTATCTTGTTGATGTTCTTTGGAAGCAACTCATTGCTATTTCTGCAGGGATTTTTCTATGTCTAATATTGAGCCAATATATTAGATAAAATGAGTTGTAAGATCTTTTGGACTTGTAGGGTTTTGTGTTGTTTGTTTTCGTTTTTTGGTTCTGTTTTTTTTTTTTTAATTCCCCACCCCCCACCTGAGAACGCTTTTCTCCAAATTGTGGACTGTCCATTTTCTATTTGGTTGGAGACCTTGACCTCCTGGTATTGTGATCCTCTTCCCACTGCTTCATCTTATCACATAGATAGCTCATGTGTATCGCAGTGGGTTCTTCTGGAAATATTTTTAGGGGCCTGATGGAGATGACAGACAAAACTTCAGAGACACTCATCCCAACATAAGGAACTACCATCAGCTGATGTGTTTGAAATCACAGAAGCCATGGAACTTCATATATAAGTTATTAGATGGAGGGCTGGTCAAAGGGAGATAGATGTGAAGGGAGGGGACAGAAGTGGCTGGGTATCCTGGTGGATGGTGAAGCAGGAAATAAGTGGGTAAA
>NW_006399892.1:726846-743911 GCF_000299155.1 Elephantulus edwardii | reverse complement strand
ATGGACTGCTAGGAAAACCAACAGATTCATCCTGGAAAGGGTCAAACTGGGCAGCTCCCTGGGCTCTGTCTGACATACTTTTGACATATTGTAAGGAGGGAAAGGTCTTTGGAGAGGGACATCATGCTTGGGAGGGTGGAGGAACAGCACAGGAGGAGAAGGCCCCCCTCTATGAGGTTGATTGATTCAGTGACTGGGGTAATCGGGATGGGTGTGTTGGAGACAGTGTCGTTGGCACAGGACAGAACAGAGTTTAGGGCTGCTGTAATTAGGGTCACTATGAGTCGCAAGTGACTCGATGACACATAACAACAACAACATAGCAATTAAAAAGTTTCATTGTCTGACTAATGTCTTTCAGTAAGTGTTCATTGCTGCTTGATAGCCATTCTCTGCTTTTTTAGTCATCTGGAGGTGTGCCATGACCCCTTATTCCTTTTTGTTTGAAAGTTTTCTGAGCTTATTTGTTTCCTTTTTAATTTGCTGAGCAGGCAGGGTTGGGATGTTTGTTGGTTCTGCTCTGTTTATTTACCAATTTGTGCATTATTTGTTGTCCTTTACCACTGTAAACAGTAAATATAGTTGGATATTAAAGAAAAAAGGCGACTAGTAATAAAATTAGAGGCTAAATCTCAAATACTGGGTAGTTGTATGGATTCTTTCACGCACTAAGATATGTACTTTGCCACACTAATCTCCACATTTACCAGATTATGTCTTTGCCTGGATTCTGTATTTTGATTAATCGGGTAAGTCTTCAAAATTGACAACATAAACATATTCATCTGTTTTTGAAATGGTTTCATTTGTGAAAACAGCCTAGACCTAGTGAAAGCTGTGTTTGTAGGAGGCAAGGATGTTGAAACTTCAACTCACATGTTTTGGGAACAGTGCTAGTAGAGGCTATTCCTTGCAACGGGACAGAATACTAAGAAAGGTGGAGAGTCAGAAAAGGAAAGGAAGACCCTCAATGAGACAGGTTTACATAGTGACAGTAATATGCTCAGTTGTGTTGAAGATAGTAACGAAGGCAAAGAATGATATGACAGGATTCAGATCAATTTTCATAGGGACACTGTGGGCTGTATGTGATTTGACTGCACAGAACAACAACTACATGCTAAGCAAATAATTGGAGAAGCTGTAATTATGATGACTGTGACATTAAGATAGAGAAAAGACTCATCAAGAGTGTACATTAGGCTGATCACACAACCTTGTTTTCTGAAAATGAGGACTTAAAATGCTTGCTGCAGAAATTCTATGACTAAAAGCCTTCAATAAGAATATCAGCATCAAAAAGATAAAACTCCTGAAGACTAAACCAACGGGCAACATTTAGATAGTTGGAGAGAAGATTGAAATTGTCAATGATTTCATCTTACTTGTATTCACAATCAATACCCTTTGCACTAGCTATCAATAAACCAAAAGAAGTGTTGCACTTGTAAAATCTGCTGTCAGTGCCATATTCCTCAAAGTGCTAAAGAGCAATGATGTCACTTTGAAGACTAAGGTGTGCCTGATCCAAATCATGGTATCTTCAATTATTGCTTAAGCATCTGAAAGCTGGACAATGAATAAGGATAAAGGAAGAAGAATCAGTATCTTTTCCTTGTGGTGCTGGACGTGAATATTGAATATTGAATATCTCCTGCACTACCAAGAGAACAGACAAGTACATCCTGGAGAAAGGGCAACAAAAGTACTTCTTAGAGACAAGTGTGGTAAAACGTCACCTAACTTACTCTGGGCATATGTCTTTTGAGATAACAGAACTAATGCCTTTGAGCTGTGTTGTTAGAGAAGAGCAGTGAAGTTTCTGTGGACTGACAAAACAACAAACAAGTATGTTTTGAAGAGAGTGCAGTCAGAGTTCTCTTTGGAGGCAAGGATGATAAGGCTTCACCTCAATACTTTGGGCATTTTGCTAAAAGGGGCTATTCCTTGGAGAGGGACATGATACTTGAGGGGTGGCGGGGTGGCGAAGGAGAAGAAGACCCTCAACCAAGTGGATTGAGATGGTAACTGCCATAATGGTTTCTATTGTGTCAGGAAGTATGAAGGTGGCACAAGATAGGCGGGGGTTTCAGATCTGCTGTTCATAGGATTGCTATAAGTTGTATTCAACTTGATGATATCTAGCAATAACAAGAGAAACAACAAATCTGGACATATTACTGGGAAGTGTCAATCTTTGGAGAAAGAAGTCAAGCTTGGAAAGGTGGACGGTCTGAGGAAGAGAAAAAAAATCCTCAAGAATATGGATTGATACAGTATTTACACAGTGACTGCTGCAATGGACGTTAGTATGTCAGAGATGGTAATGAAGGTACAGAACTGGGCTCAGATCTGTTCACAGGGTTGCTATGAGTTGCTGAGTTGCACTTGACTCAGTGACACCTAACAACAATAGCTACTACTCAGTCCAGAGCCAAAATCCAGCCATTGACTTTAGGCTAGGAAAGCCACTTTTAACCCATAAACTCATTACTTCACATTTAGCTTTTGAATTGATATGAAATATTCAAAAATAAGCTCAGGGTAACATTAGTCTTCAAAGTGACATTTTAGTTTATAAAATTTTAAAATGTCCTTTCTATTAGATTTTCCCAGTGCAATACACCATTTTATTTTCTAGCCTCTGGCTCTATCACTGTGGCTCAACAAGTCATGGTTGTATGACAAAGTTAACAGAAATATTTAGCAATGCCAATGTTTTCTCTATCATGGTATTATCTCTTGGTCTTGTTAACAAGATGAAATTTATTTTGTATATGTTGAGATATAATTGATAATCTAGACAATATTTCTTCCAGTAAGTTATCCCTTACATTACAAATTGTTGTTGTTGTTGTTGTTAGGTGCAATCAGTTAGAGCACAACTCATAGTGACCTTATGAACAAAAGATCTGAACCCTGTTCATTGCCACACCATCCTCATGCTTCCTGACACACAAGAGCCCATTGCAGCTGTCACGGTGTCAATCTACCAGGTTTAGGGGATAGTATTGATTTAATTTCCTCTGGTTCTGTTGTGACATCACCTCTGTCATTTCTTATATCTGTGTCTTCTTTTTTTCTTTTCTTTTGTTAAATTTGCCAGTGGTTTGTTAATTTTCTTGACCCTTTTGAAAAACCAGCTCCTGTTATTACTGATGTTCTCAACTGTTTTTCTGTTTTCTATCTCATTGATTTCAGCTCTTGTCCTTATAATTTCTTTTCTTCTAGGGGTTGTAGGATTAGATTGTTGATATTTTTCTATTTGCTGAAGGCTTTAAGTTAGATCTTTGATTATTCTTCTTTTTCCTTTTTTATGTGTGTGACTATTCCTATGAACTGCCTTCTGAGGTCTTCCTTAGGTGTATACCAGAAGTTTTGGTATGGTGTATTTTCATTATAATTTGTTTCAAAGAACATTTTTATTTCATTCTTTATTTCTTTTATAACCCAATCATGTTTCAGCATAGAATAATTTCGTTTCCACATAGGGTGATTTGTAAGCTTTAGTCTTCTGTGGTTAATTTCTAGTTTTATAGCATTGTGGTATGAGAAAATACTTTGCATTATTTCAATGTTTTTTTAATTTGTCAAGGCTTGCTATGTGTCCTAATATATGATCACTTCTGGAGAATGTACCATGGATGCATGAGAAGAAATGAATTGAGTTTTAGTTTGGTGCAATACTCCGAATACATCCACAAGTTTGCATCGGCTGATTGTATAGTTTAGATCTTCTGTTTCTTTATTGAGTTTCTTTTGAGTTGACTTATCCTTTGGTGATAGTATATTGAAATCTCTCACCAATATTGTAGTGCTATTTCTCTCTTTAGTTCAATTAACTGTTGTTTTATGTATTTTGCAGGTCTATAATTCTGTACACAAATGTTGACTAAGGTTATGTCTTCTTGATCTATTGTGAAATAGGGCAAATTCTTGATCTGTCTTTCATCATGCCACTCTGGGTCATAGCAGCCTTGTGAGAACATAACAACAATAAGAAATAAACATCTTTTTCTTTGTCAATGTCGGCAAGCCCCAAATTACTAGCTTTGTATAGAAATATGTCTATAAATGAATTTGTGTGTGAACAGAACAGTTAGTTATGGTTAATATTTAATTCTAATTATTCAAGTGATTAGGCATCAAGAATGTTCCAAATTACTCTCAAATACACTAAAACATACAATAATAATAGAGTTGCTTGTTGTTGTGTTTCGAAGAGTTGGGACTGACCCAACGCTGATCCACTAGCAGGTTTTCAGAGAAAGTAAATCACACAGGAAGAGATTTCCCATCCTTCTCCTTTGGAGCACTGGAGGCCTGGAACCAAGTGCCTTTTAGATTGCAGTGCAGCTTCTTGCCACTATTTTCATATATGTCACAAAGTAGCTCATACTTCATACAAATTCTTTTGTTTATCTCAACTTTTAAAATGAATGGTATTTGAAGAGAGAGCTTGGAGCATAAATATTATATCCTTTTTCCAAACACTATTAAGAAGAGATTCTTCAAAATTTCCATTTAATTTTGACCTTGAAAGTGAAACTTTCGATTCAGTTGCTAAAGTTACAGTATTTTATTTTACCTTATACATTTGATGTTAAACTAGTTTAAAATTGTATTCAAATTAAGTATATTTATATGTAAATTTATGCAAAATGAAATGCAAATGTGCCTACCTAAGTGCTTTCAAAGACATCTGGTAGCTTTAAGTTAGAAATGATGGTAGTAAGATCCAAGTCATTTGAAATGACTTATCCATTATGTTCCATGTCAAATAAGAAACATTAACCTAGTATTTCTAAGTTTAGGGTCACCAGTAAAGTTTTTCCCTCTTATAAAGAGTGAATAGCTTAAATATATTCACAAAAATTAATTATGTTACAAAAATTAGATACAAATATATACACATATATGGGTCAAATCTTCTAAAACAAATTAAAAGAATATGGTAAAATTAATATTTTTATTTTTCTTATCAGTACATATTTCCTCTTTTGTGACGTACATCCACTTCCATGTATTTTTAAATAATTTTATTACATCAATATTGGGTATCATTTTGTTGTACCGTTTTAACTAACAAATATGACGTCTTGCTGTATCTTGTTTTATTCATACTATGCTGTTGTTATTATGTGTCTTCAAGTCACCTGCAATTCACAGTGACCCTATGTACAAAAGCTCTGAAGCCTGCCCTGTTCTAACTCAATCTCACTGACTCGAACACACCTATGTGCATAGCCCCAGGGACAGTATCAATCCATCTCTTTTGGAGTCTTCCTCTTATGTGCTTTCCCTCCACCCTTCTAAGCATGATGTCCTTTTCTAAGGACTACTCCTTTCTGGCCACCTGCTCAAAGTATGTGAGACAGAGTTTCAAAATCCTATAGTTTATTTTAAAGTTTCTGAAGAAATAGAACCAATTCAATGGGTTTGAATTTATGTATGTAGCTTTAGTTTTATAGTTTTGAAAGCTGGCTAATAATAAATTTAAGAATATCTCAACTCAATGCCTTTACAGCACGTTCTCAGAGACTGTAAAGAGAATAAAGGAGATTGGTGATCTTTCTCTTGCAGAACAGCTAGAGTATTTGACTTGCATGCCTTAAAAATTTCCCTTTAAGAATAGACTTGGTGGGGGGAGGGATGGGTAAAGAAAAGGGGAAAGACCCAGTGTGAAACACAATGTATACAAACTTTATGAACTTTGTAAGTAAACCAGTATAATTAAAAAAAATTAAAATATAAATGAACTATCTACAGGTATCTATGTACTGTTCCAGCTGTTTTTGAATTATTTTCAGCAATAATTTGCTTACATGTGATATCAATGATATTGTTTGATAATTTTCAAATTCAGTTGGATCACTTTTCTTGGGAATAAGATCAAATAGGGAACTCTTCCAATCTGTTGACCAGACAGCTGTCCTCCAAATTTCCTGGCGTAGACAGGTGAGTACATCCAAGGCTGCATCTGTTAACTGGAACAAGTCAACTGGTTTCTCATCAATTCCTAAGGCCTTATTTATTGTCAATGTTTTCAATGCAGCTTCTACTTTTCCCTTCATTACCATTGGCTCCTGTTCTTATGGTTCTTCCAGAAATTTTTCAGTGTATATCAATTCTTTTTGGTATAGTGATTTTGTATTCCCTCCACTTTCTTTTGATTATGTCTGGATCATTCAATATGTTGATCATAACATCTTTCAATATTGCAACATGAGGCTTATTTTTAAGTTATTATTTCTTGAGAAATGCAGAGTAAGGTCTTCCTTTTTTATTCTCTAATTCCAGCTCTCTGCATATTCCATTATAATATTTGGCTTTGTCCTCCTGAGCTGCCCTTTGAAATCATCTGTTCAGCTTTTCCATTTCTTTCACTTTTCCCCTTTTATTTTGGCTTCTCAACACTCCAGTGCAATCATTAAAGTTTCTTCTGACATCCATTTTGATTTTTCTTTCTCCTTTGTTTTTGTTATGACCTTTTGCTTTCTTCATGGATGATATCTTTTATATCATTCCACAACTCCTCTGGGCTTTACTCTTTGGTGTCCAATGCATCAAATATATTCTTAAGATGACCATGAAATTCAGATGGAATTGATAAGGAATTTCCAGAAGTTCAAGCAGGATTTAGAAGAGGACATGGCACCATGGATGATAGGGTTAATATTAGATAGATTCTGGCTGGAAGTAAGAAATAGTAGAAGAGTGTATACTTATGCTTTGTCGACTACTTATCAGTGTTTGGCTATGTGGATCATGACAAGTTTTTGTTGACACGGAGAAGAATGGAAATCCCAGAGCACTTGATTGTGCTCATGTGGAACCTATACCTGGGCCAAGAAGCTGTTGTGTGAACGAAGTAGGGGAACTTTGCATGGTTTGGAATTGGGAAAGGAGTGTTCCAAGGTTTTTATTCTTCTCCATACCCATTCAAGCTGTATACTGAACAAATTATCCAAGAAGCTGGACTCGGAGGGGGATTGTGGCACCAGGGAGACTCATCAATAACCTGTGTTATACAGATGACCTTGCTTGCTGAAAGTGAGGAGGGCTTGCTGCTCTTGTTGCAAAACATCAAGGAATGGAGCCTTTGGTCAGGATTGCATCTCAACATCAGGAAAACAAATATTCTTATCACTGGATTGTTTGGAAGCATCATGATGGATGAAGAGGAGACTGAGATTGTCAACAGCTTCATATTGCTTGGATACACAATTAACACCCTTGGTACAATGAGTCAGGAACTAAGGAGATGCATTGTGCTGGGAAAATCTGCAATTAGGGACATTTCCAAATTATTGAGGAATACTCATGTCAGTTTGAAAACTAAGGTACGTCTTATTCAGGCCATAGTCTTTCAGATTACTTGATATGCATCTGAGATCTGGATAATGAATAAGGGTGACAGAAAAAAATAATTGATGCTTTTGAGTTATGGTATTGGAGAAAAGCACTGAATATTCAATGGATAGCGAAGAGAATGAATAGATATGTCTAGGAGAGGGTACAGCCAGAGTGCTCTTTGAAGGCAAGAATGATGAGCTTTTGCCTCAAATACTTTTGATATATTGCTAGGAGGTGCAATTCTTTGAAGAAGGACATGATGCTTGAAAGGGTGGAGGGTCGGCAAAGAAAGGAAGACCCTTAACCAGATGGATTGCCCCAGTAACTGCTGAAATTTGCTCTTGTATGTCAGGAAGTGTGAGGATGGTGCAGGATAGGACAAAGGTCACATCTTTTGTTCATAGATTTGCTATGAGCCCTACTCAAGTTTATGGCACCTAACAACAACAACAGCAACATCTATGGGTACACTCATTGGCATAGTTTACTACAAAAATATATAAAACAATGCATGATATGTTATAGTCATGCAATGTTTTTTCAATCATATTCCTGAAAGGGAATTTTCATTTAATAGGACAAGCATTTTTCAACTGTTTAAGCCACTCTCAAGTATTACTCAAACCTATTTACATTTCAACAAGCAATCATTTTTTTTTCTAATGTCAATCTAGGACAATTTTCCTCACCAGGCAAATCAGTAGGCCTAGCAGTTATGCTTCTTTCTTGTTCTTCATCGTTAGAGTCACATATAACAGGGCATAGACCACGGTATTGAATTTAGAAGTTCAATTATCAGTCCATTTCAGCTCACTAATGCCTAGGATATTATTATGTAAAGTACTCCATTTAAATTCTGAAAATTTCTCATATTTTTCAATTCTCCTACTTCACAAATTCCCGTTCTGACTATGAGTGGATGTTTGCAGATGTTTCTTTTCATTTTGAGTAAGGCCACATCAGCAAATGAAGACTGAAAGGCTCTATACCAATTACACCATTAAGATTCATCTAGTATCCTCATCTGTAGGGAATTATGCTTCTTATTCAAAAGCCTGCTAATCTTGTCTGGTGGTTCTAAACCACTCCCATATCCACAGGAGAAAGATGGTGAGTCTTTCCCCTCCTGTATGAGTCACAGCCTTGGAAAAGCTGTGGGGGGTTGTGAAGTGTTTGAACAAATACAATGGCAATGAATTCTGAGTTCTCTGTTGAGATGTCAACTGAGCCAATAAATAATAGCATAATCAATAGAGGAACTACTGCAGGCAAAATTTTAATTTGATCTTAATTTAACATCAACTCCCATGGAAACCTCTATCAAGAAATCATACAATATATTACACTGGACAATACTACCACAGAAGACTTCCTTAGAAGTGTTACAAACAAAAGGAAACAAACAAACAAACAAAAATGTCACTTAGACTATAAACTTGTAATGATCTGCTCTGTGAGATTTTCAGTTTCCTCATATATATGTGAAATTTAGAACATTAAGTGTTGTTGATGTTATTATTGTTGTTGTTATGTGCTGTCCAGTCATTTGTGATTCATAGTGACTCTATGTACAACAGCCCTAACCCCTGCTCTATCCCTTGCCAATCTTATTGTCTTTGACACACCTATCCCGCTTACCCCAGTGACTGAATCAATGCATCTCATTGTCTTCCTCTCCTGTGCTGGCCCTCCAACTTCCCAAGCATGACGTCCCTCTCCAAGGACTGATGATCCCTCCTTGCAACATGTCCAAAGTATGTCCGACAAAGCTTCAGAATCCTTGTCTCCAAAGAGCAGCCTGGATCACCCTCTCCAGGACTAACTTGTTTGCTCTCCTAACAGTTGTTAGAGCAATCAAAATGAATGTAACTCATAGAGACCGTGTGGACAAGGAAACTGAAATGTGTGCTATCTTATGGCATCCTCTTGATATTTTACATGCTCAATCCCATTTTGATAGTCTCTGTGTCACTACTTTTGTTGAAGTTCTTCCTCTCTTTCCCTGACCATTCTGTACCTTTCCCACCGTAATATCTTTTTCTGAAGACTAGCCTCTATACAACATGCTTGAAGTATGTTGTTGTTGTAAAGTGCTGTAGAGTCACAGGCGACCCATAGCGACTCTATGAAGGAGAGTCCTCAACGTCTAGGTGTCTTTCATCCTCTCTCCAGGTTCATAGGGTTTCTGGAGGCAGGCTATTATGGAAGTGGATGCCACGCCTCCTTCCAAGCTTGAAGTATAAGAGATGAAATTTCACCATTCTTGCCCCTAAGAAGCACCCTAGGTACACTCCCTCTGAGACAGAGATGTGTGTTCTTTTGGCTGTCCATGGGATACACAGAACTCTTCTAGGGCATCACAGTTCTAAGGCATTGATACTTTGGTTACCCTTATTCATTGTCCAACTTTCATATACATAAGGAAGTAAGTAAAAACACCATGACGTGATCAGGTTCAAGTTAGTATTGAAACTGACTAGACTGCTCTTTAGAATTTTGGAAATGGCCCTGAAAACAAATTTCTCAATCCATCTTTTGATTTCTTAACTATAATTATCATCCATGAATGTTGGTTATGTATCTAAGGAAAACGAAATGACAGAAAATGTCAATCTTTTCTCCACCTGTCATAATGATGTTTATTTGTCTGTTGTTGTTGAAAACCCGATGAACACTAAAGAAAGAGCATGGATTGAATAGGTATGCTGAAATTCTCAGTTCCACAATGGCATGACTCATCGAACATGTCTGTTTTCTGGCACTTAAAAAGACTAACGTAGCTTTAAGAACACAAAATGAATAATACATGAATATGGGTTGGCTTCAAAAGACTCCTGAACCATAACAGTGGAATAAACTCTAATAAGAGGGTAATTTTCAGCCAAATGAATGTGGACTCCATTAGGGTATTTATGAGAACTTATTGCCTGGCCTCAAAATGACGAAATTCAGAAGGAAAAAGAGTACATCAGGAAACAAGTTTCTTTTATTTTTTTAAATAAGTAATTGTCTTGTTTTGCCATATTTAATAAATGAAGAAACTGAAATCTGCTTAAACAATGTGGTTCCAGTGTCCTAGACAATAGCATATGGACCATTTAATAATAAAATGATGTAAATAAGGAAAAGTAGTTCTCACTTGGCCATATGGTTTTGTTTCTACAAAAATGTCATTTTTCCTCAGGGGTCTGTGATCCCAGGATGGTTTATTTCCTTTATTATTGTTATTTAAGACTTCTGCAAAATATTTATTAAATGGGAAAACAATCTAAACAATCTCTTTGTTTAAAAATACTTTAAATGGTCTGCTAAGAGATCTTGCATTTAGAAATAACATAATCTCAAAATATTGAAAAGCACATGAGAGTGCTTTGACTCAGAAAAGCCCTAAACATGAAATGAAAGAGGAGGACGAGGAAGAGGAACAAGAAGAAGAGAAGGAGGAAGAGGAGAGTGTTTACACCTGGAAAATGATTGCTGTACATGTCTGAAAGCTCAGTAGAAGGGGCACAAATAGTTACCTGAATTTCAGAATGTTATAGGTTGAACTATGGGTTCCTGAAAAATACAATCAAGTCCTAGTCTCTATTGCATCTGAATGTGAGTTTATTTGGAAATAATATCTTTGCCCTTGTAATTAGCTAACTCAGAGTTATGTTGGAATAGCATAGTTCATATGTAAACAGGTTGAAGACAGAGACACAGACACGAGGATAAGGTGACCATTTGGGATTGGACAGAAACTCAGTACATGAGGCTACTAGAGCTGAAAGAGATGACAAATGATCATATCCTAGATACTTCAGTCTATAGTATAGTCAGTACACTTTGCTAACATCACAGGTCAAAGGCATCAATTCTCCTTCTATCATCCCTAGTCACTGTTCAGCTTTCTAATGAATAGCAAGTAACTGCAGAGACCATGACCTGTATCAGGAGCATCTTAGTCTCCAGACTGACAATATTGTTTTTCTGTACACTGGAGAGGTTGTTGACCTTAAACTGCTAAAAGAATAAACATGTTCATCCTGGAGAGGGTGAAACCAGGCTACTACCTGCAGGCAAGGATTCTGAAGCTCCGTCTGACATAATTTGGGCATATTGCAAGGAGGGACCAGTCCTTGGAAAAGGACATCATGTTTGGGAAGATGGAGGTACAGTGCAAGAGAAGAAGATCCTTGACGAAATGGATTGACTAAGTGACTGTGGTAGTGAGTTAGCTGTGTCAGAGACAGTTTGGCTCAGGATAAAGCAGGGTTCAAAGTCATTGTACATAGGTCATTGTACAAATGATTCAAAGTAATTCAAAGGTACATAACAACAACAAAAGAGATTTCAGGAAAATAAAATTAAAACAAGTCCATGAGAAGCAAATTATTATCTTAAATGTATTCCACCTAATTTAAAAATAATCTTAAAAATAGGTTTGAAGCTTTGAACAAAACGATCTAAGACCAGATGAGCTGTAGGATTATATCAAGGACATTACCCATGTTGAGAATAAAAGATCATTACAAAGTCAAAGGAGAAGGAAAAAACTGAAAAGACTGTCAGAAGGGACTCTGAAAATTTTACTAGAGTATCAAGAAACCAAACCAAGGAGAAAATACGTTAAAAATAAAAGAGTTGAACATATAATTTCAAAGGGAAGCTCAGAAATCAAAGTATTATAATGGAAAGTACAGACAGCTGGAATTTGAGAATAAAAAAAAAGAATTTCCTCTACCTATCTCAAGCTGAGATAAATAAGAACAAATTTAAGCCTCAAGTCACAATATTGTAAAATACTATGGCAATATATCGAATGACTCAGACTCAGGAAGCATCAAAAGAAGACAGAGGGAATATCCAGAGTCAATGGAACCAAAAAGAATTGACTGACACTGAAAAATATTAGGAAATACCATATGAGCAGGAACCAGTGGCAATGAAGGAGGATGTGGAAGCTGCATCGAAGGCATTGGCAAAAAATTAGACCACAGGAATTCATGAGATGCCAACTGACTTGTTGCAATTAAGAGATGCAGCCTTGGAAGCACTCACCAGTCTATACCAAGAAATTTGGAGGACAGCTGTGTGGCCAATGGATTGGAAAAGGTCCATATATGTCACCATTCCCAACAAAGGTAATTCAACAGAATGGTATTATTGATATCACAATTGAATGGTATTATTAATATCACATGCAAGTAAAATACTGCTGAATATAATTAAAACATGGTTAGAAAAATACATAGACAGGGAACTTCAAGAAATTCAAGTGGGATTTAGAAGAGGCATGGTAAGAGTAATATCACTGCTGATGTTGGATTGATTAACTATGCAAAGGTATTTGACTATGTCAATCAAACAAGTCACGGCAAACTTGAAAAAGACTGGTCAATCCCAGAGAATTTAATTGTGCTCATGAAATACGTATGCCTAGACCAAGAGGCTGTTGTGCAAACAGTATAAATAAACACTGTTTTTGTTCTTTTTAGGTGCCCTTCAGTTGACTACGACTCACAGTGACCCTATGACAAAAAAGATTTGTACTCTGTTCTATTCACACCATCCTCTCACTTTCTGGAACACAAGAGCCATTGCAGCAGTCGCCATGGCCATAAACCCAGTTAAGGGTCTTTCTCTCCTTCGCATGAGCACAATTAAGTGGTCTGGGATTCCCATTCCACTCAATGTCAGCCACAGCTTCTTATGCTCCACAACCTCAAATGCCTTTACATGGTCAATAAAGCACAAATAAACTTTCTTCTGGTATTCCTTACTTTCAGCCAGGCTTCATCTGACATCAGCAATGAAGAATGCAAAAGAAGAGAGAAAATACCAAATGAATGTCAGATCCCTGGTGCCACGACCTCTTCTAAGTCCTCCTTGAACTTTTAGAATTTTCCTATCTAAGTACTCTTTCTCCTCCAGTCAGTTGGCCAGGTGGTTGTCTTCCATATTTCTTGACACAACTTGGTGAGCATATCCAGGACAGCATCTGATTTTGGAAATACATCAATTGGTGTGCCATCAGTTCCTGGGGACTTCAGTTTTGCCAGTTCTTTCAGAGCAGATTGAACTTCTTCCTTCATCATCACAGGCTCTTGTTCATATATTCTTTCATGAAATTCTGTAGCTACCAGTTCCTTTTGGTACTACAATAACTCTGTATATTTCTTCCATCTTCTTGTAATTCTTCCTGGATCATTTACTAGTCTGGCCAAAGCATGTTTAAGTAATGCAACTCACAACTTGAATTTGTTTTTCAATTCCTTCAGCTTAAGAAATGCTGAGCGAGTTTGGCCCTTTCTATTTTCTGACTCCAGCTCTTTGCACATTTTATTATAATACTTTGCTTTGTCTTCCTGAGCTCCTCTTTGAAATCTTCTGTTCAGCTCCTTAATTTCTCTATTTTTTCCCTTTGTTTGGTTTTTTTGGGCTTTAGTGTTATATTCAGAGTCTCCTCTGACATCCATCTTGGTCTTTTCTTTCTTTTGTGCCTTTGTAATGACCTTTGCATTCTTCATGAATGATATTTTTTATATCCTCCAACTGCTCATTAGGTTGTGCTTACTGACATTGAAGGTTTCAACCCTGTTCCTGGGGTGATTTTGAAATTTGAATGGGATAGACTTAAGGTCAAATTTTGGTTCCTGTGGATTTTATTTAAATTTTCTTCAGCTTCAGCTTAAACTCACTTATGAGTAGTTGGTGGTTGAAGTTTTAGGTGTTCTGTGATCACGGATGGCGTCTCAAGAGAGATACGGAAGACGAAGGGCTAAGATCTCCATCAGGCAAATATCAAGATGGAGCTATCCCTTCATCTCTTTTATTACAGAAGTACATATAGCATACATTAAGAAAGTCAATTACACTTTCTACAAGGTAAAAAAAAAAACAGGAAACACCCTTACTAAATTAAATTATTTTTGATTAATCAAGGCTCTATGTTATTTCCCTTTGTCTTATTATAAGAGGAAAAAATGGATAAGTAAGTCTGATCAGAAACTGGGACAAAAAGTGTGAAGTGTTCCAGGGGAAGTGCCAAGGGTGTTTGCAGCCCCCTGCATTCCAGGAGCCCTTGTTAGCAAGAACTTCTCAAACCCTTTAGGGGTAAGTGACTCAGAAGAGGGCTGACATGGATCAGTTCTTAGAACCAGATCTATGCTGTTTTCAGCCGATTTTTAAGAGCCCATCTTTTTCAAGGGCCTCAGGTATTAATGGAATACTTCCTTGTACAGAAGATTTCTTATTGTCACTAACCCTTCAGGAATCCTTCAGGTGGTCTGATCCAGAATCAGCACCTGGCCTAGTTTTCAAAGCTGTTATTGAACTTATTTAATAATTCTTTCCACAGATGTAATCAATTTGATTCATATGCATACCATCAGTTGAGATCCATGTATATAGCATGGGTTTGTGTTTCTTATAAAAAGTATTTGCCATTAAAAAATTGTTGAATGTATAGAATTCTATCTTCCTATTTCAAGATTCATTTTTGTTACCAAGTCCATGTTTTTCAACTACTGATCCTTCTTCCCTGTAACCATCTTTTGCATTCCAGTCACCCATTGTTATAAATACATTTTGATGGCATGTTCGATTGGTTTCTGACTTCAGAAGTTGGTAGAAATCTTCTATTTCCTAATCTATGGTTCTAGTTGTCAGTGCATATATTTGAATGACAATGATACTAACTGGATTTCCTTGTACATGTATTGATATTCTCCTGCCACTCGCAACATTGTATTTCAAGATGGATCTAGAAATGTTTTTAATTATGAAAGCAACATCATTTTTCCTCACCTTTTCATCTCCAGCATAGTAGGTCACGCATGATCATCAGATTCAAAATGTCCCATGCCAAGACATCTTACTTCACCAATATCTAATATATCAATATTTATGTGTTCCATTTTTTCTTAACAATGTCCAATTTTCCTACATTCATGCTTCTAACATTCCGTGTTTCAATCATTAGTGTCTGCTTACAACTCTTCCTCCTTCTTTATGTTTCCATTTGCCATGTCTACTAGTCTAAGTGAGAATCAAAGATTCTCACCACTGGGTCTATTGGCAGCATCATAATGGATGGTGAAGAGATTGAGAATGTTCACAGTTTTGGTTTGCTTGGATCCACAGTCAACAGTCTTGGCACCAGCAACCAGGAAATTAAAAGATGTATTGCGAAGGGAGAATCTGTGGTTAGAGACCTCTCTAAAGTGCTGAAGTGCAGGGATTTCAGTCTGGAGACTAAGGTGCGCCTGATACATGCCATGGTTTTTGCAATCACTTGCTATGCATCAGAGAGCTGGACAATGACTACAGATGGTAGAAAGAGAATTGATGCCTTTGAGCTGTGGTGTTAGAGAAGTGTACGGAATAAACCATGGATTGATAGGAAAAAGAATAGGTTTGTCCTGGAGAGGTGAAGCTGGGCTTCTCCTTGGAGGCAAGGATTCTGAAGCTTTGTCTGACATACTTTGGACAAGTTGCAAGGAAGGACCTGTCCTTGGAGAGAGACGTCATTCTTGGGATGGTGGAGGGACAGCACAGGAGAGGAAGACCCTCAATGAGATGGATTGATTCAGTGACTGGGGTAATGGGAGTTGGTGTGTTGGATGGAGATCGTGAGATTGGCACAGGATAGGGCAGAGTTTAAGACTGTTGTACATAGGGTCACTATGAGTTGCAGACGACTTGAGGGCATATAATAACAACAACAACAACAACAATTAGTCTAAGTGTGCTCTATTATACAGAAGGTTTTGTCCCTGTTGTTCCCATTCCAAAGAAAGGTGATCTGACAGACTGCAGAAATTATTGAACAATATAATTAATATCACATACAAGCAAGATTCTGATGGGAATTAACCAAAAACAACTGGAGCAGTACGTCAGCAGAGAACTGCCAGAGGTGCAGGCTGGATTTAGAAGAAGCCATGGTACTAGGGATATTATAACTAATGTTAAATGGATCGTGGCTGAAAGCAGAGAACCAGAAGATTGTCTATCTGTGTTTCATTGACTATGCTAAGTTATTTAACTGTGTGGATCACAACAAATTGTGGCTTACTCTAAAAATAATGGGAATCCCACTCGATTATTGTTATGTGAAAACTATACTTAGACCAGGAAGCAGTCGTCAGAACATAGCAAGGAAACACTGGTTCAAAATCTCCAAGGATGTACTCCAGGGTTGTATCCTATCTCAATACTTTTTCAGTCTATATGCAGAACAGATTATCCAGGCGGCTTGGCTATATGAAGAGGAAAATTGCATCAGAATTTGAGGAAGACCCATCAACAATCTAAATTATTCAGATGACACAACCCTGTTTGCTGAAACAGAGGAGGTCCTGAAGCACTTGCTACAGAAAGTTGACTACAGCCTTCAATATGGATTGAAGCTCAGAATCAAGAAAACAAAGATTTTCACCATTGGGCCATTTGGCAGCATTATGATGGAAGGAGAAGAGACTGATATTGTTAATAGGTTTAGTTTGCTTGGCTCCACAATCAACACTCTTGGTAACAGCAGCCAGAAATTAAGAGATGAATTGCATTGGGAAAGTCAGCTGTCAAGGACCTCTTCAGAGTACAACATTAGTCTGGAGACTAAAGTGCACCTGAGCCAGGCCATAGTTTTCGCAATTGCTTTATATACGTCGGAGATCTGGACAATGACTAGGAATTATAGAAAGATATTTTATTCCTTTGAACT
>NW_006399892.1:724794-725526 GCF_000299155.1 Elephantulus edwardii | reverse complement strand
CAAGGATTCTGAAGCTTCATCTGACATACTTTGGGCATGTTGCAAGGAGGGACTGGTCCTTGGAGAGGGAAATTATGTCTGAGAGAGTGGAGGGACGGTCCAGGAGAGGAAGATCCTTGATGGGATGGATCTTTTCTCTGATTGGGGTGGTGGGAATTAGTGTATTGGAGATGGTGAGGTTGGGGCTCTATACATAAGGTCGTTATGAGTCGCAAGCAACTCAATGGCACATAACAACAACATATCCCTTTTAAACAGTTCTCTTCCTCATCTGTTTCAATGCATTATACATTATTTATCTTTTCTTCCTGTCTCCTGTCAACTCCAATGTCAAACCGCTTTACAACAGTGGCACTATGCAATATTTGTCCTTTTGTGACTAAGATATTTCACTCAGCATAATGTTCTCCAGGGTCACCCATTTTGTATAATATTTCATGAGTTCTTGTTTTTCAATGAAGCATAGTATTCCATTGTGTGCGTATACCAGAGCTTCTCTAGCCATTCATTTGTTGATGGGCACTTGGGTTGTTTCTAATGCTTTGCTATCGTGAAAAAAGGATCAATAAACATGGATGTGCATACATTTGCATGAGTGGAAGTGATGGTTTCTTTAGGGCATATTCACAGTAGCTGAATTGCTGGGTCAAATGGTATATCTATTTGCAACTTTTTGAGAAAGTGTCACACAGCCTTTCCCTGTGGTTGGACCATTTTATACTCCCACCAACA
>NW_006399892.1:721026-722234 GCF_000299155.1 Elephantulus edwardii | reverse complement strand
GCCATTTGAATATCTATTCTTTAGATGATTTTTTAATTCAAGTGGGATAGACTCAAGATCAGATCATATTTTTATTCTTGTGGCCTTACTTCACTTTTTTTTATTGTACTTGAACTTGCATGTGAGTAATTATTTTTCAAATATATGCTCCTATATCTAAAGCCAAAGAGGAAGAAATTTAATGTCTTTAAAATTTTGCAATTTGAAATTGACCAAACATGTCATCAAGATGTGTTAATGAAGGGAAGCTCTGGTAGCCTAGTGGCAAGAAGCTACAATCCTGAAGGCTTGCAGTTCGAATCCACCAGATGCTTCACTGGAGAAGAATGGCCAACGTCCTCCTGTAGCAGTCAGATTCTATTCAAAACAAAAAAACAAATGAAGATGAGTTAATTATAATAGGTGATTTGAATGCAAATGTTGGGAACAATGAAGAAAGAAGGGTAGTTGGAATGTATGAACTTTGTGACAGAAATAGAATGGCCATATTTTGCACGTTCTAGGATTAGTTCATTATAAATACCTTTTTTTTTTAAAGACATCAATTGCATCTTCATGCATGGACCTCACCAGTTGGACTTTATAGGAATCAGATTGACTATATCTACGGAAGAAATTATTGGAGTTTCAATATGAGTTATGGAAAGTAGACCAGGTGCCCACTGTGGAATATAACATCAATTACTGGTTAGCCCTAACACTTTGGCTCCCATGAATCTCTGAAACTTAAGACATGCAGGCAGCAGCAAGAGGAGAAACAATTTCACAACTTGCATGTTTCATTTTATTCAGGTACAAGCCTGGCCTTTTGGTCCTAATGTTTTTGTCCCTGTGAAGTCCTGCAATTGCCATAGTAGTTGTTGTTAGCTCCCATTCCAGTCAATTAACACTCACAAAGACCCTATGAACAACTGATCTAAACTTTACCCTATCCTACACCACCTTGAAGATCTCTGTTATGCTTAAGTTCATTGTTACAGTTGCTTTGTCAATCCATCTGATTGAGGGTCTATCTTTCTTTTGCGGACTCTCTACCTTTCCCAGTATGATGTCTTCCTCCAAGAACTGATTCCTTCTGAAAATATGCCCAAACCAAGTAAGACAAAGTTTCACCATCCTTGTATCCAAGAAACACTCTGTTTGTACTTCCTTCATGACAAATAGATTTAGTCTCTTGGCAGCACATTTAACAAATAGTCTTTGCCAAC
>NW_006399892.1:717094-719551 GCF_000299155.1 Elephantulus edwardii | reverse complement strand
TTATATGTGTATATTTATGTGTAAATATATAAGCTTAAAAGCATAAATATATGCAAGAAAATTTCTGGAAGCTTACACAGGAGATGATATCAATCAAGGTTGAAACAAGAAGCAGATGGCATACTCAAAACATAATTTGAAGAGTGTTTTATTTACAAATATATTAATTTTGCAGATGTGTATGCACAAAGTAAAGTGAAGAGAAGAAAGAGTAAAATATCTTTTACTATTAAAAGAAAGATATTATTAACTCTAAAACCTAGTTATATGATCTGCACAGAACCGGGCTGCTAATACAAAGGCTGTACCTCTTTGGCCATTTGACCATGTGCTTGGTGGGAGAAGGAAGAGAAGTCTCCACCTGTGTGATTTACAGCCTTGTTAGCCCAATGGGAGGTCAACAGTGACTTGGCTCCAATTCAACCATAATGAGTATGGGGTCTCTTTTGGTTTTATTTGTTTTCAGTTTTGTTTTGTTTTTAAGAAAGTCTAAAAAAACAAGGACAGGACGAATTCCCAACAGCAGGCCTTTGGCTGTGTGGATCACAACAAATTATGGTCAATCTTGAGGAGAATGGAAATTCCAGAGCATTTGATTGTGTTTATGTGGAACCTATGAAGCTCAACGTCAAGAAAAAAAAGATTCTCATCACTGGGTTGATTGATAGCATCATGAGGAAAAGTAGACAGTTTGAAATTTCCTAGGCTCCACTCTCAACACTCTTGGCACCAGAAGCCAAGAAAATAAAGACAAATAGCATTGGGGCAGTCTACTGTTAGAGACCTTTCAAAGTACTGAAAAGTAATGATGTCAGTTTGGAGACTAAGGTGCACCTAACCCAGGCCACAGTCTTTGCAATTACTTGCTACACATCAGAAAGCTGAACAATGAATGACTAGGGATCATAGGATAATTTATGCTTTTGAGTTGTGGTGCTGGAGAAGTATATTGAATGAATCATGGACGACCAGGAGAACAAACAAATTCATCTTATAGAGGATGATACAGGCTGCTCCTTGAAAGCAAGGATTCTGAAGCTTCATCTGACATATTTTGGACATGTTGCAAGGTGGTACCAGTCCTTGGAGAGGGACGTCATGCTTGGGAGGGGGAAGGGACAGCACAAGAGGCGAAGACCCTTGAAGGAATGGGTTAATTCATTGACTGGGGTAATGGGGGTAGGTATGTCATAAACAATTAGATTGGCACAGGATAGAGTAGAATTTAGGGCTGTTGAACATAGGGTTGCTGTGAGTCACAGACGACTCGACAGCACATGACAAAAGCATATGTGGACCAGGAAGCAGTCCTCAGAACAGAGCAGGGAAATATTGCATGGTTGAAAAATCAGAAAGGGAGTGCATCAAGGACGAATTCTGTTTCCATACCTTTTCAATCTATACTCAGAACAGATCATTTGGGAAGCAGAGCTTTATGACGAGGAATGTGATATCAAGACTGGAAGGAAGACTCATCAACAAAATCTGTGTTATGTGGGTGACATAACCTTGCTTGCTGAAACTGAGGAGGAACTGAAGAGCTTGGTGCAACAAGTCAAGGACTGTAGTCTACAATATGCATTGAAGCTCAGTATCAAGAAGACAAAGATTCTCACTACTGGGTCATTGGCAGCACCATGATGAATGGAGAAAGACTGAGGTCTTTAGCAATTACAGCTTGCTTAGTTACACAATACTCTTGACACCAGCAGTCAAGAAATCAGAAGGCACATTGCATTAGGTAAATCTGCTGCCAGAGTCATTTCCAATGTACTGAGAAGCAACGATATGATCTTCACAATGGCTTGCTATGCATCAGAGAGCTGAACAATGACTAAGGAAGACAGAAGATGAATTGATGACTTTGCCTTGTGGAGCTGGAGAATACTGTTAAACATACCATGGACCACCAAGAAAACAAAAAGGTCTGTCTTGGAGTGGGTGAAAACAAGTTTCTCTTTGGAGGCTAGGATTTTGAAGCTCTATCTCACATACTTTGGTTATGTGGCCGGGAGGGACTGGTTCTTGCAGAAGGATCATGCTCAGAAGAGTGGAGGGACAGCACAGGAGAGGAAGACCCTGGATGAGATGGATTGATCCAGTAACTAGGGCAATGGAGGGGGAAGGAAGGGAGGTGTGTCTGAGTCAGTGAGACTGGCTCAGGTTAAGGCTGACTTCAGATTTGTGCTACCTAGGGTTGCTATGAGTCACAGGAAACTTGATGGCACCTAACAATAGCAACAGATTAGCCTTAAAGGGACACAGACAATTTAGGTGACCTTTATTAGAAAGTTGCTGTCATTGCTTTCAAGTATTTTCTTATACATGGTGATACAGTGTGTTCAGCGTAAGATTCTGCCATAGGATTTTCAAAATTATGATCTTTCAGAAGAAAATAAACAAGCCTGTCTTCTCATGTACCTCTAGGTTGTTCAAGAAAGCAATATTCCAGAAAAG
>NW_006399892.1:680946-716569 GCF_000299155.1 Elephantulus edwardii | reverse complement strand
AACAACAACAACAACAACAGTTGAGCACTTAGTAGCCATGAATACTCTCCCCTTACTGTCTTTTCTGAGTCCTGTACCAACTCCTTTTTATTCATTCCATCTCTTTACTTTGTAGTTGCAACTCAATAAATACCAGCCTGAAAGCCTAGGTGCTCAGATTATGTGAAAGCCTAGGTGCTCAGATTATGCGCCAGTACCCCAAACCTGCCCTATATTATAGAATAATAAGCATATTTTTTGTGTAGGGAGCTCTATCCACCTTAAGGCAAGTTATTTTAATCCACTAACTGCGACTCAAAAAAATATAAAAAGAAAGACAGTTCTCCCTCTGTGATTTACAGCCTCTTAAAACCACTGGATGGTCAGCAATGCATCAGTTATATTTTAGGATCATCTTGAAAGCAATTAGTTTTGAGGTTTTCTGCAGTAAACTGTGATGCTAGACACTTATCCATTTTAATGGACTCAACTATATAACCCAAGAAAAGTGTTAGAATTAAATGGCCAGTATGACGTTCCCTCTGTAGTTTCTTAATTTAAATGCTTCAATTCTTCTTTAATCTTCCTTAATTATTGTTCAACGTTTTAAATGTATATAAAGAAATTGAAAAGACCATGATTCAATTCAGGAATACCTTAATCCATTTAAAAAAAAATCTTCATCCTTTTAAAGGTAACATCTTGGTTCTTAACACTTTTGTAGCAGAAGCAGTTCTCAGTACAGAGCAAGGAAATACTGCATGGTTCAAAATCAGGAAAGGAGCGTGTCAGTGTTGTGTGCTGTCCCCATACCTTTTAAATCTGTATGCAGAACAGATAATTGAGGAGGCTGGGCTTTATGAAGAGGAAGAAAGTGGCATGAGGATTGGATGAAGACTTGTCAACAACCCGTAATATGCTAATGACATAACATTGCTTTCCAAAAATGAGGAGGACCTGAAGCATTTGCCGCAGAAAATCATGAACTGTAATCTTCAATATGGATTGAAGCTGAACATAAACAATATAAATATTCTCACCCCTGGGACAATTGGCAGCACCATTATAGGTGGAGAAGAGATTGAGGTTGTTGACAATTTCAGCTTGCTTGCCTCCACATTCAACATTTTTGACACAAGCAATTAGGATTTCAAAAGACAAATTGCACTGGCAAAGTCTACAGTCAGGGACCTCTCTAAAGTGCTAAAGAGCAATGATGTCACTCTAGGGACTAAAGTGGGCCTGATGTAGGACATGGTCTTCATAATTACTTGCTATGCATTAGAGAGCTGGACAATGACCAAGAAAGAAGAAAATTTGTACCTTTGTATTGTGGAGCTACAGACGTGTATTGAACATACCATGGACCACCAAGAGAACAAACAGGACTATCTTGGAAAGGATGATAGCACGGGTCTTCTTGAAGGCTAGGATTCTGAAGCTCTGCTGCACATATTTTGGGCACATGGCCATGTGGGACAGGTCATGGAGGAGGACATCATGCTCTGAAGGTGGAGGGACAGTGCAGAATAAGAAGTCCCCAGATAAGATGGATTGACACAGTAACTGTGGCAACGGAATTAGGTGTGTTGGAGTCAGTGAGACTGGCTCAGGATATGGCAGGGTTCAAAACCATTGTACACATGGTCACTATGAGTCACAGGTGACAAGACCTCCTGCAAATAACAGCAACGTGCCAGGTCTGGGTCAGTACTGACTCTGTGGTAAACAACAAGTTATTGATCCATTGTTAATTCTTGTATGAGAAAGGCGGAGGAGATTAATTATGAAAGATTTTTCTATATTCCTTACATCCATAGGATTTTGTTTGAGTTTAAATTTTCTTAGAAATGCTTTTGTAAGAAAAATAAAGACTCACTTTTGCATTTTTTAGGAGGATAGGCAATGCTTTTAGAATGAGATTGATTATGATGCTTTACTAATGAGTGATCCATAGATGATAATCCAAGTTCATGATATTCAGAAGGATATCCCTTCCCTAGAAGCTCATTTGGACACAGACATATTTGAACTGCGATAAATGGTGTGTTCACATTGATGGTCTTTCTCATGTTTACAGAAGTTCTTCACCATATACCTTCTCACCTGGGTGTTTACTGTCAGTGTTATGCAATTCACAGGCTTCTCTTAGTGAAGTACCAGGTGTAATTCTCCATTGTTGTTGTTCTGTGCCATTGTGTCACTTGCGATTCATAGCGACCTTATGTACAATAGCCCTATACCCTGTTCTATCCTATCCTATCCCAATCTTACTATCTCCAACAAACCTACCTTCAATATCCTGGTCACTGACTCAATCCATCTCATCAAGTATCTTTCTCTCTTGCATTGTCCCTCCACCCTGCCAACCATGATGTCCCTCTCCAAGGACTGGTCAGTCCCTCCTTGAAATATGTCCAAAGTATGTCAGACAAAACTTCAGAATCCTTGCCTCCAAGGAGCAGTCCGGTTTCACCCTCTCTAAAGTGAACCTGTTTGTTCTTCTAGCGGTCCATGATATATCCAATACTCTTCTTCAACACCACAGCTCAAAGACATCAATTATAATTCTATCATTTCTAGTCATTGTCCAGCTTTCTGACACATAGCAAGTAGTTCATCCCTGGTTTCCATAATTAAGGCTCTTAGAAACTTCTGGGCCACTGAAGATTTCTATCATCACATCTGTGCAGAATTTTCTTTCTGAATAACATCAGCAATGTCAATTCTTCCTGACTGAAGAACACAGCCACATTCTGGAAAGTAACGGATTCTATTTTCTATATTTAGCTTCTGGAAGTCAAAGTGAACGTGCTCTCTAAGCTCAAGAGGCCGCTTTAAGAGGCAGGATGAGAGTTGGAACAGTCCCAGGAGACATTCTGAAGACTAATAAAAGAGATTTCTTCTGCACCTGTGCTTGAAATCCTTCTTACTAATTGCTTGAATGTACAAGCTGGTCATTCTCTTTTGCAAGTTGCTTAGGCTGGGCTCTCATCCTTCTTCATACTTACTGTGTGTTGAGGCAAGTCTACAGGTCACATAGAAGACTGTTGAAGTGTTTGATCAGCCGGTTGGACTGGTGGGATACTGGCTTCTGAGAATGACACATTCAGAATTGTCATGAAGATGACAGGAAATTGCTCATCTCTTACAATCCACAGGCCAGATAATGGTCATCCAAGTGCAAGATCCCCACACAGCAAATAAAGTATCGTCTTGAGGACCGTGAGTTCTGGCAAGTCTCATTTTAAACTTAGCAGATAACAAGAGCAGCTGATCCCCAAATTAGGGTTTCATACATTTTATTTGTGTGATCTTACTCAAAGAGGTGTCATGTACGTTATTTAAATTATTAGCAACCTGCTCAAGATCTTTGGATAATAAACACCTAAGGTTTTCATGAGTCCTAACCAGTTGATTATAAGAAGCTCTGGGGGTAAAATCAAGTGTATTGTGCTGTTTACTAAAAAGGCCAAATCCATCAGCTTGTTGAGGGGAGAAAGCTGGAAGCTCTTCTCCTGTTAAGATTTAGAGTCTTGGAAAGCCAATGGAGGTTCATTCTGAGTTTAAACTAACTCAGTGATAGTGAGTTTCTGGTAAACAATCATTTAGTGGGAGTTCCAAAGACCCTGGCTCGAACTTTAAGAACTTACTGCACTAACACAAGTGGACATCTTTGGAACCAATCATGTGGTTCAAATTCTACCTTTGTCACTAATTAATTATGTATTTTTAGAAAATCATTTCCTTATTATGAGCCCAAGTTATTTGTTATAAAATTTAAGTAGAATTAAATATTTTCTTATGGGGATAGTTGGAAGATATTGTAGAAGAATGAGACAGCACACTTAATTAGTATATTAATGTTAGTACAAGGAAGAATACAGGTTAGATTGCTTTCTCACCCTCTCTATCTCTCTCTCTCTCTCTCTCTCACTCTCTCACACACACACACCCCCACACACACAAAGGCATGATCACAGCCTTGCTTTATAATTGTTATCTTTTATAATCCAAGCTCTGAAGAGTAAACTCTACCTCTAATCAACTGACTCATTTTCTAAAGTTCCCATAGATACAGGGCACAGGGCTCTCTAAGACATTCGAGTTCCTCATTAAGTTCGCTCATTGATTTGAATGAATGCATACTTTTAAGCAAATGTCATCAAATTGGTTTGGTGAATGAACACTTTGTATCTTTGTGAAAGCTTCAAAGACATCAATTTAGTTTGTTTCCCCATCTTCATTCTGTCCTAAATGTAATTAACTCTGAGCTTGTTTTCTTTAATGAAAACAATTATGGGCCAAGGGGGGAAAAAAGTGAAAACTGGCAAATAAGGACATTCCCCTTATTTGACATTTGGTTTCCTAAACCAAAACTCAGTGAAACAATTAGTCCAGGGTGCCTGGAGGAAGAATAGAAGGACAAAGAGGTGGGCAGAAAGGAAGGATTTCCTCTAAACTTAAAATAGAATCAGGAGACTGAAGAGGGCTGATTAGAGCTCCGTGTTATGGTTTGTATAATCAATAAAAACGGTTGCTCTCGAGTCAATTTTAACTTAAGAAGACCCCATGTGTGTCAGATTAAAACGGTGCTTCCTAGAGTTTTCAGCGGATATATTTTCAGAAGTAGATTGCCAAGTGTGTTATCCTAGGTGCCCCTGGGTAGACTCAAATCTCCAACCTTTTGTTAGAACAGCTAGAATATTAACCATTTGGAAGACTCTGAGTCTGCCCTGCGATCAATGCCGAGTCTGCAAGGAATTGAGCTCCTAATAGAAGACCACACCTCCCTGGCAGCTCACATCCACCCAGCACGCTGCTTGAGAAAGATGATTCACGGCCTTAGAAATCCAGTGGAGAAGCTCAGTTGTGAGTAAATTCTGACTGAACGTGCTAAGTTTGAATTCCCCACCAGCAAATTTAGAGGCATGAACTGGAATTCCCAGTGGAAAAATTAAACAGTTTTCCAGTCTTGATAAATATTTACCAGTCAGAGAAGCAAGGGATCAGAGGGTATGGTGGAACTTATATAGAATAGTTTCTTGGAGATAACTAATAAATACTGGTGATTGGTTAACTGTACAGGAAACTTGCAATTTTTTCTGTATTTGTCCATGGCTAAATTTAATTTTCTTACTTGTCATGTAGGAAGAAGAAAGACAGTTAACACTTCTGTTCTTGTTGTTATATGTCCTCAAGCCATCTACACTTGTAGCGACTCTCTGAACATGAGATCTGAACTTTGTCATATCCTTATAAGCTCAAGCCCATTGTCATATTTCTATGTCAATCTATCTCATTGAGAATCTTCCCGTCTTCCATCAACCCTCTCTTTCCCAGCACGATGTCACTCTCCAGGACTCATTCTTTCTGAAAATGTTTCCAAGTGAGAAAAAAATTGCATCATCCTTGCCTCTAAGGAGCACTCTGGTTGCATATCCCTCAAAATAGACTATTGTTAGGTGTTGTGGAGTCAAGTATGACTCATTGTGACCCTGTGAGTTCTGAACCCAGTCCTATCCTCTGCTATCGTCGTTATTTCAGACATACTCAAGCCCACTGCCACAGTCACTGTGATAATCCATCTTGTTGAGGGTTTTACTCTTTCACTAACCCTACTTTTTTGAGTGTGATTTGCCTCTCTGACCAATAGTCTCTTCTAATAACATACCCAAAGTGTGTGAGATGAAACTTTTCTATCTTTTCCTCAAATGAGCACTCTGGTCATATTTTCTCCAAGACATCTCTGTTTTGTTTTTGACAATCCATGGCATATTCTATACCCTTCTCCTACACCAACTTCAAAGGCATCAATTCTTCTTCTGTATTCCTTTTAGACTGTCCAGTTCTCAGAGGTAAAGGAAGTTATTTAAAATATCATAACCTGAATCCTGTGCAACTTAGTCCTCAAATTGACATCATTGCTCTTCAGTAATTGGGAGAAGTTCCTGACTGCATAGTTTCTAAATGCAATGTATCTCTTGATCTCCTGACTGCTAGTACCAAATGTGTTAGTTGTAGATCCAAGGAAGATGAAATCATTGCCACTTTCAATATTTTCTCTAACCTTTATGATGCTGTAAATTACTCCAGTGAAGAAAGTGTTTGCTTTCTTGATGTTGGAGATGTGACCCCGATTAAAGGCCGTAGTCTGAATTTCTGCAGTAAGTACTGCATGTTCTCCTCACTTTTGGCAAGCAAGATTGCTGGACCCAATATTATGCTGAAGAGCTTACCACAGTTATATTGACAGATTAGTTTGTGCTCTTGGTGATAGTTGTTTTGCACCATGGAGTCAGAACTGACTCACAGATGGCTTTTCAGGTGGTTTTCAGAAGCAATAAATTACATTGGAGCAGATTACTCATTTTTGTCCCACAGACTGTCTGGTGCATTTGAACCATGTGCCTTTGTATTTGCAGCACAACTCCTTACCACTAAGTCACCAGAGCTCCCTTTTGTTCTTTTGTTGTTGTTGTTGTTGTTGTTGTTGTTAGGTGCTATCAAGCTGAGTATAACTCAAAGCGACCCTATGAACAGTCAACCTGAATTCTGCTCTATTCTGCACCGTCCTCATCATCTCCAAAACACTCAACCCCACTGCTGAAGTCACCATGCCAATTATCTCATCTCTCCCCCGCCCCATACACCTTTCCAATGATGTCCCTTTCAAAGGAATAACTTCACATAGCTATGTCCAAAGTGTGAAAGATGACGCTTTGGCATCTTTGCCTCCAGTGGACACTGATTGCACTTTATCCAAGGCATATCTAATTTTTTGGCAGTCCACGTGATATTCCATACCCTTCTTCAGCACCATAACTTAAAAGCATCAATTCTTCTGGCATCCTTATTCATTGCCCAGTTCTTTGATATGTAGTAGAAGATTGAGAAAACCATGGCCTGAAATAGGGATATCTTAGTATTTAAACTGGCATCCTTGCTCTTCAGCATTCTGGAGAGGTCTCTGAAAGCAAATATGCCCATTACAACAGGTGTCCTGATTTCCTGACAGCTGTACCAAGGTTGTTGATCCAAGGACGATGAGGTACTTGACAGCTTCAATTATTTCTCCATCTCGTGTAATGCTAACTGTTGGTTCTGTGCTATGGAGCTTTATTTTCTTGATGTTGAGATGTAATCAGTAGCAAAGGGTGTAGTGCTTGGCCCACGGTGACCCTATGAACAACAGATCGGAACCCTATCCTATTCTGTGCCGTCCTGACACCTCCCAACATATTAAAGCCTATTGCGGCAGTCACTGTGTCATTCCTCCTGGTTGAGAGTATTCCTCTCCTTCACCAACCCTCTGCCTTTCTGAGCATCATTCTCTTCTCCAAGGAAGAGCCCCTCGTAGTGGCATGCCTGAAGTATGTGAGGCAAAGCATTCTCATATTTGACTCCAAGGAACACTCTGGCTGTACTCGCTTTGAACATATTTATTTGTTCTTTCGGCAGTGCATGGGATGTTTAACACTCTTCTCCAACATCACAGCTCAAAGGATCAATTCTTCTTCTGTCATCGTTATTAATCGTCCAGCTTTCTGCTGCATAACAAGTGATCAGAAAAACTACAGCCTGAATCAGACACAACTTAGTCCTCAAACTGGAATCATTGTTATTGTTGTTGTTGTTTTTGTTATGTGCCATCAAGTCACGTGTAATTCAGAGTGGCTCACAGAGTACAATAGCTCTGAATCCTGCCCTATTCTGAGCTAGTCTAACTTACTCCACCACACTTAACCCCACTGCTCCAGTTACCATGTCAATCCATCCCATCAGGGAGGGGTCTTCCTTTCCTGTACTGTCCCTTCACTCTTTCAAACATGATGTGATTCTCCAAGGACTGATCCCTCCTGGCCATGTGCTCAATGTATGTGAGATGGAGCTTCAAACTCCTTTCCTCTGAGGAGAAACTTGGTTTTACCCTCTCCAAAGCAAACTTGTTTGTTCTCGTGGAAGTCCACAATTCTCCAGCACCACAATTCAAAGGTATCAATTCATCTTCTCTCATCCTTGGTCACTGTCCTGTTCTCTGAACCATAGCAAATAATTGCAAAGACCATGGCTTGAATCAGGTGCATCTTAGTCTCTAGACTGACATCATTGCTCTTTAGCACCTTGGAGACGTACTTGACAGCAGCTTTCCCCAAGACAATTCATTTTTTTTATTTCCTGACTGCTTATACCAAGGATATTGATATCAAAACCTGATATCATTATTCTTCAATATATTTGAGATGTCTCTGACTAAAGACTGGCCCAGTGCAATACATCTCCTGATTTCCTGTTATTGATTGTGGATCCAAGTAAGATGAAGTTATTGAAGTTAAATTTCTATCTTTTCTCCATCATGCTGTTGTCTAGAGGCCCAATATAACAAATGCTGTTTTCTTAAATTTGAGATGCAATCCATATTGAAGCCTTTGTTCTTTAATTCTTTTGATCCTCTGCAACAAGTATTCAAGTCCTCCTCATTTTAGCAAGTTTGCGTCATCTTCCTAACACAGGTTATTGATGAGTCTTCCTCCAATCTTTATGCAACATTCTTCTTGATAGATTACAGCTTCTCAAATAATTTCATATTCTCCTCATTTTCAGCAGGCTTACTTATACCATCTGCATAATGCAGGTTGTTGATGAGTCTTCTTCAAGTTGTGATTCCATATTCCTTATCATGGGGTCTGGCTTCTCAAATTATTTGCTCAACTTGCAGATTGAGAAGGTACAGAGATAGAATACAATCCTGACACACACTCTTCCTCATTTTAAACCATCCAAAGTTCCCATGCTCCGTTTGAACAACAGCCTCTTGGTCTACATATAGGTTTCATATTAACATAATTAAGTGTCCTGGAATTCCCATTCTTTCCAATGTTATTCATAATTTGTTTTGATCGACACAGTTAAATGCCTTTGCATAGTTAATAAAGTACAAATTGACATTCTTCTGGTATTTTTTGCTTCCAGCCAGGATCCATCTGTCTGGCAATAATATATCTGGTGTCACAGTCTTTTCTAAGGCCAGCTTGAACTTCCTATAAATGCACTTATTTTATTAAAAATAAGCTGGAAATTATGAGGATGAAATGGTAGTCAGAAAGTACGGACTTGGTGACAAAAATGAAGCCTGAGATTGAATGATTTAATTTTGTGTACTCAATCATTTATGCATAGCAAATACCTGTTATGTGTTTGTTTGTTTTTAAAAAAGACATTTTTATACGTGGACTTCACCTGAGCAACTGCACAGGAATCAGATTGATCATATTTGTGGAAAGAAATGCTGGAGAAGCGCAATATCTGCAGTCAAGACGATATCACTTGCCATTTGCGGAACAGACCATCAATAACTCATGTGCAAATATGAATTGAAGCTGAGTCAAATTAAAACTAGCCCACAGGAACCAAAACGATGATCTTGAATATATTCTAGTTGAATTTAAGAATCATCTTAAGAACTGGCTTGAAACATTGAACATCAGTGATCAAAGACTAGAGGAAATCTGGGAGGATCTTGGTATCATCCATGAAGAAAACAAAAGGTCATTAAAAAGAAAAGAGAAAGAACCAAAATAGATGTCAGGAAAGACTATGAAAATTGCATGAGAGTCTCAAGAAGCCAGAGCAAAAGGAAGAGATGGTGTAGTAAAAGAGCTGAACAGAAAGAAGATGTCAAGAGTGAAACCTGAGAAGATAAAGCAAAAATTACAACAAAATGTGCAGAGAACTAGAGGCAGGAAACAAAAAGAGAAGAATATTCTTGGCATATCTCAAGCTGAAAGAATTAAAAAGCAAATTCAGGCCCTGAGTTGCAGTACTGAGAGATGCTATGGGCACAATCTTGAATGATCCAGGAAGCATCAAAAGAGCATGGAAGGAATACACAGAACCACAAAACCAAAAAAGAATTCACTGACACTGAAAAATTTCACAAAGTACCATGGGAATCCCAGAACATTTGATTGTGCTAATGAGAAACCTATACTTGGACCAAGAGGCAGTCGTAAGAACAGAGCAAGGAGACACTACATGTTTCAAAATCAAGACGGGGGTCTTTCAGGGATGTATTCTGTCTCCATACCTTTTCAATCTGTATGCAGAACAGATAATCCGAGACTCTGGGCTGTATGACAAGGAATGTGGCATCAGGATTGGTGGAAGAGTCATCAACAATCTGCTTTATGCAGATGACACAACCCTGTTTGCTGAAACTGAGGAGGACGTGAAGCGTTTGCTGCAGAAGGTCAAGGACTGCAACCTCCTATATGGATTGAAGCTCAAGATCAAGAAAACAAAGATTCTCACCACTGGGCCAATTGGCAGCATCAATATGGATGGTGAAGAGATTGGGATAGTTAACAGTTTTAGTTTGCTTGGTTCCACAATCAACACTCTTGGTATGAGCAGCCAGGAAATCAAGAGATGAATTGCATTGGGAAAGTCAGCTGTGAGGGACCTCTCAAGAGTAGTGAAGAGCAACAATGTCAAGCTGGAGACTAAAGTGCATCTGATATAGGCCATGGTCTTTGCTATCACTTGTTCTAAATCAGAGAGTTGGACAGTGAATAGGGATGAGAGAAAGAGAATTGATGCCTTTGAGCTGTGGTGCTGGAGATGAGTGTTGAATATACCATGGACTGCTAGGAGAACAAACAGGTTTGTCTTGGAGAGGGTGAAGCCAGAGTATTCCCTGGAGTCAAGGATTTTGAAGCTTCGTCTGACATACTTTGGGCATGTTGCAAGGGGGGACTGGTCCTTGGAGAGGGCCATCATGTTTGGCAGAATGGAGGGGAGGCAAAGGAGAGGAAGACCTTTGATGAGATGCATCGATTCTGTGACTGGAGCAATGGGAATAAGTGCGTTTGATATGGCTAGGTTGGCAAAGGATAGAAAAGCATTCATAGGGTGGCTATGAGTTACAAACAACTCGATAGCACGTAACAACAACAAAAAGATTCCAAACAGGGACATTTTACATCTTACATTGGAATAAAATTCTGATGAACTCTGAAGACAGAGTATGCCTCCAGTAACACCCATTTCATTCTGACATTGAGTGTTGACCAATAATTGGTAGAGAGGGAGAAAAAGGAGAGGGAGAAATAGGCGTGGTGGAGAGGGAGAGAGAGAAGGAGGGAGAGAGGGAAGGAGGGTTAAGGGAAGGAGGAGAAATAGGAGAGAAAGAGGGGAAAAAAGGGAGACTAACTTAAAAGACAAAGAAACTTAATAGAAAAAATTATGGATTTTTTTTTCACCTTAGTTTGCAGTAAATTACAGTTAAGCTCTCTTCTAAGATCTTTCTTCTATTAGAATTATTGGACCTCATTCTATCTTGTGCTACCTGCTATGCCAGACCCAGAGGTGCCTGAAAACACAGCCCTGCCCTACCAGGTTTGATGAAGGTGGAGTTTTCATACAAAGCTCTAGGATCAATTAATTATATTGCTAATGCCCTCGTGTCCCTCTGCATGTTTATAGAGCATTGCATGCTGATGGGAACTGCTGTTCTACAGCTGAATGTCATATACATTATTCATAATGCATGGCAGTAAAACTGAATAATTAATATCTCAATATCACTGATAATCCACCCTCCCCTTCCACATGCCAATATACGATGTGGAAATTCTTTTTGATGTATGTCCAAAGTGCATATCACACTGTGAGAGAGTTCTGCATTCTGAAAGATATATGCATATACTATAAATCTACTCATAGCTATTTTGAGTCTTATAGCTCAGCAATTATTTCTTCCAAGGGTCCATAAATAAAAATGAGAACGTTTACCTATATACCTTTAAGAAAATTGGAAAGTTGGTGCAATGCTAGTAAACTATTTCTTTTAAAAGAATGCTTATCAAATTTAATGCAGCCACTTAATTTATGTGCAGAAATTCATTCTTTTGACAATGCAATTTAAAGCTGACGTGTTTCAGAATTAGCCTGGCAATGTGAACTTATGGGGAGCAATTGTTTAATATGGAATAGCATTTTCAGTCCTCTGAACCTGGGACTCAACATTCGTGAAAATAAAATGATAGGAAAGAGTTCTGGGTTTCCTCCTCCCACTTCCTACGTATATAGAAAACAAATCTAACATGCTCTTTAGAGGCAAGGATGGTGAAACTTTCTCTCACGTTTTGTGCATGTTGTCACAAAAGGCCCCTTTGGAAATAGATCGCATGCTGGGGAGAGTAGAGAGTAAACAATTAGAACAAAAGAAGACTCTAAAGGAGATGGGTTTACACAGAGACTGTAAAAATGAGCTCAAGCATGTTTGAGACTATAATGACGGCGCATGGCAGAGCAAGGGTCCGATCTGTAGTCCATAGGTCACTATGTGGTATAGTTGACGTGATGACGCCTAATAATAACAATGTAGATCACTAGCGCATATAACTTTTTTATTCTAATACAAAAATATAAACTTAAGTTCAAAGAGACTATTCACTCACTTTTAACTAACATATTTCTTTTTACTTCTCATTAATATTTTAATCACCATATATTAATATTCATTTTATAGCTAACACATCTGTGTCACTCTGGTAAGAGATCTGATCCCTCCTGAAAATTGACTTTTCTCCTAGAGAGAGAAAAGCTGCAGTCGTAATTTTTGTGAGGTCACAATTAATTATAGGAATGATCTGAATTATATATTTATAAGAAACAGTCAACATTTTCAGAATTCCACTTCTGTATTAGGCACAATCTGACATACATACTATTGTCATATCTTGTGGGGATTATAACTTAAATTAAGAAGACAGAAAACACAAAGGCATAGAGAGGGACTAGAAATGGAATCCCAAAATAGCACCCTTGTCAAAATGACTTCAAATTAGGGTGACAGGCAAGAGATATAAAAATAGGCGTATGGAAATAGCCAAGTTGATTAAAAAATGGGTTTCTGAATTAGTGCCATTTCGAGGTTAATGTCAAATTCTCGTTCTCTTCCGACATATTAGGATACAGGTCATATTTGCACCCCAGGCCTTTTAAGTATCCTTTATCTAATGGTACCACGGTTTGCCAGAGAGGTATTTTTATTTCTCTTAAGAGCCCAAAAGCCTGCAGTGTAAAGACCCAAATCAGCTTTTAATAGAAATCCATCCCCTACATGACCAAGACATGATTATATCCACTTGTATGTGCTAAACTCCCTGCTGTTCTCCGCACTGTGAGAGTCATTGTTGCTCACTCTCCCTGAAGCTGTAGAGTTTATTTTATTTTATTTTTTCCCATTAACAAGAGGAATTTCAATTCAGGTGGTGTTCCTTTAGTCACTGAGGTGGCATTACCACTAACTTTAGCACTTTGAAATGGTTACAGTCAAGTTTTAGAGCACAATCCCCACACCATTACTAACGATAATGGTTTTCAAACAATACAACTCAAAGAGAGAGCTTGGGAATTTCCTTGGAAAGCAAAGGAGGGGGAGGAGGACTCAACTGAAAGCAAGGCTCTCTTGTGACTGTAAAACCTGCTTTACGCATTGGCTGAACCTTACATGGAACTTTCCTATTGACAAGCTAATGGTATTTCTAGACCAAGATAGTCAAGCGACAAACAACTCATTTTCTTCAAATTGAAGTGAATTACTAAAGCTACTGTTTGAAAGAACCTCTTTTCAGAAGACAATGAAGAAGTTTAGCTATGTTGCTGCTCCAACCCTGTGAATTTAGAACTCCCTGTCATGCCTGGAAAAGCTAGGCACAGCAACTTCAAGGAGAAAGTCGTATAAAACTCACCAGTCTGTTGGTATAATCTTGTAAAGAAGGTGAGCTTGCATCTCTTATATTATCATTAAGTACTTGCTACAGCTAGCTCTCTTGGTTGGACATTTAGCACCATCATTTCCCGAATAATACGATCCTTGTAAATAAGTAGATGTGAAATTGTGGGGATTTTCTTTAATATTCTTGGCATATGGTTAAAACATAAAGTGTCAAACCCCAAATGATTCCCCATGGGACTTTAAATACATGTACCAGATACTTGCACTATGCCATTGTCTGATGGACAGTGTCTGTAAGTTGACATTTCTTTCTGTTATTTTGCACAGGTTGGCTGAGAAGGTCCAAAAAGTGACAGTCAAGCATTTCAGAGTTTCTTGATTCCACACTCAAAGCAATGCATAGAATTTTATTCATCCTTTTCCTGTTTCTGTAAACATTAATTTTTAATATTATGGCTTTAAATTATCCAAGGGATATTATCTTTCCTCTTCAATTTCAAAAAACAAGAGAATTAGCACAAAGATAAACAGTTTGTCATTCATAAGCCCTCAAGAATAATGCCACTTCTTATTTTTAAGCATTGACTATTTCCCTGTTTAGTTTTCCAACCAATGAGCATGTTTTGAGATGCTTGATTATATTTTTAGATTTGGCAATGTTGGGGTGGTGATGTGCTTTCAAGTCAAAACAGACCCTCTTCAAAGGTTTTTAAAAGGCAGTAAGTCTCATGGGAGGTGACTACCCATATGTCTTCAACTGAGCAACTAGTGGATTTGAACCACTAACGTTGACAACACAGTTTCTTACTTACCAGGCCAATAACCTTCTATATATAAGAGAAAGGATGTAGTTCTTTCAGTCTATTGCAAACAGGGTTAATCTATTTCATAAAAATTTTCCAGAAACATTAAATAAATAATGTAGAAAATATATTACGCTGGTGGCTTAGTTGTAAGAAGCTGTGCTACAATCCTAAGGGCAGATGTTTTGTTTAGTTTTGTTTTTGATTTTGTTTTTTAGGGTTTATGTTTTGAATTCTTCAGTTGCTCTGTGGGAGAAGGATGAAAACTTTCCTCCTGTGCAATTTACTACCTCTGTAAAACCACTGGACAATCAGGTATGAGGTGCCTCCAACTTGGCAGCGCACAACAACAATATAACATGGAACCACCAATTAAAAACAAAATCTCATTGGCGTGAGCAATGCTGGTATACAAAAATAACAGTACTTGTCTGTGAGTCTGTCCTACCGTGGTAGCTTTTGTGGTGTTGTGATACTGAACTCTATGCTAAAGGTATTTCAAGTGTCAGTGGGACAAATACTGATGGGTTTCACTACATCAAGACTAAAATATACTAAGACTAAAGACCAGATTTTTATGTATTTCTAAAAAAATAAAAATAGGCAGTGAGTACTGTGGAAATTGCAGTGGAGCATTATTTGCCGCAGGGAGAAAAAATGAGCCTCTTTGGCTGGAAGGCACACGAAGTACAGCTGGAGAAGAGTTGTGGCCTCAAAATTAAATTATCCTTAATGGGATACTTTTTCAGTCAATGAAGGATCTTCATTTACTGATTTATAATGACACCAAATTATAAACAAATATAAATATCATTGAACTTTGGAATATGCAAAGTGTGAATCTGGGACAAAGGGATGTTTTGAAGTGGGACACATAATTATTCATATTCTAGGCTTTCGTAAGCTGAAGTAGGCTAATATTGACTGTTTTGAATCTGGAATTAATATGTGCTATTACGCTAGACACACACCCAGGAAGTATGAGGATGGCACAGGATAGGACAAGGTTCAGTTCTTTGGTTCATAGAGTCACTATGAGTTGTACTCTACTCAAGAGCACCTAACAACAATAACATTAAGCTAGAAATCACAAATTGAAGAGGAAAACATTGTATTGATAGTGAAAAGGAAATATTTTAAGATTGATCCTAAAGTAAAATAATGCTAAAAGAAATCCCCCAAAAGACCAAGAGCAACCCAGACTCATCACAGTCCAGTGGCAACCACCTCATAGCTAAATTTTCAGTGGCTTGTTTAATGCTATCTATGGCTGGCAGGTTCAAACCACCAGAAAAGAATTGCCTTTGAGTTGGCAACACATCTCCCTCCAGAATACACCAACAGATCTCTATGACTGTGTTAGTAAAAGGGATAGATTCTATACATATCCAAGGAAAACTTGCTAATATGAATATTACTTAAATTTACAGAGAATTTACCAATATTTGAGTGCTAAATTGGTCAGTGTTTAACCATTACAGGAGGTAACATTACAGATTAGAACTGTTGGATAGAGTTGCCTTATTTTAAAATGTAATGAAAGCAGATGTTCAGACTTCTTCTTCTGCTGTATCACCCAGGTGAATTTTAATTCCAAAATTCAGTTTCGGTAAGTTCATGTTCAAGGTAATGACTGAACCTGTACTCACGACAAATGAGTGCATGTCACTCATGACATGAGCAGTTATTTTACCTTAGTTAATTTTTATCTCTTAAAAAAACGGAACCAGAATTGCTGTTGTTAAGTGTTACTGAGTCAGAACTAACTCATTGCTAACATTCCAGCAGGGTTTTCAAAGGCCATTAATCACAAGGCAGGAGATTGCTCATCTTTCTTCTGTGGTGCAACTGGTATATTTGAACTGCATGCCTTTGGATTGACAGTGCAGCTCTTTACCAGTTGACCACTGGAACACAGTAAGTTATACTTCCAGAGTTCCTAGTCCGGAAACCTGTCCCATGACTAAGTAAAAGAAAGATTTTTTTAGTTATAATTCTGCTAAAGATTCTTTCCAGACTTAAGTGTTAGACAGACAGGATAACAACAAGAAACAATAGCTAGAAGGTAATAACGCAGTTTTGTTTGGTCTGATCACCATGCAAAGTCAACTCTATGACACTTCGAGTGGAAGTGGAAGTTTATTTTCTTGCATAAGGAAACAACAATTTTAACAAAGATCCAGGCTTCTCTATGAAAGTTTTGGACCACAGTTAAAAAGTAAATAAAGAACATCAATCTTACTTCAGTTTTCACTTTCAGGAGCTGACGAGAAGCTTCTTATGAAAGTGTCATGAATTTGATCTTGAGCTATCTTGGCATGACTTCTGAGAAGAGTTTTCAGTAACGTAGTATGGTCAGGAGAAAGGCATTGTGGAGACCAGGGAAGGCTAATTTAATTGCCTTTGTTCCTTAGTGACATAACTTAAATTGAGCTTGCATGTCTGAGAGCAAAGGGATGTTCACATCCTCAGATTTTCATAAATGGAAAATGAACTCAAAGCACTTGGCCTAGAGATAATGGATCACTTTGTATTTGAAGGACAAACTATGCAACAGGGAATCGAAGAATTCTGAAAATCTCTCTACTTTCTCTCATTTTTCTCTTCATTTTATAACTCTTTAAGTTTTGCTTTTGGTATGAGTGATGATACTCCTTTTCAATGTAAAGTAATAATCACAATAAATAATAAGTGAAATACAATAAAGTGCAACGATAAATAAAATGAAAGTAAAACCTCATTCTCTAAATAAATGTTTTTGAGGAAGACAGTAAGTTTTGGCTACAAAGAAAAAAATCAGTTTTGTTCATGATTAATTCTTCATTCCATCTATTAAATATAGATATTGAATATTCTTTGCAACTGATTTATTTTCTCAGTCATTTGTGTGTGTGTCAGAATTTACTACAAGTCAAGGGAATACTAGCATAATGATTTTAAGCTCTAATAAAATGAGGAAAAGTTGGGAAATTATTCAAATTCTATAATATTCAAAGGCTGAGAAACTTGAAAATTTTTCCACAAAAATATGACTATTAGTGAGTTACACATAATTAAAATGCACAAAGAAACAATTAACATGTTATGTCAACAAAATTTTCCAGTAGGTTCATTTTCATTTAAGTTGATTTCTTTTGTATTTCTTAACGTTGATTATCACTTAAATCTACTTATAATCATGGTTTGAGATTTCATTAATGCTCAATCACATCTAAATAATAAAAAGTTAATAAAACTGTTGGAATTATAATGAAAACTATAACTTTGCTTCAGAAGTAAATAATTGAGTGTTTGCAGAACAGAGACTCATAATTCCATGGCATTTATGAGCAATATAAATTTATAAATTCAAATGAATGAAATCTCAATAAATGTAAGCTATCATTGTGGTTTGAGGTGTCTTTTTTTGCCATTTATGTTGGGAATCAATAAAGAGACACAGGGACCAGACAGATGGAGATCAAAAGTACTATCTTTCAGTCTGTTAGTTGTGTGAACTTCCTCACATGACATTATGAAATTGAACTTTGTGCAGCTTTAAGCTGAGAACTTGCTTGTTCCCTCCCTGGAGGAAAGAGGTGCAGGGAGTATGGCTATCTTGGCAGATGTATTTGAGAGAGTGGGAAAGGCTGGCTCTCACTTGTTTACTTCCTGCTTATTCCCAAAAATCCACTCTAGTGGGCTAAATTGAGATTGAGGGCTATAGAGCAAATGTGAATTTACTAAAAAGCATCGTTATTATTACTGTTGTTGTTTGATGCCATTGATTTGAGTATGAACCATAATGATCCTATGAAAACAGATCTGAACCTCATCCTATCCTGTGCCATCTTTTAAATCTCGAAAAAGGGGGCCAAAGAGAAGAATGAAGCATTCAGAATTCAAATGCTGATGGCCTTTCTTGCTGCTGATAAGAAGAGCAAACAACCTTGCCTGCATGGCTCAGCTAGCAGGTGGATCGTGAATCAGAGTGAAGTGTCACTCCCTAAAGACTCTGTTATAAAAACCTTCCCCAATAAGTGCATAGTGTGACTTCCCCATTCTGCATTCCCAGAGTGAGGAACTCTCCTACTCCCCCCCTTTAATAAGGCTGCTTTCTTTTATTCTCTCTGAATTCTTAAGTCTGCTAACTTCACACCATCCTCACACTTGTTCACACAATGAAGCCCATTGTAGCAGTTGTTGGGTCAATCCATCTGGTTGAGGGCTTTCCTCTCTTGCACCATACATTCACCTTCCCAAGTATGATGTCCCTTTCCAAGGAATAGTTTTTTGAGCAACATATCCAAAGTATCTGAAATGAAGCTTTATCATCTTTGCTTCCAAGGAGTAGACCGGCTTCAATTTCTCCAAGACCTATTTGTTTGTTGTTTTGGGAGTCCATGTGATATTCAGTAGTCTTCCTCAACACTACAGCTCAAAGGTATCAATCCTTCTTCTGTCCTCTTTATTCATTGTTCAGCTCTCGGATGCATAAGATATAATTGAAAAGACTGTGCTCTTAGTCAGGGGCACATTCACCCTTAAACTGACATATTTGTTCTTCAATAATGTATGGTGTTATGGTGTCTGTGTAGAGTTGCACTGCTAAATCAAAGCTCCCATCTCACAGTTTGAACTGCCCTGGATATCTGTGGCATAAAGATGGATGATATACTCTGCTGAAATTGAAAACCTTTTAAAACCCAAGAGGAGAGGGTCATCTGTGAGTCAATTCTCAGTCAAAAGGAGTGAGTGAGTCAAAATAGGGAATTTTTAATAACAACTGCTTTACATTTCCAAGCATGTTTGCAAAAAGGTAAATGAATTCTCTGGATTTACACACACACCCCATTTTGACCACTTGATCAAAGCTTGGTTATCAGAGTTAATATGATAGAATGAGAGCTGCTTCATACTACTTTTTTTAGGCATTCCTTTCACTTTTACAAAAGAAGAAAAAGAAAAATTAAGACATGATTTAGCCATTGTTATTAATTGCTAAACAACCAATTATACAACTTCAGATGTCTGCTCTCTTAAGTATATTAGACAAAGTTCCGCCATTCTTGCCTCTGAGGCGCTTCCTCCATCATAATTCCTCCGAGACAGATCGTTCTTTTGCCAGTCCATTGAGAGTACTTTTATCCAACATCACAATTCAAAGGCATTTTTCTTCTTTGGTGTTCCTTGTTCATTCTCCAACTTTCAGATGCGCAGAAAACGATTGAATATGCATGGCTTGGATCAGTCACACTTTAATCTTCTAACTGATTTCCTGGCTCTTCAGCACTTTGAAGAACTCTTTGACTTCTTTAAGCTTTTTCCAATGCAATATATCTTTTGACTTCTTGACTGTTGTTACCGTGAGCGTTAATTGTGGACCCAAGGAAAATGAAATCATTGACAACTTTGGGCTTTGTTGCATTTGTCTTTATCATGGTAATGCCTATTGGCGCAGTAATGAGAACGATTTTTTTCCTCGAATTTGAAATACAATCCATATTGAGGGCTGCAGTTATTAAATTCAGGCAACAATGTATGAGTTCTGTTTAAAACTATGGTATAAAAATTTTACCTGCGCTCTTTACCTAGTATTCTGTGGTTTGTTGTTTTGTTTTTTGACGTGTGAGGGAAGATTGAGTTTCAAATGTGCAACATAGTGAAAATTACTAAACAATACAAAAGTAAAGTTTATTAAATTTGTGGTTGTTTTTGTATTAAATAGCAAGGATATGAGCTGATATAAAAATCACTTTATATGGTATATAAAGCTCATTAAAGTGAAAAAAAGTTACATATCCATATTGTTTAGATAGCAATGTTGATTTGATGTTATTTTGGGCCAACTTTTGTATTTTAGCCTTACTCAGTTAAGTTTCAGTTCATAGAAGGTTTGGAACTAAAACGTTATGTTCATTTTCTGGTTAGCCTGGGCTACTTGCACTAAGAGTGCCTTGAGTTAGTGTAGCTCCAGCTTCCTCAGTGGAACAGATCCAACTGTAACACATGTCAAAGACGAGACTTTCTAAAGCCTGTATCCCAGTAACCAGCCTACACTGCACAGGAGCTCTTCTGACTTAATGCAAAAGTTGCATTGGCAATCTGCACAGAAGAGTGCTGTTAAGAGAATTTTACAAAAGGACATCATTCTGAAAAATAAAAGTTACTGTGACATAGACTCTGAAATATATAGACTTTGGTTACACATGGAATTATTAAGATATTATGTTACTTCCCTGTGGAAAATTACTGAACTGTTTTTATGTTCCTGATTTGTATTAGACATTCCATTAAATATTGTGAAATATCAGAGTTTATGAGAGACATAACTAAACCAAAGAATGTTCATTCTTGTTAGGTACTGTCAAATAAACCCTGATCCATACTGACCCTTCCTACAGCACAATAAAACTTTAGCCTGTTTTGAGCCTCTTTACAATCCATGTTTCTGGTAAGCCCATTGAGTAGTGACTGTTTGAATCTATTTTACTGAGGGTCTTCTCCTCTTTACTGACTCTATATTACATTCCTTTGTATGGAGTTAACTATCTTGATAAATATACTCAAAGTATGTGAGATAAGCCTCATCATCCTTGCTTCATGCAAGTACTGTGGCCAAACTTCTTAAAAAGTAGATTTTTGGAAGCCTATAATATTTTCAGCATTTGCTGAATGTGTCACAGTTTAAAGATGTCTGTGTTTCTTTCGTATTCCTTACCCATTGTCCAATTTTCAGACACTTATGCAGCAACTGAAAAGACCCTGGCTTGGATCAGATGCAACTTAGACTTTAAAGTTGCATCCTTCCTTTTTAGCATTTTATAATCACTTAGTGGTACAATATGTCAACTGGCTATTTGACAGCTACTATCATGAGTATTGATTGTGGAGGCAAGTAAAATCTAATTATCGATAATTTCAACTTTGTCTCTGTTGTTATTGTTTACTGTCAAGTTGGAACCAATCCACAGCTGACCCTCCAGCAGGTTTTCAGTGGCAGGTAATCACACAGGAGGTTGCCCGTCCTTCTCCTTGGGAACAACTGGTGGCCTTGAACTGTGTGCCTTCAGGATTGCTGTGCAGCTTCTCACCACTAGGCCACCAGAGCTTCCTCAATGCGGTCTCTACTCATCTTTATGTTGTTTGTAGGTTTAGTTTTAAGGCCTTTTTTACCCTTGATGTTGAAGTACACTCTATATGAAGGTAATAATCTTCACTAAATACTAAAATTCCTTTCCATTTAGGAAACAAATTTTGTTATCTCTATAACAGATTGTTGACATGTCTTCTTCTAATTGTGATGCCCTATTTTTCTTCAGATAGTCCAGCATCCTGGATTATTTGGTCAGCATACAAATTGAACAGATGAAGTGAATAGCTACAACCATGATATGCAACTTTCCTGATTTTAAAATCCCACAGAATCCCATGGTTCTGTTCAAATGACTGCTTTTTGTCTATGTACAGATTAGGCAGAACACAGTTAAATGGGAAGGAACTGCTCTGCTTTACAGTAGGTGTGTCTTTCTATCTATATAGCTATCTATCTACCATCTATCTATCATCTATCTTCTATCTATCTTTGTGATTCACACAATTGACTGCATTTACATAGGAATCAACACAAGAGAACATTTTTCTGATATTCTATAATTTTAACCAAGATCCATTTTATATTCACAGTGCTATCTCTCCTTCCATGGCCTTTTCTGAATCCAGCTTGAATTTTAGTGATTAGTCCATAATAATTTATATAGAGCAAAGAAGACCATATGGACTGCATAGATTATATACTAAGATAAAGGGTATCACCTGCTCTCTTTTAGAGCTCACTTAGAAAAATCACTTAATTCTAACACTTAGTGACATTTCCTAACCCTGCCATTATATTAGATGAAATGATGTTATGTCTTTTATTATTCATTCTATCTTTCAGAATTCAGTTTTTAAAATGTAGTGAAGAAAGAGAAGTGTTGTGTAGTAGAATGATGACTCAGAGATCAGAGATTACAATTGTCTTTATATATTGATTTTAAGATACTGCATTTTGTATCTACCTATATTGACCAATTCACAGAAATATATATGACTAATCAACAACTTGTGTTAAACAGAGGATACAACCTTGCTTGTTAAAAGTAAAGAGGATTTTAAATACCTCCTGAGAATTATCAAAGACTGCAGCCTTCAATATAGATTACATCTTCAACACTAGAAAAATAGAATTTTTCACCACTGGACCAATAGACACTATTGCGATAGATAGAGCAAAGATTAAAATTGTTAATCATTTAATTTTACTTGAATCCACAATCAACACTGAGAGTAACAGCAGTCACGAAATTAAGACATGTTGCATGGGGAAATTTATGGACTTGGGCCTCTCCAAAGTGCCAAAGAGCAAGGATGTCAGTTTCAAAACTATGAAAAGCCATGAATTTTTATTACTTCCTGTGCTGAATAATTAATATGGGTGACAGGAGAATTGACACCTTTGAGTTGTAGTGTTGGAGAAAAATACTGAATATTCTATGGAATCCAAAAACAAACACACCCTTTAAGGACGTGCCACTAGGGTATTGCTCAGTGGCAACGATGGTGAAATTTCATTTCACATACTTTGGGTTTTTAGGAGGGGCAGGTCCTTGGGAAAAAAGGCATCATTCTGGGCAAAGTGGAGGAATATCCTCAACAAGAAAGATTGGAAAAGTAAGTGTAACCACGGACTGTAGCAATATCAGAGATCATGAGGATAAAATAGTTACACGGCAAGGTTCAGATCTGTTCATATGAGTAAATGGCATCAAACAACAACAGCAGAAGTAAATACGATATACACTTATAGATGTCACTCTTTGGAGGCAAGGCCTTTGAAATTCCTTCTCACATACTTAGGGCATGTTGTCAGGAGAGACTAATCTTTAGAAGGGCATCATGCTTGGAAGAGAAGAGGGTCAGCTCAGGGGAGGAAGATCTTGAATGAGATGGGTTTATGCAGTGACTGTAGCAGTGAGGGCAGCTGTGTCAGAGATGGTGATGTTGGCTCAGGATAGGACAAGGCTCAGAGCTATTGTTCACAGGGTCACTATGAATCATAGTGTGTTCCATGGTACAAAGCAACAGCAACAATATATTCAAAGATAAAGGATCTCTTTTCTGACATTAAAACATTGAACATTTTGTATACTTTCATACTTGAAAATGATTGAAAATATTTATTTTGCCCTCTCTAATCATTACACTGTTATGCTATTGTATCAGAATTGACTCATAGTTAACCCTCCAGCTTGTTTTCAGAGACTGTAAATCACATGGGAGCTAATTGGTTATTTTTCTTCCTCAAAACAACTTGTGGATTTGAATTATGTACCTTTGATTGACAGCATAGCTCCTTGCCACGACAGAATCAATATATAATGGCATCTCAGTGCTAAAATTAATGACATAGAAGTAGAATACACTCATTTTATTGTTTCGTTCAATGTAATCCTAAATAATATGGCAAGAGTTTAAGTTTGTGGGCATGAAAAAACTTACATTTTTTCCCCCATAACTTTTGGACATTCTATACATTGTTTGAATTTAGCCCTAGTTTTTAAAAATATTTCATATTTGACATCCTAAATCTTGAAATTCAGAAGGCTCAGGATGACTAGTGACGTTACAAATTGTATCTTTGTTTTAAAGAAAGTATTAATTTTACCAGCAGTCAATCAAATATATTCTATTTGGAATAGAAAATATATATTTGTCAATGACTCTCATGATTAGCTCCTAGATAGCATGATTTGCGTCTCTCTTTCATTATATATAAAATGGGAATTTCAGCTTCTGACTCCATTTTCACGCCCACCTCTGAATGAGGAACTGTAATTCTTTCAATTTCTTGAAGCTACACTAGCCTTGACCCCTGCTCCAGGGTTCGTTCCTTAGCTTATTAACATCAGTTCTGTCCTGTTGTGTATTGATTTTCGAGGCAGCTCAACTTCATCCAGCATCCATTAGGCAACAGTGCCATGTCCAAGTGCAAAACACTTTGAGATGAATCTATAATGCCACTACAGTCTCCAGGTCAGTTTTTGAAGTTCAGTGACCACTACTGTACTAAGCTTGCATTGTGAAAGGTGGGAGGCAAAAAAAGAGAAAGGAATATCCAATAATCAGCAAATTAAGTGTTTGAAAGATCAGCTATCTTTGAGTGTTGATTTGAATTGAATTATGCAGCCCTTAAAATATGTTGTCGTTACTGTGTATCCTCAAGTTGAGACTGACCCATCTCTGGCCCTCGTTTTCAGAGGCAGCAAATGACATGGGCGTTGATTGTGCATCTTTCTCCTGATGAGCAGCTGGTGGACTGGAACCACGTGCCTTCAGGATTACAGCACAGCTTCTTGCCACTAAGCCAGCAGAGCAGGCTGTAAATCCCTGCACCTGTGCAATAGACTATTTTGCCGTATTGATGAGATCTCACCAGCACAGACTGGATCCTAAAACTGATCACTGTGGAGACATATTTTATAAAAAAGGCAGAGACAGAAGCAAAGGCAGAACACAGATTCAACAGGAGAACCCACCCAGGAGAATGTCAAGGATTCCAGTCAGTTAACAGAAATGAGAAGGGAAACGCACAGAGGTCAGCGTGGCTGAAACCACAGTTTAGAATTTTAACTTCTAGAACTGCGAGAAAACAAATGCCTGTTATTTAAAGCCAACCACTTGTGGTAGGAAACAAAAAGCGAATGACTTTTACAGGAAATCCCCAGGCTAGGAACAGGATCCATTGCTGTGTATTTAAGAATGTGTAGATCAGTCTGCTCAGGTGCGTATGGGTCTTTACTACAAGGGAAGTCTCAGCACCTTTTCAAGGATTTAAAAGCTGAATGTGCAGCGAGTAATGATGATTAGGATGAGGAATTTTTTGTGAATGGAAGCTGATTCAACATCTCAAAGATAAGACAGATTTACATGACATTAAAGGGCAAGTAGGAGTTGTCATCATTCAGACATTAAGTCAGACAGAGCCTGTATAAAATAAACTGTCTACAATAAAGACTTTAATAGAAGGTGATGCAAAACTGGAAACGCATGCTGAAGCCCCCGAGGCTATCCCAACTCTTTACATGATCCTTGACATCTATTTAAACCCTTTCAGGTTACATTATTTCATTTAAAATTGAAAGAGAAGTGGGTCATTCTAAACAGCTGTCATTTACTGGGAAACTATTATATCTAGGTTTGTCTGAGTTGCTTGTCTTTATGATATTGCTTGGCATTAAAATAATTGTATGGCAGTTGTGCTAATATAATTCCTCATTACATTTGAAGAAATGGAGTCTTAAAGAGGTTCGAACATCCTCTTGGGCACGTATTTGGCAAGCAGTCAAACTAGAACACAATTTCAGATCTTTGGAGTTTGTGTGCTAGAGAAGTCAGGTTATGCTTCATTTTAATATTTTGTGGGTATGGCTATGGGTTATATGCCACACTTTGTCACTAGAAAGCACTGAAGGGTCTGGCATATCAGGTGATCTAGACTCTCTAGGAAGCTCTGGTGGCCTCATGAATAGAAGCTGTGCTGCTATCTCAAAAGCAGGCAGTTCCAATCCACTTGTTGCTCCGTGGAAGAAGGACAACCTTATCCCATGTGACACACAGCCTCCAAAAACCCAGGAGGATCAGCTACAGGTCTGACCCAACAAGATGGCACACAGCAACAGGAAGAATCTCTTAAAGGATATAAACTATTGTTCAGAGGAAAGGTTAATACTTTTCAATAGGTTATAGAATTCCATTTCTCTTTATGTGTATCATTTCATTTAGATTGGAAACGTGCTGTAGTTATCCTTGTGGAGAAAATGATGTACAGGGCTTAGCACGCCACAGGGCCTCAATATGATTGAAGGATAATTGGAAAAGGCTAGGAAATCACCCTTGATTATATTTGTAAATGGCTGTGTCTGGAGAACCATTTTAATTTGTGAGGATTTGTTGTTCAAAGAGTAAATATGTGACAGTGACAGCATTTCCTGAGAGAACAGAAGATCAAATCTGTTGCAAAGTGAGTACCAATACTTCCTCTCAAAACAGAGGAAGAAACAGAGCTAAAACATGATAATTCCTTTGTTGCAATGCTTATGACTCCCCTGACTGCTTCAGAGCAGAGGGACACAATTTAACTCTTTCAACACAACTGACCTGGTATATTTTCCTGCCGCAAACAATAGTCTCCAATTCTCAGCAAAAGCTGATTGGGTCAAGGTAAGTTGTGTATGTAAATAAACACCACCACATCACACGTGACTTTCCACACATACGTTGTGGCTATTAGGTATCTTCGGATGACCATGACTCCAGCAACCCTATGAACCACAGACCTGAACTCTGTCCTATCCTAGGACATCCTCAAAATCTCTGACAAACTCAAGCCTGTCGCTACAGTCAATGTGTCCCAACATTTACACTCTTAGACTTTATAATTCCAGCTTTTCCAATGTTATCTTACACTCTTTTTACTTCTTTAATGTTGATGGTGATTAAAACATGAAGGAAACCTTCATGTCAATTCTAGCAATATTGGGCTCACACCATTTTGTAAAAATGACAGATAATTAGCATTGCTGTGGATGCCTATTAATGTGGAATGAATGATGAAAATGAAATGTGGATCCATATTTTAGGGCCAACCCTGAAATTTAAGGTGCAAATTCAAGCCGATTTAATCTTATCTTCAACTCTCCGAGGGCATATAAATGGAAAGCTGGGCAAGTTGTCATTCATATATGAGGTATTAAAAATTAAGACTCTGGATCCCACCATTTAAAGATTGGATGGTGTTAGGATATATTAAGAATAATTTATGAAATACAGGGTCTGATTGGTCAGATGGTAGCCACATACTTTGGTGTTGCCATTTGAATGGATGGATGTTCTGTTTTAAAATAGCTATAAAAAAATAGGTATCTGTGATACGACATAAGTGACTGTGGTTTTTGTTTTTTTTTTTTAATCTTGCAAGATCTGGCTCTTAAATGGTCTCTCATCTACATGGTTTTAATAACCATCTGACATTTAGCATTTCCTAACTGACAATAGAACGAAGTAGTTCTTATCTCTGGGGAAGATCAGAAAATCCTAGAGTACAGTCATCATGTTCTACATTCATTTGGTTAATTGATTAATTAATCTGACACCAAATTAGAATGTAGTGGGATTAGTAAATAACAGAAAACTGATTAAGCAAAGTTCACATTGAATAGGCAAAGCAGCAGGCATCTGGAGGAGGTTTTATGTTTTTGTAAACTTCATATGCATGCTTGGAAGGGTGGAAGGACAGTGCAGAAGAGGAAGACCCTGGATGAGATGGATTGGCGCAGTAACTGGGGTAGGTGTGTCAGAGTCAGAGACTGGCTCAAGGTAGGGCAGGGTTCAGCGCTATGAGTGTAGGCAACTCCCTCTTACATTATAAACAACCCCAAACTTGACAGAAACTGAAATAATAAATGTCAAACATGTGTATAGTGCCTTTAATTAACTAAATCATGCAACATACATTATCTTTTACCATTTGTCTTTAATTTTATATTCTAATTAGGATTTTAGTATGTTTGCTTTAGAAAGAATGCAGCACAATTCTTCCTGGGCAAGATCTTTATTTTCCAGTAGGCACAACAGATAAACCAAGATAGTCTCCTAACAGGTAGTTCACATAATGACTCTCATATATGCCCAGTTCTATCTGTAGGTGCCAGAATTCAAAGTCCTATAAGCAAGCCACAAACGCAAAGAAGAAAAATCTCTGTGACTTTCGTTGCAGAAAAGCACGCTGCGGTGAATTGCTTTCTCAGGGGACAGTGTACCACAGGTCTAGTTTTTGAAAGGTAAAAGGATGCAGGTTTCTCAATTCTTTGCATTTCACAACAATTTGTCCAAATTTTGTTTGGTTGATTGCACTGGATTGTCTTGTTTGTGAAAAATAGCAGCAGATTAAAAGATCGCTCTCTGCAGGGGAAAACCATGCTTCAGGGGAGAAGGCGAGAAGGAGGTATTCAGATGGCTAGTTAGATGATTATTCTCTTTACAGTGTGCTACTTTACAGCCAAGTAGCAGCCTTGTGAACTCACTCGGTCGGCCGCAGCACTTAATAGATTGCCATGAAATCAAAGTGGTCTTTATGACACAGAATTAGACTATGCCTGGCTACCGGGGAAACAAGCACACAAACACACACACACACAGAGATCGGCGATACTAGAAAATTATGGCCATTTCCAAGGATGCCATGTGTGCAGTAATTCAGAGGAAATGATAATACATTATACTCCAAGTCCATAACCTTAGACAATAAAAGCCTAGTTGGTGCTTGACTTACAAGAGCAAAACAAGCTCACGGTGCATGGGTCTGTGCTGTTTGGCAAGTAGTCAATAAAACTGTACCTTATGACTTTTTCTCCTAAAGGTTCTAATCAAAACAATTTATTTCAGGCGTGTAAACCCAGCTTCTAAGACTGTAGCTATTGTCAGCGCGGAGCAACAGCCGCAGAAAACGCCGATGCAATTTTTTGGATGGAGAGTCTCAGAGCTCCCCCATCTGTCTCAGTAATAGCTGGATTTCATTCAAGATCAATACAGCACGTCAGCTATAATACAAGACGCCCTTCCACCCCCGCAACCTTTATGAAAGCAGCATCCCTGCATCCAATCTTCCCCAACTGAAAAGCAATGTCTCAGGATAGTATGCAGAGGGTCTGGAGCTGACAGACTCAAGAGGCATTTGCTACCAATACACTAATTACTAAGGTCCAAGCAGACAGACAATGTAGCCTATTTGAAATGTTTCACTTCAGTCTGAAGAAAACTGAAAGAATACAGTTTTTCGTGTTAGAAGTTGATTGGCTTGCCTTCTGAGCACAGAGCAGAAAGGAAAGACAAGAAAGAGATCTTTTTGTTGTTAAAAAAAATCACACAAAAAAACACCACCACAAAACCCTACCATTTCTTTATTTTTGCCAGTTACCCTTGTTGGTTCTCTGAATCATTCCACCCTCATCAGCAGTGGAAAAGGAGAATTGGATGTGATGTGTTTGTCTTAGAAAAAAGGTATAACTAGATCCTGGGGGGAGACAAAGTGTTTTGCTTTGTTTCTGCTCCAGTTCTCTACTGAGAAGTAAAACCAAGAGGATTCAATTCCTGGCCTTGCAGTGGACTTCGAGCTGCCATGACTCACTTACCAGGGCTCCAAGCCCCCGACTGCTGTGTACCACTGCCCCTTAGTGGCTGGCCAATGCACACCTTTTAAAGGCTTTGCTGAAAGTCAAGGTTTAGATGTAGAACATGTAAAAACCCCCTGTTTCTTAACAGAGATTCAAGATTCACACCTGCCCTTTTCTCAGCTGATGGCTTTCTTCCTTTATGGCTTGTTAATATCAAAGAGCAAGTACTGTATAGGGTCACACAGATCTCTCCCCTACTGCCATGCTCTGTGATCTAGGAACAGGTCCTTCACTTTATTCTGTTGATTTTTTTCTCTTCTATAAAGGGAACGAATAACAATTTGCCTAAACCAGAATGTGCTATGGTCATGCAGCATCTTATCTGTCAAAAAGTCAGTAGTTTAATCTCGCCAACAGCATCACAACAGCAAGATGGGCAATCTTGTCCTGTAAAGATGCAAAGTCTTGAAAACCCAGAGAAGGAATGAATTGAATATACTTGACAATAGTGAAAAACAGTGTTGTAAAGATTGATTGAGCTAAATGCAGAGCAACAGCTAATAAACCATTTCTTGTGGCCTGTTGTGATGTTAATGTAATTAATATTTTTGAACTAATGTGTATAAATATGTAATCCTCCCACTATTTTTTTAAACCAAAACCAACTAAGTATGTCATAGAAACATAAATGTCTACAGAATCACAAACATAGTATTGCAAGTAAGTACCCCTAATAATGATGCAAAATAGAGTTGCTTTCTTTCTTTCCAAATTGCATGTCAATTTCATTTTTGTGGCTTGTGGATTAGATTTTCATTATGTGAAATATAATTTAAATTCAATTGATCACATATTTGTTGAAATTCGCTGTGTGAATTGCACTGTTTTGTATAGCAACTGTGCAATGAAAGAGGAAAATAATACTTACAACTCCAAGTGGCTTAACAGGAGTCCTGGTAGTGCATTAGTTAAGTTCTTGCTTCTGCCTGAAAAGGTAGAACTTTAAATTCACAATTTTCTCTGCAGGAAAAAAGGCTTGGTGGTCTGCGCCCATAGCACATACGGCCTAGGAAACACATCTATCAGTTCTTTGTCTTTTAATGCAACCATTGAGTTAGAATAAATGTGATAGCATAAAATACTTGCAGACAAGCATTATCCAAACCAAGCCAGTTGACATTAAATTAAATCTGATTGTTGTTGTTGTTGTTGTTGTTGTTGTTATATGTCATTGAGTCACTTGCTACTCATAGCGACCCTATGGACAACAGCTCTGAAACCTGCTCTATCCTGAACCAACTTCATCGTCCCTGACTCACCCACTCCCATTACCCCAGTCAGAGACACAAGCCATCTCATCGAGGGTCTTTCTCTCTTGCACTATCCCTCCACTCACCCAAGCATGACGTCCCTCTCCAAGAACTGGTCCCTCCTTGCAACATGCCCAAAGTATGTCAGATGGAGCTTCAGAATCCTTGCCTCCAAGGAGCAGCCTGGACACACCCTCTCCAGGATGATCCTGTTGGTTGTCCAGCAGTCTATGGTATGTTCAACCCTTTTCCCCTGCACCACAGCTCAAAGGCATCAATTCTTCTATTTGTGGTCATAGACATCAATATTTTCTAAATTAGTGATGTTTACCAAGTACTTTACGATCAAAGAGGAGTTACCAAGTATTCACAGAGAAGATGAGGATTATAGTAGAATTCGAAGTTATGATTTTGAAGCTGAATAAACAAAGGATAGTGGGTGATTTCTAGTCAGGGATAGAGACAAAGCTAAGGATATAAAAAAAAGATGTGAAAGATTCCGAGAACTATGGAAAATACATGTTGCAAAGTCATGAGTCATGATAGCCAATTAAATTGGACAGCCACCTTACCTCTTATTAACTTTATGGTTTTGGACTTTAATCTCATGTCTCTGATCGACCTTGAGTTGATTTTTGTGTGTGGTGTGAGATGTGGATCCTGTTTCAGGTTTCTGCAGATAATAATCCAGTTTCACCAGCATGATTTGTTGAAGAGGTTGTCATTCTCCCATTTGATATCTTTGATTTCCTTGTAGAATATCAGTTGACCATGGATAGCTGGGTCTATTTCTAGGTTCTCTTTCCGTTCCATTGGTCCATTTGCCTGGTATTATACCAGTACCATGCTGGTTTGGTTACTGCTGTTGTGTTGTAGGCTTTATCTTCATGAAGTGCTTTGCCTCCCACTTCATTTTTGTTTTTCAGAAGTGCTTTGCTTGTTCAGGGTTTTTTCCTCTCCAAATTAACTTGACAATTCCTCTGGAAAAGATGAATTTTATATATGGATTGGGATTGCACAAAATATGTAGATTGCTTTTGGTAGGATTGTCATTTTCCCAAGAACAGGGAATGTTTTCCCATTTATCTAGGTCTTTTATTGTGTTCCCACTTAGAAGGCTTAGTCTATGGTATACAGAGATGGACAAATACAGCTAGAAACGTATAATATGGAAAAGATAAAATTGATGAATGGGGCTTCGGGAAGATTAAATATCTGTTCTCATCAAAAAATGTTTTCCAACTTGGTGGAAAGAAAGCCTACCAACTGGAAACAAACATTTGGTAATACCGTCTCAGACAAGGATCTCATAACAAATGATAATAGAATATACCTGGGTTTCTAGAGAAAAAAGACTGCTAATTACAAAATGGGCAAACAACATAGAAAGACTTTTCACAGAGGAAGATATTCAGATGGCCAACAAACACATGTGCAAATGCTTAAAATCACTGGCAATAAGCAGTTTAGCAGAGCTGCAGGCAATAATTGTGAGAGAGGACGGGGAGACATGGGAACTCTCATGCACTGTTGGTAGGATTGTAAAATGGTACAATTACTCTGGAAGACAGTTTGGCATTGCTTCACCAAGTTAAATATATAAACTCCATATAACCTAGCTATTCCACTACTAGGAATATACCCCAAGGAATTTAAAACTGAGACACAAATGGAAATCTGCACACCAGTGTTCATAGGAGCATTATTCACCATCCCAAGAACATGGAAAAAGCCCTAATGTCCAAACACAATCGAATGGGTTGGGAAATTGTGGTACATTCACATGAAGGAGTATTATGTAACACTCAGCATCAATGATTTAAAAAAATATTACACAACTTGGGAGAGACTGGAGAGCATTATGCTGAGATGCTGAGCAAAGTAATTCAGTCTTATAAGGACAAATACTGCATAAGATCAATATTGTAAAAATAGAAGGATAACTAGTAAAATGGGTACAAGGACCCAAGTGGGGGAAAGGTGGAAGCAGAGGGGTAAGGATGAGTAGGGGTTGTACAGTTTGGTGGGTGGAGGAAAGGAGTGAAGGAAATGTAAAGGATTTAGCAAGCACCTGAAAATTGGGGTAATGATGGGCCAAATCCAATAGTGATTGATTTTATAAAGCATAATGCATGGGAATGATTGTATAAAATACAAAGAATGAAGAATAGATTGATACAAAGTGTATGTGAACTTTGTGAGTAAACCAATTAAAAGAAAAAAAAATGAATAGAAGATAGATTTTGAGAACCCTTAAATAACATTCTATAAACTATCACCAATGAAGAATAATTGAAGGTTATATATGTTATCTTTATTTTAAAGAAATAATGTTAAAATTTTGTATTACCAATAATAGTATCCTTTACATCAAAGCTATGTTTATATAGCCTTTCTTAGAAGTGTGTGTCATTTCATACAAAATTCACTTAATTTTTAAAAAAGTCTCTTACTATCTGCCCCAATGACTCTGCTCTTTGCTTTCTACTGCCAAATCTTCCATTCCTCTCTCATTGGATTCCCCACTCTTAAGGTTTATCAGAGAGAAATATTGTTCTTTATACATAAAACCTAAATGCATAAGACCTAAACAAGATCTCCTCAAACTTTCTGATTAATTTGAAGGGGGCTCTGGTGGCCATGTCCAAAGGGAGTTGTGCTTAAGACTACAAAGCCTCATCTCTCTAGTGGTTCTGATCCACCAGCTACTTCAAGGGACAAAGATAGGAAATATCCTCCTTTGCAATTTATAACCTTGAAAACCCTGCTGTGAGTTGATTCTGACTCCATGGCAATGAGTAAGTAAGTGAATGCGTGAAGTAACAATAGAACACAGTGATTCTTATCTCTCAGACAGATTGGAAAATCCTAGAAAATAGCCATTGTGTTCTACATTGATTTTATTGATTAATTTATCTGACATTGAGTTAAAATGTAGATGTTAATGTGCCATGGAGTTGCCTATGAGTCATAGTAACCCTATGAACAGATCTGAACCCTCTCCTCTGCCGTGCCGTCTTTATCGTTCCCAACACACTAGAGTCCATCGCAGCAGACACTCCAAATTCACCTTGTTAAGTGGCTTCCTTCCTTTCACCGACTTTCCACCTTTCCAAGCCTGATGTCCCTCTTCAAGAAATAACATCTCATAACAACCTTGTCCCAAATCTCTGAGGCACAACTTTGCCTTCCAAGGTACATTCCTATTGCACTTTCTCCAAGACACATCTGTTTGTGTTCTTTTGGCAGTCAGTGGACTATTCAGCACTCTTCAAAACCACAACTCACAGGGATCCATTATTCTTCTGTCATCCTTATTCCCTGTATAGCTAACAGATGCATAACAGGTGCTTGGAAAGAATAGGACTTGAATCAGGCATACCTTAGTCTTCAAACTGATGTCATTGCTCTTCAGGACTTTGAAGAGATCCCTGACAGTAGACTTTCCCAATACTATACATCTTTCCATCTACTTACTGGCTATAAAGTGGATATTGATTGTGGATCCAAGAAAAAGAAAATAATTGACAATTTCAATCTTTTTTTCCTTCACACATGATGCTGCCTACTGGCCCAGTGGGGGTGATTTTTATTTTCTTGATGTGAAGATGTCACACATGTCAAAGCTTCAGTCCTTTATTCTTTATAACAAGTCTTCCTCATTTTCAGTGAGCAAGATTGTATCATCTGTATAATGCACGTTGCTGATGAGTCTTCCTCCAATCCTTATGTCCCTTCTTATTCATAAAGTCCAGTATACATATTGAATATGTATAGACAAAGGATACAGCTCATTTTTATTTTGAAGCAGCACAAAGGCATGGATGACTAGAATGCCACATTTATCAGGGAGAACTCAGGCAGATGGCAGGCAGGACAGGAGTTTGAGCCATCTTTACAGGAGATTTTCATAGGCCCAGCCAGTCTCTGGTCATATCTTCTTACTTGCTTATTTTTACGGTTTCTTATTAGAGCTACAAGGACGTCTGGTGGCCTAGTGATAAGAAACTGTGCTATAATCCTGAAGGCACACAGTTCTATTTCACCAGCTGCACTGTGAGAGAAGGATGGACAATCTCCTTCCATTCAATTAACAGGCTCTGAAAATCCATCGGAGGGTCAGCTCTGGGTTGGTTCTGACTTGATAGTACACAACAGCAACATCATTAAAGATTCAGCTTTTATTTGTCGGTTTGCTGTATTGAGAGATGGGGTGAGAGGGTGGGGAGAAATGGATGGCATGTTTACAATTTGTACGTATGTATGCCTGCATGTTCATAGTATTCACTCTTCTGAATACAATAGTTGTGTGCCAGTTTACTGTAGCTTGCTGGCTTCTGTGATGCTGGAAGGTATGGCATCAGTCTTTTTATATCAATGGATCAATTACAAGGGTCAGGTTTCAACAGAGTTTCCAAATTATGAAAGATTAAGAAGAAGGACTGGCTGCCTACTTCTGAAATAAATGGCCTTTGAAAACCCTATTAACAATTCAGAGTGACACCTATTAGACAGAACTAGCGGTAGAGGCTTAGGGTGAACGATACTAAAAAGTGAGGAGAAACAGCTATAAATATTTCTTCAATAATTGGAACA
>NW_006399892.1:679202-680506 GCF_000299155.1 Elephantulus edwardii | reverse complement strand
TGTGACTTTGGGATTGCAAGGCAGCTTCTTACCACTAGGTCACCAGAGCTTCAAAGAAATTGATGACCTGAAGCTCACATTAAACTACTATGGTAATGCTTTAAACATAAGTAAGCCAAGTGTAATTACTTGCCTAAAATCCCCCTTTCAGTTTCTAATTCATTCAAAAATAACATTTCAACTTTTAGCTACATCTTTTTTTATCGGTTTGCTCAGAAAGTTTGCGTACATTGTTTCACACTATTCTTCATTCACATTGTGTTTTCATACATTTTTTATAAAATTAATCACCATTGGACTTTGCCCATCCTTACTATGTCTTTTAGCTCAGAGCCTTCAAATTTACATCCCCCCCCCATCTTCACAGTGCAACCCACCAAACTGTGCAACCCTGTGGTTTCACCCCTAGCTACATCTTAAAGATTCTAATCATTTCCAAACTCATCTCAGATAAGATGGAGAGATCTCCAAAGTCATTCTCTCTTCAGTCACATAACACTTCCTGTTGTCTTAATGACCAAATTCTTTCTTAACCCAGACCCTTTGTTTTTACTTCCCTCTTACTAGAACACTGATTCCATGTACTTCTGTATAGATCATTTCTTTCTTTCATCAATGACTTCTTGATCATCTCATTGAAAATACCTTCCCCTTTTCCTGATTGTAATTCTTGTTTTTGTACTAAAAGACATCTTTTTGATGTCTATTTTTCAAATTTATTGCAACTCTAAATTATTGAAATGTTTATATATTCACTTGTTATGGTCTGTCTTATAAAACTCAGTAAAAGCAGTCTATTTTGTATTATTATATAGCCTCAATGTTGGGTTGTTTTTTTTTTTTTTAACAAAGAAGGCATATAGTATATTTTAAGAATTGAAGGAATAAGAAAGAGTCCGTGGTTACTTGAAGAAACAAGGCATAATACGCATAGATCAATGGTAATCAATTACTTAAAATACATTGTGTTTATATGGTTGTATAAATCACATTGTACAGGAAAAAGATACAATGTAGATAGGTGATTGCATGTAAACCAATAAAGAGAGTTTTCTAAATGAATTATTTGTTATTTTATGTGCTATCAAGGCACTTGTGACTCTTAGCAATCCCATGTACAATAGCTCTGGGTCCTGTCCTCTCTTAAGCTAATAGCACTGTCTCTAACACCTCCCCGCCCCCATTAACTCAGTAACTGTGTAAAAGTATCTCTTCCAGGGTCTTCTTTCTTCAGCTGTCCCTTCTTCTAAGCGTACAGCCCTTCTCTGAGGGTTGTTCCCTTCTGTCAACATGAGCAAAGTTTG
>NW_006399892.1:677151-677982 GCF_000299155.1 Elephantulus edwardii | reverse complement strand
ACTGAATCAATCCACTTCATAGAGGGTTTTCCCCTTCTGTGCCGTCCCGTCCCTCCACCCCACCCCGAGCATCATGTCCCTCTCCAACTACTGTTCCTTCCTTGCAACATGTCCTAAGTATGTCAGACGAAGCCTCAGAATCCTTGCCTTCAAGGAGCAGCCCAGCTTAACCCTCTCTAGGATGAATCTGTTTGTTTCCTTAGCAGTCCATGGTAGATTAAATACTCTTCTTCAGCACCACAGCTCTACCCTCCCTAGTCATTATCCAACTCTCTGACACATAATAACTGATTGTAAAGACCATGGCCTGTATCAGGTACACCTTAATCTCCAGAGTGACATCATTGCTCTTCAGTACTTTGGAGAGTTCCCTAAGAGCATATTTCTACCAATAGTTTTCCAATTTTGCTAACATCATTTGTTTAAAAGGCTGTTGTTTCCCCACTTAGCTGATTTCATCTCCTTGTCAAAAATCAGTTGACCATAGGTAGAGGTTCTGATTTCCGGGCTTTCAATTCTATTCCATTTATCTATGTGTCTGTCATTGTACCAGTATGACGCTATCCTGAACACCACAGCAGTGTAGTAGGATTTGAAATCAGAGTGTGAGATGCTTCCTACCTTGTTTCTCTTTTTAAAGAGAACTTTGCTTATTCAGGGCCTCTTTCCCTTAGAGATTAGAAACTGTCTTTTTCATCTTGTTGAAGAATGGGATTGGTATTTGTGTTGGTATTGCATTGAATATGTAAATTGCCTTTGGTAGTATTGTCATTTTCACAATATTGAGTATTCCTATCCATGAGCAAGGTATATTGTTCCTTTTTTTCAGGT
>NW_006399892.1:651181-675426 GCF_000299155.1 Elephantulus edwardii | reverse complement strand
ATCTTTTTGGTACAGTGACGCTGTGTATGGCTTCCACCTTCTTTTGAATTATTAGTGAGTACTAAATTATTTGGAGTTGCATCCACTTCCTAAACCACATGCCTCTGGAAACTATGAACTTAGACAAATGGTGATAGTTATGGAAAGGCATTAGGTCTTTTGTTCATAGAGTCGCTGCGACATGCTTGACTTCACGGCAATCACCATCATCATCAACAACAAACAATAACAACAGCAGTGGTCAGGGAAATTAGAAGCAACTGAGATGCAGAAGCTAGTGAGGCAAAACTGAAGAGAAAGAGTTGACTAAACAAGGAAATCCTGGTAAACATGTGGACAGTGAGAACCACATATACAACAATGTTAGAAAAGACAGAGATCCAACAAAATGAAGCAGAGGTGTGGTCAATGTACAAGTGCCTTTACATTTTCTAAACAAAGAGAAAAAAAATGATTGTCCTGTAGTCAATTTTAGCCTGTAAGTGTCAGAATAGAACTATGCTTAATTGGCTTTTCAATTGCTGACTTCTCAGAATTATGTCCTCAGGCTTTTCTTTCCAAACTGCCTCTGGGCAGGTTCAAAACTCCAAACTTTTAGTGAGCAGTTGGATGTGCTTATTGCGTCAGCCAGCCAGGGACTCCATTTCCTGACAAAATCCATTTAAATTTAGCATCGGAAAAGAGACTTAGAAGGGTCTGCCCTTAATTCTTCCTCTCTGCCACTCTGTAGGCTCTGGGAAACTGACCACAGGAAGCAGGAGATGAGTACAGAAGATGCATACGTGTTACTTAGAGTTTAAATAAAAAGATGATGTGTGCTTTTTAATCAGGCAGTGATATTTGGAGAGTTAAATTCTGCACTGAAAGAGCTCTGACAGGTCTTAGAGTAGCGTTCTGGCAAATTTATGGGTAGGCATTACAGCTAAGAAACATTGTCATTAGGAGACTTGTTCCTAATTTTAACAAACTGAATTTTAATATCAAGACTGTTTCCTAACAGAGAAATAGAGATGGCAAGTAATGAGGTGAGGTGAACTGGTATGAATAAGATAGGACCAAAATTCTAGAAAGAAGATTGAAGATATTATACATGCTCCTAATTTGAGAATAACAATTGTTGAGTAGCTTAAAAGTCAGTAAATAAATTAAAAAAACCACAGAAAAAACCTCAAAGTAACATCAACAGATGTCATTATTATCATCAATAGATGCTGTGTCTAGACTATTGATTTAGCTATTTCTCTAAGTCATCAATCAACTTGAAAGAGACTTCCCCTTCTTAAGTTTAGAAAAGGGTGTCTTGATTTTGTTTTGTTGGGTTGTTTTTTTTCCTTAAACTCATTGTTGCTGAGTCAGAACTGACTCATAGATGACATCCAGGGGCTTTTGAGAGGCTATAAACCACATGGGAGGAGACTGTCCATTATTAAATAATTGCTGTTGTTCTTGTTAGGTGCCATCGAGTTGAGTATGACTCAGAGTGACACTATAAACAAAAGATGTAATCCTTGTTCTATCCTGTGCCATCCTCACACTTCCTAACACACTCTACAGCTCACTGCAGCCATCACCATGTCAATGCACCTCGTTGAAGGTCTTTCTGTCCTTCACTGACCCTCCACCCTTCCCAGCATCATGTCTTTATTGACGGAATAACCCCTTCTAGCAACATGCTCAAAGTGAGTGAGGAGAAACCTCATCATTCTTGCTTCCAGAGACTACTCTCTCTAAGACATATACATTTGTTTTCCTTGCTATACATGAAATTTTCAATGCTCTTCTCCAACATCACAGCTCAAAGGAGTCAGTTCTTGTTCTGTTATCCTTATTCATTGTCCAGTTCTCAGATGTATAGCAAATAATTGGAGAGATTATGGCCTGAATCAGACACACCTTAGTCTTCAAACTGAGATCATTATTCCTCAATAATTTGGAGAGGTCTCTAAATTTAGCTTGGACTCTCCAGCTTGGAGAAGTTGGATTCTGGAGAGTAAATAATAGTAGTATAGTCTACATTTTTCTGATTTTAATTCTAATGAAAACAAATATCAGCTTTCAAATAATTACAAAATTAACAGTAAAAGAACAGTAATATATGTCACACAAACTTTCTTACAGAAGTTCTCCCTCATGTAGGCAAACCATATATAAGAAGTGCTGTTAGCTGGGAAAAGGAATTCCTGTGGCCCAGAATGTTAATATAAACTCTGAACTGCTGAACATAAAAGCTACAGGTACTAACGGTACAAATAGTAACACCAAGTTATGCAGGTTTTATGCAGAAAGAAAGGACTCTGATTATAGATAAAATCATGAGGAATAAAATAATGTAGGAGAAGACAAATTACAGATTTAGCACAGAAAAACAGATGAATGTTTAGAATGCTGACATAAAAGGAGATTTGGTAAAAATGTGAAATGTTCTTACATCTATGCACATGTTGACAAATGGAAAATAATCAGTCATAAAGGGAAATAAAAACAATATGAATGAGAGAAGACATATCAGACATAAGGACTAAACATGACATAGCTGCCATCATTCTTAGTTGTAAATTTTCTAAAACAGTCTTGAAAATGCTCTTATTAATAGGTTGTTGTTGACATCCATCAAGTCAAGAAAGACTCATAATGACCCTATATGCCAATGTCTCATATAGAATAAGGCCTTTCTATAACTACTGTCGTTTCTCAAAGTTCATAGAGTTTCCAGAGGTTTAGGAAGTGGACGCTACTCCTGCTTCCAAACCTGTCTTAAACTGGGAGCTCCACCACACCAAACACTGTCCACCACACAAAACTGTTATGGCATTTGACATCCCAATGGCACAAGTTTTAGCATCACAGCAACCCCAGATTACCTTAGTACTGCAAATAGAAGAGTGCTGTACCACTTAGAAGAATGTTCCTCAAAAATAAAATAGCAAGCTACTTTTAAAAACACAAAAGCCATCTTGTTTGTGATCATATACAATTATAAAAACTAAAACAAACCAAATAAAATTAATTTAACATGCAAGGGGAAAAAACAAAACCAGAGAGACTCTAGCTAATAGGATTAGACAAACAGATGAAGAATTGCTATTAAAACACAATGCAAAATAAGCAAACCCAAATTTCTTCATATATCTTGAGTGGAGTATAAGAGTTACATATGATCTTACACAATGCTGATTGGTGTTGGAGAAGAGTATTGAGGGGACCATGGACTGCTAAGAAAACAAACAGATTCATCTTGGTGAAACTGGGTTAAACCGGGCTGCTCCTTGGAGGCAAGGATTCTGAGGCTCCGTCTGACATACTTTGGTTATGTTGTAAGGAGAAACCGGTCCTTGGAAAAGGACATCACACTTGGGAGGGTAGAGGGCAGGGGCAGGAGGGGAAAGCCCTCTGTGAGGTAGATTGATTTGGTGACTGAGGTAATCTAGATGAGTGTGTTGGAGACAATGAGATTGGCACAGGACAGAACAGAGTTTATGGCTGTTGTACATAGGTCACTTTGAGTTGCAAGCAACTCGATGACATATAACAACAACAACAACAAGTACTGATTGTACTTTACATTTATGGAATGCTGTGTACCACCCAACCTTAGTCTTAAATACTTTGGATATGTTATCAGGAGAAACCAGTCCTTAGAAAAAGTTCTTATATATATTCAGAGAAAAGTAGAGGGTCAGCAAAAGACTTAATTATCCTCAAGAGATTGAATTGAAACAGTGACTTTAACAATGGACTTGAGCATGGCAGAGATTGTGAAGCTAATATGGTGTGGAACAAATTCACATCTGCTGTTCACTGGGTTACTGTGAGTTGTAATCAACTGGATTGCATCTAAAAACAACAACAGCACACCCACCAAGTTAATCTTCATGGACCACATTGTAGTGAGTGGTAAATGATAGTCTTGCTGGTATACTATAGGACTATTTTTTTGAGAAAGACTTTTTATCTTGATACAAATAGTTTTTCCTCAACTACCAGCCTAAGAACTGATTCTCCAAACCCACTCAGTGGCCCAGTGGCCCCAAAACTTGGTGACTTGCTTCTGTAAAGTTTACGTCCATGAAAATCTTGTTGGAGAAGATTGATTATAAAAGGGCCACCATGAGACATAACTGACTTTGTAGCAACTGGCTTGGTTTTATTCCTTTTCTCATGTCTCTGTTTAGTGATATCTCCATAACTGTACTGCTAAAACACCATAGATACAGTGCCTTGCCTTCCACATAATTCACACTAAGTTTTATTTTGAGGCATTAGCTTAGAGAATGGAAAGATAAATCTTTGTGGATAACTTAAAAATACATAGACAAACTGAAAGGGGAGAAAACCCACCTCTAGTTGTCTTTCATCGTTTTTGTTCAGACATTCCTCTAGGTTGTATAGCCCTGGTCTACAAGTTGCCAAACAGCGGTCACTTGTGGTTGCTGTGAGCCTGAACACTGTGACACTGATGTGTCAAATGCATTAATGGTTGGTTACCCAATGCGGATAGAGAGTGGGGTGGAGCTTCCTGATTAAAACAAGCTTGGAAGGAGGAGTGGCATCCACTTCTGTAATAGCTTGCCTCCGGAAACCCTATGGACTTGGAGAGAGGATGAAAAGCACCCAAGCGTCGAGGACTCTCCCTCATAGAGTCACTATGAGTTGCCTGCAACTGGACGGCACTTAACAACAACAACAACAGTAGGTGTTAAAAGCTATTATTTTTTCGAATAGGACCTAAACTATTTAAAAGTATTCCATGATCATTTCAGGCTTACATAAAAGTTTCAATGTCACGTGTGTATATCAAAACATGTATTTAGTCAGGCATCATTTAATGTCCAAGTGTGCTCTGTAAAACAGACCATTATGTGATTTAGAAATTGTGCAAAGCATGTAGTATAGAGGTAAGCCCAGTTTATGAAAGTGATTCCTAAATCTGTCTTTAAATGTAATTTGTGTGAAAATCAGAGCAGTTTGGTACTACCCATGACTAATCTCAGTTAAAAGTTTCGTCTACAGTATACTTTTTTATACACACAACTATTAAAACAAACACATTCAAATATATTAAAGTATCTTTAACACTTTCAAAGCAAAATTAATGACAATAACAGTGTCTTGGTGCATGTCACAAAGTAGTTATTATTATAGACTCTGGTAAGTACACTGAGTTTTTAATATAATTGTCTTTTTATGAGTTGACTAGTCTGGAGAAAGACATTATGCTGGGAAAGGTAAAAGTCAGCAAAAGAGAGTAAGACTCTTAACAAGATGGATTGACACAGTGACTTCAAAAATGAGCTCAAGCATGGTGGAGGTCATAATGATCTAATCTGTTGTTCATAAATCCACTATGAATTGTAATACTTGAGGGCATCTAACAACAATAATAATGACAACATAAATCTTGAGACCATGGAGGTTTCTATAGCCAGATGGATATTATTTGGTACATGAATATATATTATTATTAAAGTGTGATCATATATACAAGGATATGTGTTTACATGTATGTGTATAGGCTATTTGCATGTTGTTGTTGCCATCATTTTAACTCATTGCTACCTTATGAACAACAGATTTAAACCTTGTCATTTCCTGCCACATCCTCACAATTTCTGACATGCTCAAGTCCATGGTTACAGTCAGGGTCAATCTATCTTGTTGAGACCCTTCTTCATCTCTTTCTCTAATACTCCAACTTCCCCAAAAGGATGCCTTTTTCCTAAGTCTGATCCCACTGACATATTCAAAGTATGTGAGACAAAGTTTCAGTATCTTTGCCCCTAAGGAAAATCCTGGTTGCACTTACTTCTAGAAAGATTTGTTTGTCCCTTTGGCATTCCATGTATTTTCTAGTTACCTCCACATAAAACCCAATTAAAAGTTATCTATTCTTCTCCTGTTCCACTTCTTTATTGTTTGATTGTCAGATTTAGAGGAAGCATCAGAAAAAAACCTATGGTGTGAGTCAGGTGCACCTTAATCTTTAAATGAACATCCTTGCTCTTTAGATCTTTGGAGATTTCCTTATTAGCACATTTCCCAGTGCAATATGTCTTTTAACTTCTTGACTCCTGTTACCATGGATATTGATTATGGCTCTATGAAAAATGAAATCATTGACAACTTCAATGTCCTTTGATCATGGATGTTGCCTACTGGTCAAGTGTTGAAGACTGCGATAATGAATGTAATCCCATGAATAAAAGAACCTCTTGCTTTTGGTGTAACTCTACAGGCACCACAGCCCTGGACCATGAACTCTTAAACGGCTTTCTGCTCTGGGGGAGTGAGAGGCTATACTATTCTCATTCCCTCTGGCCCTTTCAGAGAGACACTCACAGCCCTGTCCCTCCATGTCTATTTATTCTACTTGGACAACATGTATAAAGATCCCCAAAAGCATATAAAAAATGTGAGATCTATTTCCTTCTTTAACATAACTAATCATAGATAATAATTGTACCTATTGCAAAACCAGTTATAATATTTTATTCTAACTTCAAGTCAATTAACCTAGATTTACCATTTATTCATTTTAATAATTTGGAATTAAATTAATTCCAACAATTTGAAATTAAATACGAAATATTCTATGTCTCTTTCCATGTTCCTCTTTCACTTCGTTTTTTTTCTCTCTTAGAATGGGCAAAAATAATTTCTGTGTGAAAAAAGCTTACAACTCCAAGGTCATAAATTTCATACAGAAAAGTGAAAGTCTTGATCCAGCTGTCTGTAAAGCCATATAGCACATTAAAGTGAACAGCTATCATCTTGATATGGCACGATAATTAATCATGAGATGAGGCAAATCCAAGAATAGAGAAACTTTCTCAGTGCAGTCAAAATGAGTGATTTGATCATAGTGTTGATTAGAAACTTAAAGCAGTGATGGCCAATGGCTTTTTAAGGAGTGCTGAATTGAAAGGGATAGTATTACATTTGAACAACTACCACACAAATGCATTTGCTTAGATAAATGTTGTGTTATTATAATCCATGGATTTGAAATTGTTTCATTTCAAAGATTGCTCTACTTTCAGTTACACACATACACCCACATTTCTTAATGTTAGGTAGCACTGAGTTGATTCCTACTTGTAATAACCACAATCAACACTCTAGGCACCAGCAGTCAGGAAATGCAAGACAAATTGCATGAAGAAAGTCTACTGTCAAAGATTTTTCCAGAGTGCTGAGGAGCAATGATGTCATCCTAGAAACTAAGGTGCATCTCATCTAGGTTATGATCTTTGCTATGTATCAAAGAGCTGGAAAATGACTAAGGATGATTGAAGAAGGATCTATGGGGGGTTGTTTTGTTTCTTTTTTTAAAATTGTGATGCTAGAGAAAAGTATTGAACATACACTATCAAGGGAACAAACAGATCTCTGTTAGAAAGGATGAAATCAAGTTTCTCCTTTGAGGCAAAGATTTTGAAGCTCTTACTCACATACTTAGGGCATGTTACTAGGACTCATCCTTAGAGAAGGATATCATGCTCGAAAGGATGAAGAAAGAGCACAGGAAAGGAAGACCCTGGGTGAGATTGACACAATGACTGTGGAAATAGAGGTAGGTGTGTCGGAGGGAGTAAGACTTGCTCAGGATAAAGCAGGCTTCAGAGTTATTGTGCTTATGGTAGTTATGAGTCACAATCGACTTATTGGCACATAATAACAATAAAAGAAAACTACTTAGTCCCATATCATTCTCAGAAAGGTTACTGTGCTTGTGCCAATAGATGTAGCCACTGTCATAACATATATATGTGTGAATTTGAAAATCATTGTGCTGTCTGGATTGTCTGCCACACCTAAAAAAACCCTACTATGTAGATTTCTAGAGATATTAGTTTTGTGTAAACCCAGAGGATTCTGTTAACACTCTGTAACTTAAATGTGAAAATTTGGGCAGATTTTTCTAGTCAATATCCTTTGCTACACTGTTGTTAGGTGCCAAGAAATTGACTTTGATTCATATCAATTCTATGTATGACAGATATCTTCCTATAAAGGACCCCATGGTATTTTAAAAATAAATGTCAAAGATTTCTAATTTCCAGCAAAAAAAGATTTTGCACATAATATTTCACCAAGAAGTGTATATGTGTTATGTTAAAATTAGTTTCCTCAAAACACAGCATTTTCAGCAAGACAATTTGAGGCAAATCTTGAATTTCAAATGTAATTGGCAAAATGACCTAATTACATGTAAAACTTCTTAAAAATGTATAGACCTGTGTTATGAATTGAACTATGTTCCCCAAAGAGATGTGTCAAGTCTTAACCCCCTCAGCATGGGTTTTGATCTTATTTGAAAACAATGTCTTAGATGCACATAATTATTTTAGGTCACAGAGGGAATGCGTATCCTACATGAATAAGATATTTATAAGAAAGAGAGAGAACCTAAGACAAAGAGGCCCAGAGTGAGAATTTTAGTGGTGTTTTACAACATATCGATTTACATTAATGAATATAGGGAGTCTAGTGGACTACTGGCAAGAAGCTACACTGCAATGCCAAAAGCAGGTAGTTTGAATACACCAGCTGCTCTGCAGAAGATGGACAATCTCCTCTCATGGGATTAACAGCAACTGAAAACTTGCCAGAGGGTTCGCTATGGGTTGCTTCCGACTCGATGGTACACAACAACAACCACTGAAACAACATATGTATATAGAAATTATTTCAGTGTTTTATGACTATGCATGCACAATTTGACATTGTTCCCCATTTAAGGTAATGAGAAATTAGACTCAAGTTAGGAGTTTAGAACAGACAACTAAAAAAAAAGAACAGAAAAATGTATTTTGATTAAAGAATCACTAACTGTTAGTGGGTGAAGATTGATTTTGATGTATGTCTAAATTGAAATAACCATTACACAGAGAGAAGATTATGCAAAGACAGTAACTGATGTCAGAAGAGACTCTGAAACTCACACTAAAACATACAGAGAAAGTAACAAAACAAAACAAAAGTAATACATGTGAATTAAGAGAGGTGAGCAGACCATTTCAAAATGTACCTGGAGAAAGCAAAGTTATTACAGTGAAATGTGGGAAGAACTGGAGTTAGAGATACAAAATGGAAGAACACAGCAGGCATTGTTTCAAGTTGAAAGAACTGATGAGAGGAAAACCGTTTAAAAGGGATACATGATTATTAGGTATTATTGTTATGGCAAGAGTCCAGAATGGAAGGTAGCATAGTGGAGTGGACTTGGGGGAGGGTTTGAATAACAATGAAATATTTTTTTTTCTTACTTTTCAAAGAGAAAAGTGAATTGGGGAGGGGGAGGGATGTGCAGGGAGAAAAGTGTAACAATGAATGAATGGAAATACAAAGTCTCTGCAAACTTTTATTAAAATAAATTAATTTTAAAAAGAACTGAAGAAAGAAAAGGAAAAAAAAAATCAAGCCTTGAAATGTAATATTAAAGGATTCTATAAGCAGAATCTTGAATGATGCAGCAAGCATCACAGAAGATGGAAGGAAGACAGACTCATTGTATCAGACCCAATTGTAGTACACTGAAGGTACTAGCCAAAAATAAGTGCCCAGGAAATTATGGAATACCAATGGAAGTGTTTCAGAAATCAGATGCAAACCAGGTCATGCTCACTAGCCTATACCAAGAAATCTGCTAGTGATATTAATATTGTTTGATAATTTCTTCACCCTATTGTATCACCTTTTCATGGAATGGGATTAAGATGGATCTCTTCAACTCCACTGGTCGTGTAACTATCCCAGATTCTGACTTATTTCAACTAACAGAAGAAGCCCTGGATGTGCCCACTTGTCTATGCCAGGAAATTTGGAGGACTACTATCTGGTCAATGAGTCAGAAGATATCCATTTGTTCCTATTCCCAAGAAAGGTGGGCCAGCACAATGTGAAAACTATCAAATAATATCATTGCTATCACATGCAAGCAAAATTCTGCTAAAAATCATTCAAAAATGGCTAGAAAGTAGTGAGAGAAGATCTTCACCCTGAAACCTCCAGCATCCCTTTTCAGCAGGAAGTAGCTAAGAGAATACAACACCCCCATTTCCTTATGAATCAGGGTGAAGTCTCTCTCAGGGAGGAGAGATAGGGAATGGCAAAGGACACACTGACAAAGGAGAGTAATCAGAACTGGCTTCAACAAGCATTGTGGCAATTGGACAATTAAAACAGACATTCGGGGGGGGAAGAAGAATGAACTGGGGAGGAGGGTAGAGAAAACAGTGCAACAATGAATGAATGAAAACCCAAAATCTCTGTAAATGTTCACTAAAACTAATAAAATTTCATAACAATTTTTAAAAAATGGCTAGAAAAGTGCATATATAGGGAACTGCCAGAAGTTCAAGCAGGATTTAGAAGAGACCATGGGGTATTACTGTTGATGTCAGAATATTTCTGGCTGAAAGTAGAGAATACCAGAAGAATGGCTGTTTATGCTTTATTAACAATGCAAAGGCATTTGATTGTGTGATCATAACACATTAAGGCTAACATCAGGAAAAATGGGAATCCCAGAACACTTAATTATACTCATGCAAAACCTATGTAAACTAGGAGACTCTTGTGTGAACAGAGCAAGGGAACACTACATGCTTTAAAATTAAGAAGAGAGTGCATCAAGGTTGTTTTCTCTCTCTGTACCTATTCAAATTGTATGCTAAGTAAATTACTCAAGAAGCTAGAATCCTATGAAGAAGAATGTGGCATTAAGTTCAGAGGAGGATTCATCAATAAGCTGTGTGATGCAAATAACACAACGTTGCTTGCTGAAAATGAGCCTCAAAGCACTTGTGCAAGATCAAAGAAGACAGTCTTCAATATGAATTGCATCTCAACTTCAAGAAAACAAAAAGCCTTACTACTGACCAATAGACAACTTCATAATAGATGAAGAAAGGTTTGAAACTGTCAGCAGCTTCATCTTACTTGGATCCATAATCAACACCCATTATTCCAGCAGTCAGGAAATAAGGACATATTTTGCACTGCACTCAGGGACCTCTCCAAAGATGTCAGTTTGAGGACTAAGATGCATCTGATTAAGATCATAGTCTTTCTGATCATTTGCTATGGATCTGAGAGCTGGACAATGGATAAGATGAGAGAATATGAATTGATGTCTTTTAGTCATAATGTTGGAGAAGACTATGGAACATCCCATGGACTGCCTAAGAATAAAGAAAAATGTCTTGGAGAAAGTAGAGCCAGAGTACTCCCTCCTGGAGGCAAGGATAATAAAGCTTCACCTCGCATACTTCCAGCATGTTGCTAGGAGGTCTTATTCCTCGGACAGGGATCTGATGCTTGGAAAAGTGGAGGGTCAGAGAAGAAGAGGAAGATCCTCAATGAGGTAGATACAGTGACCACTACAGTGGGCAATAGTGTGTCAGGAAGTGTGAGGATGGCCCAGGATAGGAAAGAGTTTCAGAGGTATTGTTCATAGGGTCGCTCTAGGTCACTTAACTTAACTCAAGGCCATGTAACAACAATAAAAATGCATTTGAAAGGTGAATAATGGATAAAGATGACTGAAGAAGACCAAATCCCTTTGAATTGTGGTGATAAAGAATACTAAACAGGCTCATGGACTTCCAAAAAACTAACACTCTATTCTGATATGTTGTTACCAAATGTTTTTTCCTCCAGTCTATGGGTTATGTTTTCATCCTATTAGAGACATTCTGGATGTACACATCATTTTTATTATATAATGGCCTCATTTATAGATTGTGTCAGCTCTTGATTGTGTACTTTTCCTATGTTTGTGGGCTTATTAATGTCTAGGCTACAGCTTCTAAATTTGTTCACATTCTATCTCTTATGATCTTTATGGTTTTGGATTTTACCCCTAGATGTATTTTGAGTTGGTTTTTGTGTATGGTGTGAGATGTGGATCCTGTTTCGGGTTTTTACACGCACATGTCCAATTTTGCCAGCACCATTTGTTAACTATTTGACAACTATTGTTCTACTTAAAAGGTTTTGTTTCATTATCAAATATCAGTTGACTCTGGGAAAATAGGCTGAATTTGGGGTTCTTAATTCTATTTTGTTGGTTTATATTTCTGTCATTGCACCAATACCAAACTGTTTTGGTTAATATGATTATGTAAGGTTTTAAGATCAGAGAATAAGCTGCCTGCTACTTCATATTTATTTCTCTGAAGAGTTTTATATTTGACAATAACATTTCAGACAAGGGTCTCATAACTAATGTTCATATAATACTATAGCACCTTCTCAAGGAAAAGACTGATAACTCAATAAAAAAAACCAAGTGGATAAAAGACATGAAAAGATTCTTTACAAAGGAGGGCATTGGGATGGCTCACAAACACGTGAAGAAATGTTTAAAATCACTAGCAATCAGAGAGATGTAAATCAAAACAACAACAATGAAATACCAACTCACACCAGCAGTAGTAACAAAGTTTAACAACACAGAAAACAATACATGTTGGGGAAGATGCAGAGAAATTGTAATTCTTATACATGCCTGGTGTTTCAGTCACTATGGATGACAATTTGGCATTTTATCAAAAAATTGAACACAGAAATCTCATGTGACCCAGTGATTCCACTACTAGGAATATATCCTAAGGCAGTGAGCCCTGAGAAAAGAACATAACTGTGAATACATATATTCTTAACAGCATTTTGGAATGGAAAATGGAAATAACACAATGGTCAGAAATATACAAATGGGTAGAGACACTGTGGTCATTAACAAAATGGAATACTATACAGCACCGAAGAACAATGAAATATTTATAAGATACAGTGCTATATGGAAAAGTCTAGAGGGCATTATGTCGAATAAAATAACTAAGTTATAAAAGGGCAAATTATACATAAAACTGCTGTTGAGAAAATAAAAGCATCCTTGAGAGGTTGGTGGGTGAAGAATGGGAAGGAGAAGAGAAAGAGAAGGATCAGACAATGAAAATGAAAGGACAATGAAAGGGCATAGCCAGTCAACCCGGGAGGAATAGAAGTAAGGGCGGTAGGGCTATTCCTATCAGCAATTTGAAACAGATAACTGTTCAAAAGGATAAAGGGAGAAGGGGTAGGGAAGGAATTGCAGGTTACAAAGGGTTCTTGATGACATGGAATGACAGATTTTAGAGATCAATAATAATCATCAATTATATAAAACATAATGTATAGAAATGATGGCATAAAACAAAATACACATGAATTAAACAATGTATATGAATGATCATATAAAATGCAATGTAGTGAAAGAAACACAATGTATATGAATGACAGTGTAAAAGAACACATGTTTCTTGGGGAAAATTCAGCCAGGGTGCTGTTAGAGACAAAAATTATAAAACTTTGTCTCTCATACTTTGGACACTTTTTCAGTAGGCGTCAGTCCTTGCCAAAAGACATGCTACTGAGAAGGTGATCACAGAAAGAGAAAGATCTTCAATAAGATGCATTGATACAGTATTTGTAGCAGTCAGATTGAATGTGTGGGAGATCACGAGAAAGGGCAGGTAAGTCAAGATTCTGATCTATTCTTTTTAAAAAAAAAACAGAATTCACATTTTATTCAGATTGAAATAAACTGTACAAAATTGATTTTCTTCACCAAAAATAACAGTAATAATTTCTGTATTCTTTCTAGATAAACCACAGCACACTTATTTTTGTAGATTTCTCAGGTTTTGCTTATACTTACAGTCTATTTAGACCATGAAAGAGAAATGTTCACTACATACTTGCCAAAAGTTTATGAAGGTGTAGGCTCAACAAAGGAATGTAAATAGCAGCAACTATTACAACTATAGTAAGTTTTTGATCCATAATCAGGCATTTCTGTAGTTTAGCAAGACACAGTTTTGTTTTGTTTTGTTTTGTTTTGTTTTGTTTTGTTTTCTCATTCAGTAGCTTCAAATGGGAATCCCAGAATATTTAATTATGCTCATGAGAAAGAGAGGAAGACCCTTAAAGAGATGGATTGACGGAGTGACTTTAGCAATGGACTCAACATATATCAGAGGTGATGAAGATTGTACATTGTAAGACTGGGCTCAGATCTGTTCATAAAGTCACTATGAGGCATACTTGACTCAACAGCATTGAACAAAAACATAGTTTCAAATGTTATTTAATAACCTACTAGAGACCTCTGGTGGCCTAGTGGCAAGAAGCTGAGCTGCAACCTCAGAAGCATGAGTGTGGCCACCAGCTGCTCCACTGAAGAAGCATGGGCAATCCCCTCCCTTGTGATTAACTGCCTCCAAAAGTCCTCAGGGTCATCAGCAATGGATCGGTTCCAACTCCATTGTCCACAACAAACAACTACAGTGGTGTCGAGTCACTTCTGCCTCCTGGTCACCCAAAGGGTGCAGAACAAAAAACTGCAGCCCATGTTTTCAATTGCTGGTTTTCTGAAAATTGAATACCAGGTTTTCCTTTAAGCCTTTTTTAGGTAGACACAAATTCTCTTGCCAAGTTTTTTAGCTAGCTGCATTATGTAAAAAATTTTAATAGGATTATCTGATTTTGTTAGTTGCCTTAAATCAACTATAACTTATGTACATACTGTGTTGAAAGTAAAACATCTTAGAGCAAAAACTAGTTCTATAATTTATAATTTAGCCCTTTTTTTATCAACTTCAATACAAGGAAAAAGTTCTTTAAACAGATTTTTCCATCTGGATGAGACATTGATTTACAGAAATATTAAGAGAATTCCAAAAATAAAAGGGTTAAGTCTATGGGAAAAAATAATCTAACGAAAGGTACACATAAAGAATTCAAGAGAGGTGAATGATTTAACCTCAAATTATTTTTTCAAAAGGGTTGGATAAATGGCAAAATTAATTCACCTGAGTTACTTTTAACAAAACTTCATACATTAGCTTTGAAAAGAAACCTTTATTTTAAATGTCAAATGAATTCTGAATTGCGTTTTGTGATATTGGCATTCCCTATTGTAAGACATTTTCTATAGATGTCTGCATATTTCAAATGTGCATCTTTCTTGTGTACAGTGGCTTTTAAGATAAGGAAAGAATATTCTTTTTCTTAAGTTTGAAAATTATAAGATTGCTCTTTTAAATTGTTTTTCAATAATGGGTCAAAATCAAATAATCAATGAACAGTGCCTCTGAATTTAGTCTTATTCTGAGCCAATTTCACTGTTTCTGACAAACCTGCCCCAATAGCTATGGTCATTGTGTCAATCTATCTCATCCAGGGTGTGCCTCCACTGAGCTGACGCTCTACCCTTCCAAACATCATGTCCTTCTCCAAGAAGTGGTCCCTCCTGGCAACACACCCAAAATAGGTGAGACAGAGCCTCAAAATCCTTGCCTCCAATGAGCAACCTGGTTTCACTCTCTCCTGGACAGACCTGTTTTTTCTCTTTGCAGTCCATGATGTATTCAATCTTCATCTCCAGCATTACAACTCAAAGGCATACATTCTTATTTATTGTCCAGCTCTCAGACACATAGTAAGCTGTTGAGAAGACCACAGCTAGGATCAGGCACACTTTAGTATCTAGACTGGCACTGGTGCTCTTTAGCTTTCTGGAGAGAGCCTGGGCAACAGATTTTCCCAATGCAACTTATCTTTTGCCTTCCTAACTGCTGGTGCCAAGAGTGTTGTTTGTGGATTAAATCACCAACAACTTCAATCTCATCTCCATCTATCAAGATACTCCCTTTTGGCCTGGTTGTGAGGATCTTAGTCTTCTTAATGCGGAGGTGAAATCCATATTGAAGACTGCAGTCCTTGATGTCTGCAGAAAATGCTTCAAGTCCTCTTCAGTGTTGGTGAGCCAGATTGTGTCATACACATAACACAAATTGAGATAAGCTTCCAATCCTGATACTACATTCTTCTTCATAAAGTTCAGCCTCCTAAATGATCTATACAGATTTTAAAGTTATAAAGAATAGATACATCCCTGATGCAATCTTTTCTTGCTTTTAAACAATGCAGTTTTCCCCTTTGGAATCGTAATATCAAGAAGATAATTCTTACTACAGGACCAACAGGCAACATCATGATAAATGGAAAAAGACTGAAATTGTAAACAACTTCATCTTCCTTGGATCCATGATTGGTACCAACTGGTTGTTACTTTGGTACCAGCAGTCACTAAATCAGGAGATGCATTGTACTGGGCAAGTCTGCAGTTAGAGACATCTCCAAATTAATGAGGAGTAATGATGTCAGTTTGAAGACTAAGGTGCATTTGATTGAGGCCATGGTCTTTCTGATCGCTTGCTATATATTTGAGAGCTGTACAATGAATAAGGATGACAGAAGAAGAATTGATGCCTTTGAGCTGTGGTGCTGGAGAAGAGTATGAACAACCCATGGACGGCCAAAAGATTAAGTAACTATTACTTGGAAAGGGGACAGCTAGGTGAGACTTTGCCTCACGTACTTTGAGCATGTTGTTAGTAGGGGTTATTCCTTAGAGAGGAATATAATGTATGGAATTGTAGAGAGCTTTTGAAGGAGAAGAAGACCCTTGACCAGGTGGATTGAGACTATGACTGCTGAAATTAGCTTTAATGTTTTAGGAGGAGTGAGAACGGCACAAGGTAAGAAAGAGTTCATTTCTATTGTTCATAGGGTCACTATAGATTACACTCGATTGACAGCACATAACAGCAGCAACAAATATCCCCCTGCTTTGTTTAGACAACAGCTTCCTGGGGTAGGTATAAGTTTCCACTGGTACAATCAGCTATTCTGGGATTCTTATTCTTCTCAATGTCAGCAGCAACTTACTATGATCCACAGAGTAAAATGCTTTTGCATAGTCGATGCAAAGTCAAAAAGGAAGAGAAAGAACATTTCTGCTTAGATTAGTGGTTCTCAAAATTGTGAAGGTTATTTAGCTATTTGAAGTCACAGTTCTCTGTATGTATCAGAATTGACTTTCTTCAATATTGATTATAATGAGTCTTTGAAAATCCAAATACAATATCAGATACCATTTTATAAATACATGTACAAAACAAATCTGTTGCCATTAGGTTAGTTACATTCCAAAACAAAGTATTTGAACTTTGTAAATAAACTAGTAGAAAATAAAAATGAAAAGAAAACAAAAACCCACATGAGATTTCTGAGGCTATAAAGTGCTGTGTGAGGAGACTGCCCATCTTTCCCCTGTGAAGTCAAACATTCAATTAATGATTAATAGCCCAGCATGTTATACATGATGCCCTGAGGTACCTTATAACAATGAGGTCAAAGGCAACTCAGAGGTAACCTTTCTTTGGTTTTCAGAGGCTGCAGAGTGTCTATCATTCTCCTACAATGACGCTGGTGTATTTGAACCAACAGAAAGATTCACCTGTTGAGTTAGTTAGTAGTGCAACTCTCTATGGACCACCCAAATATAGGAAATAGATTGCATCCCTGAAAATATGCCTTGATTTATACGCATTTAGGAAATAGTTTTTTAGCTAGGTAGGTAGATATATAGGTATATAAGGGGTGGTGGTGTATACATCTATCTATCTAGCTATCTAGCTAGCTAGCTATCTATCTATCTACACACACATACACATATACATATATGCACACACACACACACACATATATAGGTATATATATAGATTGCTGCCTATGCTTTAGATTACAGTTATAGCTATATACCTTATAGAACTATGACAGATAGTCAAAGTTTTAAGAAACAGATATGTAGGAAAACATATTTTTTTAAAAGAACAATTATCTCATTAGATATTTTTTCTTACAAATTAAGAGGTAACTCATTATTCAATTATAGTAGGAGAACACCTTGACTCTGTTAATGGAACATGTTCTGTGTGATAATTGCTTAAAAACCATCTTTCTCCATTAACACACTTGAAAAGTGAGGGAAAGTAAAGAACATTTACATGACTATAATAAAAATGGAAATTGGCTGGACATTTAGATGCACAAAATTCACGGCACATAGTTCAACTTAACCACCTAAAGAGGATGCTTCTAGTCAATAACAGACTAATTCCTTTAAACCTGTGTTTCATTTTTCTCATTTAGACATTGCGTAGGTAATAAAATACAGAAAAATTGATATAAGTAATAGTCAAATAATTTTGGTTATTATAGAAGATTAAAATTAAAACTAATGCAACCTCTTAACCTAACTGAAATAAAGGTTGTTTTAAACATGTTTTTATGTTTAATATAGCTGAGAATTCAGGTGATAAATATTCATTTTTGGTTTTAGTCTTTACCTGACTCATGGTACAAGGTATTCTCAGATCACCGCCTACATAGTAAGGCCAACATTCACAATCTGTTCAACTCAAGAAAAAGTTATTAAGTGTGGAAGACTTTATAAAGCTGGACACTTCAATCACTAGTCTGGCTAAACTTCTCAAGATGGTGATCAAATAATTACAAAATTCAGGTCTTGTTCACATAGTTCAGGTAGAAATCCAGTGTACAAAAACATAAAATGGGAAGGTTGGATTTGGGGAAGGTCATCATGCTTGGGGAAAAAAGTCAGCAAATTGAGGAAAGACCTCATTAAAATGGACTGACAGAGCGAGCAATGGACTTAAGTATAATAAAGACTGCAATGATGGTATGTGTATGTGTGTGTGTGTGTGTGTGTGTGTGTGTGTGTGTATTAAAACTAACAACCAATGCACACTATATGTATGTGTGTGTAAAATGAAAACTAACAGCTAATATAATGGTATGTATGTATGTACATGTGTGTATGCACATACATAAAAATTCTTTTCATTTACTAAACTAAATTATTATTGTTAGGTACCATCGAGTATGATCCTTTTGTTTGCTGTGAACTTTAAGATATGAACCCTGTTCTATCCTGTGTCATGCTTACACTTCCTGACACAAAAGAGGCAAATGTGGCAGTCACTTTGTCAGTCCACTTGATTGAGGGTCTTCTTCTCTTTCACAAGCCCTCTATCCTTCCCAACATCATGACCTTTTCCAAGGAATAGCCCTTTCTAGTAACACACTGAAAGTATGTGAGGTGAAGCCTCATCCTTCTTGCCTCTGAAGAGCACTCTGGATTCACTCTCTCCAACACATATCTTTTTTGTTCACCTGGCCATCCATGGGATAGTCTGTGCATTTCTCCAACACCACAGATCAAAGGCAATAGTTACTTTTCTGTCATCATTATTTCCTGTCTAGCTCTCAGATCCATAACAAGTAACAAGACGAATATGGCCTGAATCAGATGCATCTAAGTCTTCAAACTGACATCACTACTCCTCGATAATTTAGAGCGGTCCCTAACTATTGTTACGGAAAGGTTTAAAAAGGATACCTACACGGAGCTCTGGTGGCCTAGAGCTGGTAAAGAGCTGTGCTGCCTACTGAAAGACCCATGGTTTGACTCTGCCAACTGTTCTACAAGAGAAATATGGGCAGTCTTCTCCTCTATGATTAACGGCCCCTGAAAACCTACTGGAGGATCAGATATGGGTCAATTCCAATATGACTGCACGTAAGAAGAAAAACATAGTTTGTTTTTTTTTAAATTAAAAAATTTAACAATGTGATTTTACACATAATGAAACTGAGGTCTAAGGTGAATACATGACATATCTAAAACATCAACGACAAATGATATCATGTTCCATATCTGCTCTTTCCAATCAGGTATTTTATTATTGTTCCACTTTCACAGATGAGAAATATCACATGTGTTGTTTGTCAGAATACTCTTTTAACTAATTTCAATTTTGTTTCCACTAGATTTGTTGTTGTTGTTGTTATGTGCCATCAAGTCACTTGTGACTCATAGTGAGATTATGTGCATGAGCCCTAAACCCAGCTCTATGCTGTGCCAACCCCATTGTCTCTGACACACCTCCTCCCACTACCCCGATCTCTGAATTGATCCATCTCATTGAGGGTCTTCCTCTTCTTTTTCGGCAATTTATTGTTCTGTGACTTAGAATGCTAAATGTTCATTTATTCACTTGTGAAGAGTAAATACCTACATGTAATGTGATGTCAATTGATATTCCATCAACTCCTGGGCCTTATATTTTGGTAATGCCTTTAGCCAATTGACATGTTTCAGCTACCAAATGCAGCCCTGGAAGTATTCACCTATTTATGCAAGGAAATTTGGAGAACAGTTACCTGGACAAATGATGGGAAGAAATGTATGCCTGTCCTCATTCCCAAGAACAGTGATCCAACCTAATTTGGAAAATATCAAGCCCTGTCATTAACATCTCATGTAAGCAAAATATTGTTGAAGATCCTTCAAATACATCTAGAACAGGGAGCTACCAGAAGTTCACGATAGCTTTATAAGAGGCTGTAGCACCAGAGATATAATTGCTGATGCTGAAATGGATCCTGGCTGAAAACAAAGACTATCAGATGGATATCTGTTTGTGGTTTATTGACTATGCAAAGGCATTTGATTGGGTTTATAATAACAAATTATGGCTAACATTGAGAAAAATAGAAACTCCAAAACACTTAATTGCCCTAACATTAATCTATACCTAGACCAAGAAGCAGTTATCCAAGTTGAGCAAGGGAACATTGCATGATTTAAAACTTGGAAGGGTGTGCATCAGGGTTGTATTCTTCCCCCATACATATTCAATCTGTGTGCTGAGAAAATTATTTGAGAGGCTGGACTCTATGAAGAAAACATGATATAGGATTGGAAGAGACGCATCAACAACCTGAGTTATGCAAATGGCACAACTTAGCTTGCTGAAAGCGAGTAAAATATGAAATGCTTGCTTCAGAATATCAAGGATACAGCCTTCAAAATGGATTACATCTCAACATCAATAAAACAAAGGTCCTCACCACAGGACCGTCAACATTATTATAGCTGGAGAAAAGATTAAAGGTGTCAACAATTTCATTTCCTTTGATCAGCAATCAACACTCTTGGTACCAGCAGTCAAAAAATCAGGAGATGTATTGCATTAGATTAGTCTTCTGTCAGGGATCTCTCCAAAATGATGAAGAGCAATAATGCGAGTTTGAAGACTAACATGTACATTATTGAGGCCATAATCTTCTCAATCGCCTGCTACACCTCAGAAATCTGAACAATGAATAAGGAAAACAAAAGAAAAATTGATGCCTTTTAATTGTGGTACAGAAGAAGAGTACTGACTATCCCAAAGATTCTCAGAAGAGCAAAGAGATATGCTTTGGAGAAGGTGTAGCAAGAGTGCTCCTTGGTGCCACTGTTGTAGAATGAGGCTGGCATTGGGGTAGGGGTAAGACTGAGAAAAACTGGATGAAATATGTTTAAGGCATTGAAGTCTATGGGGGAGAGAATAGTCTAAAAGTATTATATTTTAGGGCATTATTTTTATCGTAGGAGTATGCAATGAGGGTTGCAGAGTGGATTATATTTGGGGGTAGGGGGTGGGGTTTGGGGAGGGGGGGGGGGGATTGTGTACCAATGAGGGAGTTTTTCTTTTGCTTTTCAAGGAGAGGAGCAAATGGGGGGGAGGGGGGAGGGGTTTGTGCGGGGAGAAGGGTGCAACAATGAATGAATGGAATCCCAAAATCTCTGTAGATGTTCATTGAAATGAAAAATAAACAACCTAAATTTAAAAAAAAAAGAGTGCTCCTTGGAGGCACAGATGGTGAAGCTTCATCTTTCCTATATGTTGGACATTAGATAGGCAAGCAAGGTTATTCCTCGGAAAGGGCTATTATGCTTGGAAAGATGGAGGGTAAGCAAAATAGAGGAAGACTCTCGACAATATGGATCGACATGATGACTTCAACAATGGACTCCGGTGTGTCAGAGACGATGAGGATGACACAGAATAAGGTAAATTTCAGGTGAGCTGTTCGTAGGGTCACTATGAGTTATACTCAACTTGATGACACCTAATAACAACAAAATGATGTGTTGTATCATGTAGAAAAGACCAATTCAAACAGTATATAATCCTTACTCACACATGGAACTTAAAAATTATGAGGGAAAAAAGTACAAGTACATAAATAACTAGAATACAGCAGCAAATTACAAGAATCTAATTCTTGAAGAGGAACATCATGCCTGGAAAGTTAGAGTTGGAAAAGGAGAGGAAGATCGACAACAAGATGAATTAACACAATTACTATAGCAATGGGCTCAAGTGTGTCACAGATAATGATGAGGGCACAAGGTTCAGGTCTGTTGCTCATCGGGTCACTATGATTCTTACTCATTTCAATGGCACACACACACACACACACACACACACACACACACACAGACACAGACACACAATAAAATAAAAATAAAAATAAAGATATGTCCAGTCTGGTGACTTCTTTGTATCGCATTGTCTTCCCATTCATAGGGAAAACTAAAGCAAAGGCATTAAAGGCCAAGAAGGCAGACCTGAAGGGCATCCACAGCCATCAAAAAAAGGAAGTTCCACACGTCACCCACCTTCCGGTGGCCTAAGACACTGAGACTCCAAGAGCAGCCCAAATACCCCCAGAAAAGCACCATGAGTTAAAACAAACTTGAGCACTATACAATCATTAAGTTTCCCCCATCTGCTGAGAAAGTCATGAAGTAGATAAATGCAACGTTTAGGCCAGCCAGTACCAAATCAAACAATCTATAAAGAAGCTCTGTGACACTGATATGGCCAAGGTCAACACCTTCACCAACACCTGGTAGAGAGAAGAAGGTCTACATTTCACTTGCTCCTAATTGTGATGTTTTGAATGTCGCCAACAATAGGGATCATCCAGAGTCCAGCTAGCTAATTCTTAATACATTTTTTCATCATAAAGAAAAGAATTCTTATTGTTCTTAAGGCAATTCATAATTTATTATGACATACTGTCAAATACCTATGCAATGTCAATGAAATACATATCAACATATTTCTAAGAATCTCTGCTTTCAGTCAAGATTTATTTGATGTCAGTCATGATTTCCTGCATTCAATGGCTCCTTCTGAATAAAGCTTGAATTTCTGCAATTTCCTTGACTTTAACCACTTTCAAATAATCTTCAGAAAGATTACTCTTGCATGTGATATTAACATTTATTGTTGGTAGGTGAACACTATGAATGACAGATTGAAATCTTGCTCTGTCCTAGACCACCCTAACAATTCCTGCCATGCTTGAGACCATCATTGCAGTCACTATGTCAGTCTATTTCCTTACTTTCTTCAGCTAACCTTCCATATTTTTGCTCTATAATTTCTGTATTCTACTAGATCACTTTTTTTTTGGTGTGGAATGGAAACAAATAAGAATTTCTTCCACATGGTTATCTATGTAGTTTTGGTCAAATTTCGTGGCATACAGGCATGAACAAGGTCACAGATGCATCTGTGCGTGTCATTGTTGTGTATCATTTGGTTGAATCTAATGAGACTCTCCATCATGTTTTCAGAAGCAGCACATCACAGAGAATATTGCCCATCCTTCTCCTGCAGAGTAGCTGGTGAATTAGACCATATGCCTTTGGGATTGCAGTGCAACTTGTAACGCCTCTATTTATATTCCACTAACTCCTGAAGCCTAATTTTTTTTTACAATAACTGTGCTTTATTATTTTTTAACATAAAAAACAATTCTTTTTAATTGTTGAACATTTTCTTCTGTGCTCCCCACCTCCTTCCCCCAGCCTTCTTAGCAATGCACCTCTTGATTCAGATTGATGATATGCATAAAGTTCTTTTTTAAAAAAAATTATTATTATTAATTTTAATGAAAATTTACAGAGACTTTGGATTTACTTATTTTTTGAAGCCAGCCCTTTCCATGTATCTTTGATTTCTCCATTCATATAATTAGTTCTTGATCATATGGTACTTTCTGAAATAATTTAGTGTCAACCAATTTTTTTTTGCTATAGTGATTCGGTTTATTTCTTCCATCATGTTTTGAAATATATTTTGCCCAAAGAATATTTCAGCATTACAAGTTAATGCTTAAATCTTTCCTTCAGTTATTCTAGCTTTAGAGATGTCAAGTATGTTCTTCCCTTTTGGTTTGATAACTGCAGATTTTAGCACATTTTGTTATAATAATTCACTTTTTATTCTTGAGCCTCCCTTTGAAATCCTCTGTTCAGCACTCATGTTTTGTAATTTTTTCCTTTCACTTTATATTCTCCACATCGAAGAGCAAGTTTCTGAATCTCTTCTGGTCTCTATTTTACTATTTCCCCCCTATCTTTTTAAAGACAGGAACACAAAAAGACACATAAAAATAAGAAAATGTTATCTAAATCTTCACTCATA